>NC_030809.1:115167554-115480888 GCF_001704415.2 Capra hircus | reverse complement strand
AAGCTCTGAGCAGCTTTGGCAATAACAGAGCGGATGGGCTGTTTGTTTAGAGTGTTTACCAAAGAAAGGGGCCGGCGGGGCGCGCCAGTTGATAAACACGGACCGGTCTTCTTGGGAGAACTTGCTAGGAATCGCCTGCTAGCCCAGCGGCTGGGGAGAGAGTGCTGTCAGCCAAGACTTCGGCCCCGGGGTTCGGCTTTCTCGGCCCATCACGAACGGTTGCCTCAAAGCCAGCCTTGGGCGCGGGCTGTTTGTCAGCGGAACACAGTGCCCCACGGTGGCCCAGTGTTCGTCCTCCAAGGAGACTTGCACGGGGCCTGAGAGGGTGAACCTGGCCGTCTCCTGCGACCCTTGGCTCCTCCAATCCCGACTGAGACGGTTTACTTATTCCTGGGACGAGGATTGCAGGCAGGGGGATTTAATGAGTCCTTCAGGCACGAGCTGAGTCAAGGAGACGTTGACCCCGATGTTTCCACCCCCATGCCAAGACTGTTGGGGAACCTCGTGGGTCAGGGGATTGGGCGGAAGTCGAGCCCAGGTCCCACTCCGGAGTGGAAGCTGCGGGAGGGCAGGGCTTGGCCTCAGGGCTCTAAACCCCAGTCTCCCTCCCTTCTCCCTACGCGAGCAGCGCTCGTTTGCCGATACTGTTGTGGAGGCCTGACTCTTGTCTCTCAGACAAAATCAGAGCCCCTGGGCAGAAGGCTTCGTGGAGAAGCACGAGGGATTAAAATGTGTGTTCCACTAGGGCCTCGTTACATTCCATTTCCCCCACCACTACTTTTTTTTTTTTCAAATTTTTGTGCAGTTAACTCTTAAGCGTTTTCCATTTGCCAGATTTCCCACCCCCCCTTTTTTTGTTATTGTAGTTTTTTTTTTTGTTTGTTTGTTTTTGTTTCAAATCTTGGGCAGTAAACACTTTAGCGCCTCCATTTGCCAGGTGCTGTCAAAAGCACTTTTCACCTATTAGCTCATTTAATTCTCACTCTACTCTTACAGTTTCTGTTATCTCATTTTACGGAGACAAACCGGGTTGCATGATGAACACTAAAAGTGGTAGACCAGAGTTCAGCCCGGCGCTGCTCAGTTCCTGTTTCTGATCTCCGCCACTGGGCTAAGCTGCCCCGGGCCTGAGAGAGGGTGTGTGAGGGCGCTCAAAGAAGGAGCTGCCCCCGGTATGGCGGGCGGGGGGCGGGCGGTGAATCCCATGGAACAGATCTGCGTTGGCGTTGACCCGGCAAGAAGGAAGGACCCTAGACCTCTGGAGCCAGCAGAAAACTGTGGCTCCGGTGTGGTAGCCGGGCCAGCAGAGATGGTTTCGGGTGGGGTGGCCTATCCTCCCCCCACCCCCACTCTCGACCCCATTTGGGAGTCAGTCCCGGGCAGGCCTTTCCCCATTGCGGGCGGGTCCCCTTGGTGGAGGGTTGCCGGGATCGCCACTTGAAATCTGAGAACTTCTGCTTTCACAGGTTCAACCCCGGCAGGGGGCTCGGCCCGGGGGCTCCGCAGCGAGATGCCCACCCAGACATTCTTCACTCCATTTAGCACACGGAGCGGGAGGACCGGGCGCGAAGGCACCTAAGGGTGGTCTGGCGTTTCTGCGAGGGCAGCCGGGCGAGAGGGAGTAAAGCCGGGAGCAGGGGAAGACAGCTCCGCAGGGGCGGGGTCTCCAAAATCGCTGCATGCGATGGGAGTGGGAGTGGGGGTGGGGTTCCCGCGCTGGGTCGCCATGGAGGCCCCCGATAGGGTGGGATCTTTCCCATCCTCCCTGAGTAGGGGGGACGGAGCCTCTGGATGAGGAGTCACGCGGCCAACGGCGCTAACCTAGGGAAGCGGTGTTCTCTGCGGTTTCCAAATGGGCTGGACTGAGGAACCAAGCCAGGAGACGCAAATGAGACGGGAAATGAGGGGGGAAAAGCTTCAAGGCTGCAGTCTCCGTAGCGACTGCTTGCACTTAGTCTTCGCCTGCATTATGCCCTTCCCCCATTCATTCTGCAAGGCTTGTCACTCCCACCCAGACAGCTGACTGTCTGTCACCTGGGGGCAGGGGTTGGTGCCTTGTAAAAGTTGATCACCAGTCAGATGCCTGGGTCCAGGAATGGTGACAGGCAGGCAAAGTCTGTCTGTGGCCTCCTCCAGGACAGGCCACCTCTGAAAGCATCGCGGACAAAGCTCTGCCAGCCTAACTGCAGGTGGTCCCTAGGTGAATGTGACGGGTTCAATAAAGTGCTCAGTGGGCTCGCAGCCCCTCCACCTCCTTTCTGACCACTAGGCTGTCCAGAGAGGCCATGTGGAAGTTAGGTTCAGAGTGTTATTCAGGAACACCCTAATCGGCTTCTCAGGCCCCTCAACTCCTATTCACCCTGGGGTCACCTCCCTGGCCACCTTGCTTTCTTTGATTTCTTTCCTCCCCTCAGCCCCCTCCCCCCAACCCCCCCTGCTCCCTTAAGTCAGAGGCAGTGATTTACAGTCAGGGTCCGGTTGGGTATACTCTCCAGCTGGGGTTCTATGAAGGGAGTTCCAAAGGGACTGGGAGTTGAGGGGCACTAGGTTTTCCATAGCCCCAAATTCTTTGCAGCCTTCAAACCTCTAAGAATCAACCCCCTACTCATCCCCCAAAACAAAAGATATGGCCTGGAAATTGAACAGGTCTTAATGTCCCAGGAAGCATCCAGATGAGAGAAAATTGGGTGAGAGGGCAGAGGTTTCCTAGAAATTTGACCAGATCTCCAAGCAGAGAAAAGAGATTTAGGAATATGGAGTTGAGAGACCTGGACCCAGAGAGGCCCCTAGGATGGTGACAGGTTGATGATGAAGCAGCTCAGAGGTCAGGTGGAGTAGCATCAGACTCAGGAAACATTAAGCCCAAGGTAGGTCCAGGCCTGAGGATAAGACTGGACAGAGCGGCAATTTGAAGATAGGTCTCTCATGTGGCAGGCCTCAGGTCTTGTGGGGACTGGCTCCTGGGGGCAGCGGCAGGGCGGGGGAAAGGGAAGATAAAGTTTGGGGGTGGACAGCTATTCTGGGCCTTGTCACTGGCAAGCCTCTGGATCTAAGGGCACTGTCAGGAAATCTTGTAGAGTCAGGTTCTGACTGGCCTCCTCAACTGGCAAGGGTCTTCTTGCTGACACTGCTGACATTTCCCCAAACTGGGAGGCTGTAAAACCTAGTGATTTGAATCCCCACTCTGTCCCTCATTGGTGGTGTGAACACAGGCAAGTCACTGGTCTTTTTTGTGCCTTAATTCCCTTATCCATAGAAGAGGGATAGTCCTACTGTAATGGATTGTTGGGAAGATTGAGTTACTATGAGTTAGTATGTGTAATGCAAATACTACATAGGACCTGTCCTTAAAGTGTGGTTCACAGGGAAGAGTGGGGAGTGTGTGGACCCAGTGTTACTCCTTCCTTTGGCTACCCTACCACTGCTCTTTGAGCTTCCAAAGCTGAGCCCAGTCTATGGAATGCTCTGCCCCAGAACCTTGCCAGATCCAGGCCTGAGGTCAAGGAAGGAGGATCCCCTGTTTCTACTGGTGCCTGGGCCCAGTCAGGTAGCCAGTAGGATAGGGTGGGAGGTGCTAGGTACAGCCTGTGCTGCTTCCAGAAAGACAAAACAGGGGGAAAGACCTTATCTTGAGCATGACTATGTCCTGCTTGGACACCATGTTCAGCATGGGGAAACCGAAGGGAGAACAAGACGAAAAAGTAAGTCTTTTATTTCATTTAATCTTCACAAGGATCTTAAGAGTTTCCCGCCTGCATTATGACCAATTATTCCTATTTTACAGCTGAGAAAACAGAAAGCTGGAAGTGGTTAAGCAACCTGCCCCTAAGGTTATACAATTCAAACCTAGAAAACCTAGACCAGAATCCAGAGAAGAGTCTGTTCCTAGCTTGAGGTCTTCAGCAGGGTTTTGCCTCCCTTTCCCCACCCCCTCTCCAGCAGACTCCCTGAAAATGTTTGTTGGTGGTTCCCTATAGTTTGTTGGTGGGTGATATGGGACAGTCAAAGGGTCAGGGAGCCCAGTTGAGCCCTGCAGGCCACATTCTGCCTCCTGGTACCAACAATCCCCAGATCTTATTTAAAATTAAATCAGCAGGATATCAGGCTCTTCCTTGCTGGAGCTCAGGTCTATTAATCTCTGTGTATTTATTTCAGTTTTCTTACCTGTAAAATGGATATCTTAGACTTTCATTTGGATTATTGGGACCCTTTTTTGAGATAATAGACTTTTAAAGTTTGTTGAGCACGTAAACTTTATTGTTTCAGTGTTCCGCAAATGATAGACACTTTTTTTCTTCCCATCCCTGGCGCCTGCAGGCAGGAGAGAAGGCCAGTGGAGATGCGGACTGGGCTCGCTCAAGTGTGTGAGCCCTCTTAGGTATGTTTCCGGTCTTCGCCTCGATTGAGATTTTGATCTTTACGGGAGGACTGGGGCTGAGCTTGCTTGCTGACCGCCCAGGGCAGGTGGGCAGGACCTTGAGGGTTCCGGGGGCTTTGGGCTGCTAGCACCGGCGACGACAGCTGGTTGGGCGGTAGTCCCATCAAGCGAAGGGATGATATTCTTAAAGCACAGTGGCCCGAGGTGAGGGGATGAGAGGGAGTTGGCGAGGCCAGGCTGGAAACAGCGTTGTTCACCCCGGTTGAAGCGGACCCTGAGTCTGCCCTTGGGGAGCCCAATGAGTGATCCAAGGGGACCGCAGGGACACAGAGAGAGCTCAAGGTGAGGAAGAGATGCTGACCCAGGAGGCTGGAGCCGCTGGCTGTGCCAGGAAAGTGCAGGCTTAAGCTTCTAGAATCTTCTGTAGAAAACTTAATTTTCCCTCTTGGAAAAGGAGACTCTTGAAAGCCTGCAATCAGACTTGCTCCTGGTTGGTCTTAAGGAACTTCTACCTACAAGCGTCTCCTTAGTAGGTCGTTGTTGCTTATCATGACGAGTGAACCCATATGAACTCTGTGCATTAGAAACGTTCACATTTTGAAAAATGAGAGGTGGCAGACCTCATTTGTGTTCCTGAAGTCCCTGCCGCCTCTTTGGCGGGTCACCAGGAGAACTCTGGACGTCTGCCCTCCACGTGCTGCGCAAACCTGAGCCTTCCCCAGCTTGTGGGGGCCCACGTGGTTTCTGGTGGCCGGGGGACAAAGGCAGCTGGAGCGTGGGGAAAAAAGATAGAGGCCCAGAGCCTCAGAGACTTGGGCTTAAAAGTGGCGAGGTGCCCTGCCGCTTGTCCATTCTCCAACTGGCGCACGCGGGTCAGGATTCAGGAGCCGGGTCACACTATAAAGGGCTCAGGTTCCCGCGGGGGCAGCGGCGAGGCCAGGGGCCCGGAGTGCGCAGAACCCTTCCTGGCTCTCTCTTTCCTTCCCCGGCCGGCGGAGCCAGGCCCGCCGCAGCCTCGCAGGCCCGGAAGGGGGACAAGACCGCGGAACCGATCCTGGTGCTCCTCACGTGAGGAAGGTCCCTCACTTCAACCAACTACCAGGCCTGCGGCCTGGAGCTCATCGACAGCTTGCCGTACCTCGCACAATTCTGTCCTTGGGCGCTATCGGCCTTGTATGGCCAGAGGATTTTTTTTTTTTTTAAGACAAAAGAAAGGAACATAAACGTTGTTTTTTGACCCAGTGGTCACTCCTGGTCCCACAGCCACCTTTGGTTTTCTCTCCCTTTTTCTTTGAAGTAACAGAAACTAAAGAAAGTCACAGACGTGCTCCTATTCTGCAGTAACCAGAGGATGTCAAGTACGCAGCTCCTATCCTGCAGTAACCGGGAGATGTCAAGTACGCAGACTCATACTTAAAGACAGCCGAGGGCTGGTTGGGAGCGCCGCTGGACCCATACATTTTGGACCTGGTCCCGGACTCTGCGCCTTTTGCAATATAGTCAGTTGCACAGCGAAGGTCGGAGGAGCCGGGCGTCGGCCAGTGGCGCCGAGTCGGGACAAGGTCTCGGCAGCCGCCCAGGGAGGGCCGGAAGGAACCCTTGGGGCCAGGCTGGCCCGGCGACGAGCTGGGCGGGGAGCGCCCGCAGCGTTTTCCCTGGTGGTAAACGCGTCAACCTCTGGCCGTGCAGGCCTATTACCCGGGGACAGTGAGTGGCAGTTAGAAAAGCTTCTCCGGGGATGCCCAGAGACGTCCGGAGATTTCCTGGGGAGTGTGGCCCCTCAGACGTTGCTCTAAGGAGAGCGGGGCCTCGCGTTCTCAAAGAGCTGGGACACTGGTTTTTCTACAACGCGCCACCGGCGTTTATGCCTGGCGCTTGCTAACGGGAACTTAACACAGCCCGCGGGGCCTCAGTGGTTGTGGGAGGCAGGTGCGTCCACATGCGCCTTCCACCGCAAGGCAAAGGGTCAGCAGAAGCTGAGACTCTGGCGACGCCCAGATTTCCCGTCTGGCTGCTTTTTTAAGGTTCGTTAGTAAACGAAGACTTGGACTATTAAGGCTTAAGTCCCTGAAAGAGCGCTTGCCCCTCGAGTACGCACCCCACCCGCGTCTTCCTCCCTCAATCTTCCGCTCCACCATTAGTGGAGGCGCCAAGATCCCCGTCCAGGGCAGCCCTAGGGGGAGCGCCAGTGAAACACTGTGCGCTTGCTAGGGGTCCCGGGGGAAAGCTTGGACACGTTTGCAGCCTCCACCTTCACCTGGATCATTTATTTGCTCTGAGACCTTGGGCAACTTACTTGACCTTTCTTGGTGTCCTCTGTGTAATGGAAATTAATAGTCCTATCTCAAAGGGGGGGGGGTGCCCTGAGGACTTCTGGAGTTACTTCGTGTCCCATAAAAAGTAGTATGCGGCTTGCTTTTAGAAGGCGATAAATGTCATTTCCCTTTAAGCACACAATCAGGGTAAACTCAAGATCCTGTGTCTCCTACGCTAACACACAGGCACGATGAGACTCAGTGGACTCAGGATCTGTGAATATGAAAGACTGCAGAGGAGTGGGTGCTCAAATGTAGGCCGGTGGGCTTAGTAATGCCAGGACTGCTTTGACTGAACCGATTTGAGAAAAATTCCTTTCCACTTCCGCTTTTGTGCCTTTCTCTCCTGTTTTGTGCTTTTCTCCGAATGTTGTGAAACACCTCCTTCCCACTCTATTCCCCTGCCTGTCTGAAAAGTTAAGGCAACATTTGCCACTCCCACCGTCCACTCATTTCAAAGGGCACAGAAAAGCAATGGATAGATTTCTCCTTGCAAACGGCCCAGTGAAAATAATGTGGGCTTAGAAGTAATCTGTTTTCTGGTCTCTGTTACTCTAGAATGGCAAATTCACTACACTCTGATTCTTAATTTCCTCATCTGTAAAATGGGGATGATGATAATAATGCTTCTTTAGAGGATCTTTGTGGAAATTACAAGAAATAATCTATGTGAAACATTTCATACTGGCAATCCAGGAAGACAGAGTCAACAATTCACTGAAAGCAATAACCGCAATAATAACTCCCCCCTCAATAAAACCTAAACAAAGAGGAGAAACCCCACAACATACATTTCCAGTACTGATTGATTAGGGCTTATTTTTGTTCAGGTTGAGAGATCAACAGAAGTAAAAATTCAATCCAGTTTCAGAGAGGGGGTTCAGGACACTCAGATGAGAAGGGACAACTGTGCCCAGTTTGCGACTTTAAAACTCAAGACAGGTCCCCATCAAGCCTGGGGATATTTTTCTGCAAACACATCTTAGTTTTTCCAGTATCAGTGCAGGAAATTGTCATGTTTTAGAGGAAGGCTGAAGATAAAACACAGTCACACATGATAAAACTGCAGAATTACTCCAGATATGCTGAAGTGTACTTTTAAAACAGGGAGAAAATCCAAAACTATTTTTTTTTTCTCATGCTTTCAACTATCAAAGTGAATATTTGTATTGCTTCTCATTTTATGTCTCTTTTCTTCACATAAATGTGTATGTATTTTGCATGTGTGTTCATGCTAAGTCACTTCAGTTGTGTCCAACTCTTTGTGACCCCATGGACTGTAGCTCGACAGGCTCCTCTGCCCTTGGGGATTCTCTTGGCGAGAATAGTGGAGTGGGTTGCCATGCCCTCCTCCAGTGGATTTTCGCAACCCAGGGACTGAACCTGAGCCTCTTCTGTCTCTTACATTGGTGGGTGGGTTCTTTACCATTTGCGCCACCTGGGTAGCCTATATTTTACATATGTATGTGCACATTTTCCTTTTGTGTGAGGGGTTTTGAAATTAATCAAATTATTAAAATTTTAAATTCATGGTTTCTATTAAAAATCAGAGGTAACAAAGATTTTTCTCTATTCTTCATATAAAAACCCCAACCTGTCCAACAAAATAGAATTTATCATCTCTAGTTAATTTTGTAAAATCTATTTAGTTATTCTTTGGGTTGTGCTCTCCATCCTCTTAAAAATATGAACCCATCAATTATATTAGCCATATGGCTTGATCATAACAGCTAATTTCCATTTCATAATGTAATTGTTGTTTAAACACTGACAATTTATTAGTCAAGGTGTTTGGGAAAGTTCTCTCTGGCTCTGTCTTTTTAAAATGATGATTGAAATGACTGTAAAAACTCAAAGCCATTAGACTATTAGTTTTCCTGGTTTTAGATTCTGTGGCTCCTCAGCATAAAATATCTCCAAGGAGAATCTTCTATTTGCTCTGTGGTCCTGGAACTCACAACATGGACGTCCAGGGCAGCTTTGTTTTCTTTGCCAGACACAGACTTTGAACAGTGAGAATTTGATGTAATGGGAGGGGCGCGCCAGGCTCCTCGGTTATGTTGGATATGAGTGCTGGTTGGAAAGGCCGTACAGTCATACATTACTGCAGACAAAACATGTCATCCTTCAGTGATCTTAATGCTTTGTTCCGTTAAATGTACTCCCGCACATAAGTGGCAGTGTATTTATGAGTAAACAGATGTTCTCCACTATCATCTCAGAATTAGAAAGCTGTGGTTTATGGTTTGCTTTAAGCTCTGAGTTTCTCGTTTCCCTGAGTATTTTCCAGAGTCGTTTCTGTTTTCTTTCCCTACCTATCTGAGTTTTGGTTCTATCGTGACCTTATTTTTGGTTTAGGGATAAAATTTACCTGCCTTTGTAATGCGCATTTTATGAGCCTCTGCAAGTATTCACATATAATACATTAAAGAAAGATGTAGAACATAACACTAAAACATGCCATATTTAAGGTAATTTGGCTTTAATACAGTCTGACTTAAAGGACATGGTTTTAATGACCTGCTCTATATATCCCTTAGTTTAAATAAAAGAAACTTTATCAGCCTGTCTCCTAGACGATGGAACTTAAATAGACGGCTGGTCTATTAACAGGCAAAATGATTTGACTTTAAGTCAGTTGAGGAAAGGTGAAATCTTTTGGTAAGTTAGCCTACTCTCAATTAACTAGAATTTTTAAAAACTTACATTAAGTGGGTAATTTACATTAAGTGAGTAATTATATTACATTTCATTATAGTTATTTATGATCTATTCTTGATTATATTTTCTGATAAAGACACTCCATTCAGGTGCACTTCATTGAAAGTATTTGTTAAGAGCATGAGTAGGTTTTCAGTAGGTTTTCACCTCTTAAGAAGAGGTGTTTATCTTAAAGGCCTTCTGTCATCTTCACTTGATTATTGGACCACAGGTGGGTGGATGGGCTTAGCATTAGATCTCTGCTCTCAGGATGATGAACTTGCTACCACTTAATCAACAGAACTAAGACCTCTTCCCCAAGGATATGCTTACAAAAATAACAAGTTTATACAATAATTAAATTGAGAGTGGCTAACAGTGCCTTGAAATAGTGGATGATCGATCATCATTGAGCATGGGTAGGTATCATAGACCTTTCATTTGTTCATGCTATTATTATTATTTTCTAATAAACATCATTGAAATGTAGCATCCTTAGAGAAAGTGTGTTTATCTGCTCTTCTTTTGTTTGACATTTAAGCTATATATCCAGTTTGGGCTGTTTTGAATATTGTTGCTGTGAACATTCTTGTACGTATTTGTTGGTGCACATAGGTGTGCTTTTCTGGTGAGCATAACACCTAGGATTGGAATTGCTGGGTTATCATGTATTATATTGATCTTTCTTCCTACTGAGGATTATGTAATAATCCTTCAGTGGCATCCCATCTAACTCAGAATGAAAGTTAGTGGCCTTACAATTACTTACAGAGCCCTAAACAATTTGATCTCGACACCAGTTTCTTTCTTGCTGCCTCTACTGCAGCTAAAGTTACCTCCAGGCTGTTCCAAGAACATGCCAGATCTGCCAATCTCCCAATTAGGGCCTTTGCCCTTGCCACTTTTCTGTGCCCGGTAGTATCTCCTCCAAATATTTACAAGGCCCCCTCCTTATCTCCCTCACTTGACTCAAAGGCTACCTTCTTAGTAAGGCCTTTCCTAACCAGTCAATTAAGCTGTAACCTCTCCCTATTACTCTATTACACTCATTATTTTTCTTTGCTTTCTGTTTTTCCACAGCGCTGATCAGTGTCTGGCATGCTACGTTTTTATTTGTTTGTTTTGGGTTTCCTCTCACTAGAAAGTAAACTCTCAAAAGGCAAGTGTTTTTTTCCTCTTTACTGTTATATCTGCTGCTATATCAACAACGTGCTAGTTCTAGAACGGTGCCTGATAAATAAATAAATGTTTAAATAGATAGTTATTGAACTAATAAATCAATGGATGAGAAGAGGAGGCCACACTGGCCTCAAGCTACTGTAAAAGAGGTATAAAATATAGCTGTTGGTTTCTGCTGTGTTTGTAATTGACTCTGTGACCTTGGACAAGTCACTGCCAGCTCCCTTGGTTGTCAATAGGGATAATAAACTCTGCCTCTGTCCAGGACTTTTAAGTGGACCAAGTGAGGTAATATGGGTGAAAGTGTTCTCTGAAGTTAAAGTCTTTATCAAAATAGATATTTCCAATTGGACCATAAGAGGCCCCAGAAAAAATGAGTTAAGATGATAAAACAAATCATGATTGTACACTAACAGCATAACTTATCCCTCTCATGTCTTACGAAGGTTAATGCATGTCATTGTTCAACTGCCTCTTCCTAACTGATGCATTTTCTCCTCGGTAGAGAGTGGAGTTCAAGGGGTCTTTCAGACATCTGCATCTGAAATCTCCACTCATGGGAAGGACTGGGAATTCTAAAGGAAACCCAGAATCAGCTTGAATGCTGAAGGCAGTAATAAGTTTGAATATTTAATGAGTGCTCACTGTATGCCAGGCAAACAGTGTTTTGAATGTATTGGCTCATTCATCATCATAACATCCCTTGGAGGTACTGCTACTACTCTCTGTTATACAGGTATGGAAAATGAAGCAGAAGGAAGTAAAGTAACTTCACCAAGCTTGACAGGTAGGCCAGGATTTGAACCCAAGTAGTCAGGTTCAGGGCTGTAGTCAACACCTCTCTGCTTTGCTGCCCAAGTTCTAGTAGTCTTCTGGGTGTCTCTGCTGTACTATAGGATAGCACAACTAAGTCCGTGACAGGAGAACTCTCCTCAACAAGCTTACACAAGAGGCCAGGACAGAGTGAGTGCTCTGTGAAGCTACTAATGAGGGCACTGCCATGTACTGTGTAATTACTTGAATTAGAAAGACAGCCATGTATGAAATTGAAAACAAAAACCGTTTGAAGCATAGAAATACTTTTCAAAGCTATTTGTCAGTGAACTAAGTAATTTGATTGGCAGAAAAAAATTATCATCAAAAATGATAAGTGTGATGAATTGAAACACAGCACATATGCTTAAATATATGAGTTCATCCTAATGATACAGAAAAAGTCTCAAACTGGTTATCATTGAAGAATGCTAGAGAATTCATTATTTAAAACAATTGGTAAATAAAGGGAAATGATTTATTCTGTCTTTTAATATTAATTGTACCATGGGGTAACCAAACATAGATGAAAAGGTTTCTTTTTATACAAGTATCTGAACACATATATGAAGACACAATAGAACTGGAATATCACCATTTTGCACCTCCAAATGAATGAACAATCTAGGCATTGAGCTTCAACAGTGTTGAGAGACAGCAGACATTATGTGCCTCCTGATGGAAGGACACAACTAAAATATGAGGTAGTTTTGCTAAAAAAAAAAAAAAATTTGGACTGGAATATGACTAAGCTCCCAGATCCAAAGAATAATTTACAGAAAATAGAGAGGACAGAAGAATATGTTAAATAATGCACCTACAAAGTCCAGTCTGTGGGAAACTTGAGAGGACAAACAATCCAATTTATTTAACAAAAACAGCACAGAGAATAAAAGAAAAGGAGGAGGAACCTTTGAATTAAAAGATACTCAAAAGACATATTAGCTGGTTGTAATACATATATTTATTTGGATTGTAGTTTGAAATGACAAACTGTACAACAAATTTATGACATTGTTGAGACAATTAGAAATTTGCACATTGAGTGAAGGACAGGGAAGTCAGGCTTGCGGCAGTCCATAGGGTTGCAAACAGTCAGATATGACTTAGCAACTGAGCAACAACATTAACCAAATATTTAATGATATTAAAATGCTACTGTTTTAAAAATAAATGTAATGGCATTTCATGCTGTGCTGTGCTTAGTCGCTCAGTCGTGTCTGATTCTTTGGGACCCCCATGGACTGTAACCTGCCAGGCTGCTCTGTCCATGGGCTTCTCCAGGCAAAAATACCAGAGTGGGTTGTCATGACCCCCTCCAGGAGAATCCTCTCAACCCAGGGATTGAACCCAGGTCTCCTGCATTGTGGGTAGATCCTTTAACATCTGAGCCACCAGGTAAGCATTTTAGTTAGGTTCAAAAAGAGTCCTTATGTTTTAGAGATATATACTCAGTAATTATGGATGAGGTAACATGATATCTGGAATATGCTTCAAAATAATGTGGCAGGAGGGGATGGATGTGTATGGAGATGAAACCGGATTGGCCATGAGTTGATAATTACTGAAGCTGAGGGATGGGTACCTTTAATGCTTTAGTGAATGTATAAAATTCTCCATAATAATAGAATATTCCAAAGTGTTAGCAGAGACTGAAAAATGTATTGTGTTTGTTTGACTTTTCTTGTGGGTAAAATGAAAATGCTTGGCAATACCCATATTGGTGGAGATATGAAGTAGTTGGAAATGAAATCTTATACATTGCTGGTGGGAATGTAAAATCATATTGGGAAATACCTTCTGGCAGTTCTGTATAGAGTTAAACATATACCTACCCTATGACCCAGCTATCTTATTTTCAGATATTCACCTAAAAGAAATGAAAACGTATGTCCATAAGCAGATTTAAACAAGAAGTTTTTAGTAGCTTTATTCATGAGAGCCAGAAATTAGAAATGACCCAAATATCTATTAATAGGAGAATGGATAAATGATGTGTGGTATATTTGTATAATGGAATACTACTCAGCAATATGTAGGAAAATACTCTGATAAAAGCAGTCACATGGCTGAATCTCACAGACATGATGCTAAAAGACTGAGTAAAAGTCTATAGTGATACAAAAGAATCTATAGTGCATTTTTTCTATGAAGCAGTGGTAGAAATCAGGAAAATTGTTGCCTCTGGGAAGGGGTTTCGAATGAGTAGAGCATGAGAGATCTTTATTGGTATGGTGGTTACAGGGGTGTATATGTTTCTCAAAATTCATGACCTGTGCATTTAATATCTGTACATGTCACTGTGTGTAAATTATACTTCTATTTTAAAATATTAAATAAAAGTGGTTCAGGCAACCTCTTGCCTGGTGTGAGGCATAGAGACAAAGCTCTATGTGGTTTTAGCATAGCTGCTAAGGCAGCTTCAGCCTGGTAGGATCCCTGGGGAGATGAGCCCTCCATGATGAGACCTTTCTATATTTGGTTCAGGCTCAAAGTTTTCTTTCTCAAAACAACTGGTCATGTAGGCCCCAAAGAAACAGTCATTTAACTGTTTGGTTAAGCTCTAGCTGAAAGTCAAAGACAAGTAATTTTTAGGCATCTCTCTGATCAGCAGAAACCAGACAATGTGAGGCACAACACTAAGGGCCTGGGAGCTGGGAGCAGGAGGCCGGGCGCTGGGCTCAGTATCTGGCTAGTGTTAGTGTTGCCGTGGACAAGGCCCTTCTCTTCTTTGGACCTCAGTTTCTTTCTTCCCCACGTGAAGGAACTGAATAGAAGTCTTCTGGGGCATCTGTCAGATCTAACACTCTGAGACTCTGTAGAGCTTTATGTTTGCTACAGAGCCTTCCCTGGAGTGGTCCAGAAATGCCCAGCCTGAACTCAACATTTTCTTCTCTAAGTTTGTTCCTCTTCCTACATTTTTTTTCTCAGCTTCTCAGCCCGACCCTTGTGCATTCATTCATTCTGCAGATGCTACTGAACCCACAGTGGGTTCCAGTGTCTGCTCCAGGTGTTGGTGATGCAGCAGTGAACAAACAGACAAGATCTCTGCCCTGAAAACCCTCATATAATATAACGGGGGGAGATAGATGGTAATAGAATTGTATGATGTGTCAAAAAGCTATAGAGAAAGAGGATAGGGAATGTTAGGAAGAATGATGTTGTAGTTTTTATGGGGGTGGCCTAGAAAGACCTCTCTTGGAAAGTGAAGGTAGGTAGATGCATGGAAATTGATTGTTCCATGGATGGAGGAACCTGGTAAGCTACAGTCCATGGGGTCGCAAAGAGTCGGACACGACTGAGCGACATTTACTTTACTTTACTTTAATCCACCCTTATTGGACACTCCCCATGCCTAACCATCTTGTGAGCGCTCCAATTTCACCATGTAATATTTCTCAACTTTATTTTTTTCCCTAACTACTAACACTCAGGTTCAAACCCTAATCATCTCCTCTCTGGATTACTACAAGAGTCTCCTAACTACTGCCTGCTCCTTGTCTTGTCTCCTGAAATCAATTTTCTACAAAGTCATGCCAGAGTTATCTGAAAGGTATATCTGATTATGTCATTCTCCTGCTTAAGACTCAACAATGGCTCTCCCCTGCCAACAAGGTAAAGCCCAGATGCCCTAATGAGGTATTTAAGCCTTTTGTGATCTGGCCCCTCGTGTCTTCTCCAGCCCCATCTCTCACTCACGCTTGACTTGATGGCTCTGTCCCAAAGTAGAATTTCCCCTCCATACACAACACAGCGAAATGCCAAAATGCTGATATCTCTCTTTACATGCCAATATAAGTCCTACTTTTAAGATCCATTTTATTTATTTTATTTTTTGGCCATGCCTTGTGGCTTGCAGGATCTTTGTTTCTTGACCAGGGATTGAACCTGGGGCCTTGGCTGTGAAAGCATTGAGTATTAACCACTGGATCCCCAGGGAATTCCCTTAAGATCCACTCAAGATCTACTTTAGTAATCACCTCTTCCATCTGATATCCAGACTTTGCAACTTAACCCACATTAAGGGCAACCCAAAGGGTGCCCCTCTTTTGTGGTCCCATGACACCTTGAACACATCTTTTTTAAAAATCACTTTATTGGGAACGCATGTAAGAATTAAAGATTTTAAAATTTAAAAAATAAAAAACTAAAAAAAATAAAAAATAAAAAAAATAAAAATCACTTTATTTGCCATATTGTTCTAAAGTAGCCTGGAGTGGCTCTGTTTCCCCTAGGATATGAATTTCCTGGGCATAGAACCATTTCTGTAATCGTGACTGCAACCAAACGTCAATCAATGACCTTATTTGGGTTCTGATCCTCCCATTCCCTGGCCCTCACTGATCTCAGTGAGCCAACATGATGATTTGTAACTTGTGACTGAAAGATAGATATAGGAAATGTCCCCATTTCAAGGCTGATTTCAACTCAAGTTAATCATCTGAGAATTACAGATACTTAGATTTAGGCGAGCAATTCCAGGTAATCCAGGTGCTAGTTCCAGTACCCACCTAGCACTTGGAGGCCTTTCATCATTTCTGCAAGTGATAGAGTTGTGCAGTCCCTCAAGTGTGGTGTCATGGTGCTAAGAGTATGGGGAATCCTCCGTTCACTGGAGGCTTCCTCTTTCAGGATGTTGTGTGAGCAAATCATGAAACAGGAAGTTATTTGTGTTAGAACACACATGTTTTTCCTTATAGATACATGCATATACACAGTATAATTTTAAATCTATAAATTGCTTAAGATGATGAATGGCAGCCTATTACCTAGAATGTTAAACATAAGTTAGGGACTGAGATAGTACCCAGAGAGAAAATTATTTGTAAATTGGAATTAAAACCATCTTTCAAAGCAAGAGGCTCAGAGTCAAAAGCACATGGGTAGGTAGGCTCCCTAGATGGATGGCAGGGGACAAGAACCCACCTAGGCAAGTGCCTGCTAGCTGGAACTGGCACTCTGGGCACCAGTCTAGCTCTACAAGCAGAAGAGGAGACTGAGCTTGAAGCAGAAGCTTCAAGTATCACTTTGTCTCAGAGTTTTGTGAAGTATACCTTACTAGTTTTTGCATATCCCAGTTGAACTCAATGTGCTTGACATGCTTAAGCTTATATTTTATCTGAGTGAAGAGCTTCTCTCTCATCTTTTTTTTTTTTTTTTTGGCCTGATGATTTTGTAGGAAATAGAGACTTATCTGTAAGTGAGAGGAATAACAAACTCTTAAGAATCAGATGACAGAGGATGGGAAGGTTGAATGGTACCACCAGCTCATTAGACATGAATTTGAGCAACTCCAGGAGATGGTGAAGGACAAGGAAGCCTGGTGTGCTGCAGTCCATGGGGTCACAAAGAGTCAGATATGACTTAGCAACTGAACAACAACCAAAGAATCAGAATTCTTTAAATTCTATCTTTGCCCCTTGTTCTTAATCTCGAAGTAGTTTGGGAGTAAAAACCTACAAAGGAAAGCATTGAAATGTTGAAAAGTGGAAAACTTACTTTGTGCAAAAGTCATTCACTCTATCTAGCATAGCCTCTTCGATGGCTATTCCCTTGGTTGAGTCGAGGTCTGTATTTTCATGGCTTCCACTCATTGATTCTGGTTCTAACGCAGGACGACATGGAGCAAATCCAAATGGCCTGTCTGTCACGTTATGGTCCTTGAATATTCCGAGGCAGTTAGCTTGTGTGAATAGAAGTCACTGAACTCATGAATATTGTGCTCAGTACAGTGCTAAGATGCTTCAGCTGCTACATGCTTCAGGTGCTTCTTGAGACCAAGAACCATAGCATGAAAAGAGGCCAAGCTTCTTCCAGTGCACTGATAAAATAGCTAAAGTATAAGATGTTTAGAGCTGGAGGGAGTTTTTAAGATTTCTCCAGGTCTTATTCCCCTGTTTCAGTGGTTCTCAGCCTTAATGGAAGGTATGGAGGAATTTTAAAAACTCCGGAGGACTGAGTCCTACCCACAAAGATTCTCATGTAATTGACCTGGGGTATAGCCTGGATATCAAGATTTTAAGTATCTTGTCCTAGATTGTGGATTCCAGAGTGCGGATTTTTGCGGATGGTGAAACTGGCTTCCAGAGAAGTCACACATCTTGCTTAGGTTATATGGTGGATGGACACAAAGGACTCAGCCCCCTGACATCTGTTATAACATACTATTCATAGCACATGAGTATTACTAGTCATTTTTGCCTCAAACAGACACCCCCTCCACTGAGGACTAAGGAGCAGGCCCCAGTTCAGCAGGGTACAGCTAAGACTGCTCACCTTTCAATTTTAGGACAAGTTATTAGTAAGCAGCTTTCATCATTCTGCTTCTCAAATATCACCAAATAGTAATATTTTGTGTGGATGTTTTAGTAAAGGGAATAATCTTACTTTTTACGATATTTACTCCTCCCATGGGACTTAATAAAAGTAACTCAATTTCAAATGAAAACAAAATGAAGTCTGTAAACTTTTAAATTTATGACTGAATTGGCCTTTGTTTGTAAAGGATGTTTATCGGCAACCTTAGGATACAATGTAGAAGGCAGATTGTTGTGGTCTCTGCTCTAGGTGAGGAGGACCAGCATTGCACACCCACCAAATGCTTCTCCAAACCTCCTAAAACTTGACTGAGTGGTATTTTTACTGATGCCATTCTTGTAGGTCCGTCATAAGAACCATTAGATGGATAGGAAGTAGGGGAAGCATGCTCTGAAACAGGTTATCTGTTTCTGGGTGACAGAATTTGGTAATTCTGTGCTTAGTTTTTTGAGGAGCCATCAAACTGTTCTCCATAGCAGAATTTTACATTTCTGTAAGCAGTGCGTGAGTGTTCTAATTTCTACACAGTTTCACCAACATTTTATTTTCTGCTTTAAAAAAAAACCCAAGAATTATTCTAATGGGTGTGAAGTGGTGTTTCATTGTGGTTTTGATATACATTTTCCCAGTGACTAGTGATGTTGAACATCTCTTGATATACTTATTGGCCATTTGTATATCTTCCTTGGAGAAATATGTTTTTAAGTACTTTGCCCACTTTTATTTTTTTCAATGTGAAATATTTAATTAAAAAATTTTGACACTACAATATATAAAATAGCTATTATAAATGCACAGTGTATTCTATAGCTGCCAAGTCTACCTTTTTTTTTTTTTTTTAAGGAAACTGTAAGTTACACTGTAGTTAGGACTTGTATCTTCACCCCTTGAAAAAGCCCACATTCTATCACAGTGATGTGTGGTCAGACTTCACAGCCCCAACTTTTAAACACTTGATTCAAAAGTCATAACCAGTTTTACTGCAAAAGGACCTTGTACATGTTTATCAATTCTAGTACCATAATAGGTACCCAACAACTCATTAACATACAGAAACATGCATCATGAAAAGCAAGAAATATCATCCATGCCTTCTGCATATCAGCAACTTGTCACTCCTGAGAAACAGTGCTCACATCACTAAAGTCTGTGAACAAGCTCTTGTTGCCTTAATCCTGAGTGAAAGATGGAATGACTTAAATACAAATGCAACATATTATAGATAATTTCTTACCAAAAGGAGTCACAAGGTAAACCAAAGTATTTTACAGAATTCACTACAAGACACGATAAAAACTGTTTTCACTTAAAGCTCTCCCCTTACCCCAACCCCATCCATCTAAAGAGCCAGCTGGATGTCTTTGGGCATTGATGGTGGCTCTCTTAGTGAGAATGGCACACAGATCAGTATCTTCCAACCAACCAACCAGTTACACTTCACTAGCTTCCTGCAGCGCACCAATGGTTTTTGCCCACTTTTAAACTGAATTATTTTAAGTTATATATTTAGACTTCTTACATGCCAAGCTAATGGTACTCAGAAAGAGGATTCCAAGAGACCAAGGTGGAAGCTGCAAGACTTATGACTTAGCTTCAGAAGGCCTAGGACTTTACTTCTACTCTATTTCATAGGTCAGCCCAGATTGCAGGGGAGGGCTAGCAAAACTGTGTGACCATCTTTAATCCAATAGAGTACGGTATTAAAATGAATTAAAAGAACTCAATCGTTTGAGTAGCGATAACAATAGTAACGAATGCTGCTACAATTTTGGATTAATATGACTTCTTTTCTCCTGAGGTCTTGAAGTGCTGTCACCCATAAAAACCTTCACCATGGGAGTTTTACACATTTTAGAGATCTTTAATTATGAAGAAGAGCACAGTTACTTGCTTTTTAAATCATTTAGCCAATTTGCGTTATAATGATGGGATGAGGCAGGGGACTTGGGTCTCAGTTTTGGCTCTGTTGTTAACTGGCTGACCAGCCTCTCTTGGGGGATGCCCTCTAACTTCTCTTCTATCTTGAACAAAGTATTGTTTTTAAGAAAGAAGATGAATTGATCAAGAATTAGGATATAGAAAGTGTCTAAGTACAGGGCAATTTGTTGCCTAGAAGTATTCCCAAGTGTCATTTACTTACTGGGACAGAGAAATAACTTCAGCTTAATGACCATTATTATAATAAGATGAAAAATAGCATCAGCAAACACAAACACAGCTATGATAAGAACTGAAGAGGGGCTGAAGAGATGTCTTGGAGTTTTGAGGCAGAAGGGCAAGAAGATAAGGCATAGAGCAGTTCACACCTCACCCAGATGGAAAGGAATGAGGAATACGGTTTTCTGGATCAAAATCTTAGTCAAAGAGTTGTATATAGCAATAGATCTGCAAACAATAAATTAATAATAATAAATAAATCCATAATACAAAATATACAGCAAAGGGGTAGTGGTGGGGTGAGGAGAAAAGGCCCCGAGCATTTGTAGTGTGTGTCTTTTTTATGCCAAGTGCAGGGCTGGTTGTTTTATACTAGATTCACTGGGCTTCCCTGGTAGCTCGGCTGGTAAAAAAATCCACCTGCAAAAGACCCCCGTTTGATTCCTGGGTCAGGAAGACCCCCTGGAGAAGGGATAGGCTACGCACTCCAGCATTCCTGGGCTTCCCTGGTGGCTTACCTGGTAAAGAATCTGTCTGCGATGTGGGAGACCCAGGTTCAAGCCCTGGGTTGGGAAGATCCCCCGGAGGAGGGAATGGCAACCCACTCCAGTATTCTTGCCTGAGAATCCCCATGGACTGAGCAGCCTGGCGGG
This sequence comes from Capra hircus, assembly GCF_001704415.2. Classification (NCBI taxonomy): domain Eukaryota; kingdom Metazoa; phylum Chordata; class Mammalia; order Artiodactyla; family Bovidae; genus Capra; species Capra hircus. Next base: position 115,460,375 of record NC_030809.1, on the reverse strand, counting down.
CTACAGCATAGGGTCACAAAGAGCGGGCACAACTGAGTGACTAAACATAGCATTTTTCAAAAATAATTTTATTGAAATATAGTTAATTTACAATGTGTTTAATTTCTGCTGTACAGAAAAGTGACTGAGTTATATGTTCTTTTCCATATTCTTTTCCATTGTGGTTTATCACAAGATATTGAATAGAGTTCCCTGCGCTATTCAGTAGGACCTAGTTGTTTATCTATCCCATATATAATAGCTTCTCTGCTAATCCCAAACTCTCAGTCCTTCCCTTCCCTCCCTGCTCTCACCCTTGGCAACCACAAGGGTGGTTCTCTATGTCTGTGAGTCAGTTTCTGCTTTGTAGAGAAGTTCATTTGTGTTGTATTTTAAATTCCACATAGAAGTGATATCATACGGTATTTGTCTTTCTCTTTCTGACTTACTTTGCTTAATATGACAATCTTTAGGTCCATCCATGTTGCTACAAGTGGCATTATTTAATTCTTTGTAATGGCTATAGACTATATTTATTTGATTTTCATAGGCAAACACATAAGTTAGCATCACTTTCTCCTACTTCTTGTTTTACAAATGAGGAAACTGATGCTCCGTATTCTGCATGTGGTTCCACAGCCTGAGAGATACCATGTTTTTCTTGCATCAAGCCACCTGCAATAAGCCAAGACACCATATTTATAGGAGAACACTGTTTAGAAAAAATTCTTATTGGTAGAGACAGTCCTCTCAATCTTACAATGTAATCATCATCAGTTTTATAGGTCCTCTTTGAAAATGAAGAGAATATATCCTCTCAAGCTTGATTTGGAGGGTCACTCACTATCTATTTCTGATTACTTGCAAAATTCTTTACTATCATCTGATTACTTCATATAGAGAAAAATGATTCCTAATAGAAGAGATAATTTTAGTAATTTAAGTAAGTTAGCTGTTTAAAAAGTATGCAATTTATGAGTGAGTCTCAAGTACATTTGTATTGAGTCTAGAGAAGTTAAGTATCCTGTTCTTCCCAGTGCAGAAAGGACCCCTATTTTATATTACCACAGGATCTCAGGCCTATAGGTCTTTTTTTCCCCCCATAATTGAGATTTTTATTGGTTGTTTTGAGGATCAGTACACAGACATTTCAATGTGTACACAATTCTTTGCATACATACCAAAAATCTTAAAAATCATGTAGTTGTGATTCTTCTCTTAACAGTTATTTCAGTGACTTTCTAGCTTAAAATTTGGAGGTGAAATTTCCTTAACAGGGTATCAGGTACCAATATCTTCAAATATTGATATGCTGTTATATTATAATTCCCACTGACTCACAATTTAGTATCGTATATACTACATACTTAAACTGTCAGTCATTCACAGCACATCAACAAGGTTACTAGGAAAACTGGACTACCAGAACCAGATATTATAGAGTGCACAAAATTCTAGCCAGGAGAACCAAGATCAAGGAGTGAGTGGTTTGCTGTAGGAAATAATTCTACCAAAACAATAAGGAAAGAGAAGTAATTTAAAGTGTTCAAAAAAAAAAATAAAGTGTTCAAAACATTAAACGTGCAACTGACTCCAAATTGCCATCTAGCATGCTTTGTGTAATAGGATATAAAAGCTACCCCTATCTATGGAATGTCAAGCTGACACCCAAGACAATCAAAGCCTCTCATATTCAATATCCCACTATTTTCTGGTTGTGCCAAAAAATAACCAGCAAATGATCTCACCTCTTTAAAAAAAGCATTTTACACTTAAAAAATGGGAGGAGGTGGGATTCCCTCATTTTTTAAAATGTTTCTAGAGCTACGAAAACACTTGCATTTACAAAATAATTGATAAAAATGTTCCTCTGATTGTATAAGAAGGGAGACAAGGACCCCGGACAGGACTGGGTGTGTGATATTAATCAGAGTTGGCTTCTTTCACTTCTGCTTCATCAGAGACTGGGCCCTCCTCACTTGTAGTCTCTTCATTTCCTGCAGGTGAGTCTTATAGTCTCTTGGTTGGCCACTGCCACCTGTTTTCCCTTTGCTCCTCTTTTCCCTCTTGTCTGAACATTTTTGTCTGTAGATTGATCCATTCCCGCTGTTTTTCTTGGCTTTGTCTTCACTTTAAAAAAATTTAATCAATTCATTTTAATTGGAGGCTACTTATTTTACTGGAATTTCAGTTGAGCTATTTCAAATCCTAAAAGATGATGCTGTGAAAGTGCTGCACTCAATACGCCAGCAAATTTGGAAAACTCAGCAGTGGCCACAGGACTGGAAAAGGTCAGTTTTCATTCCAATTCCAAAGAAAGGCAATGCCAAAGAAGGTTCAAACTACCACACAATTGCACTCATCTCACACGCTAGCAAAGTAATGCTCAAAATTCTCCAAGCCAAAATTCTTCTTCAGCAATACGTGAACCATGAACTTCCAGATGTTCATGCTGGTTTTAGAAAAGGCGGAGGAACCAGAGATCAAATTGCCAACATTCTCTGGATCATCGAAAAAGCAAGAGAGTTCCATAAAAACATCTATCTCTGTTTTATTGACTATGCCAAAGCCTTTGACTGTGTGGATCACAATAAACTGTGGAAAATTCTGAAGGAGATGGGAATACCAGACCATCTGACCTGCCTCTTGAGAAACCTGTATGCAGGTCAGGAAGCAACAGTTAGAACTGGATATGGAATCCAGTGGTTCCAAATAGGAAAAGGAATACGTCAAGGCTGTCACCCTGCTTATTTAACTGATATGCAGAGTACATCATGAGAAATGCTGGACTGGAAGAAGCACAAGCTGGAATCAAGATTGCCAGGAGAAATATCAATAACCTCAGATATGCAGATGACACCACCCTTATGGCAGAAAGTGAAGAAGAACTAAAGAGCCTCTTGATGAAAGTGAAAGAGGAAAGTGAAAAAGTTGGCTTAAACTCTACATTCAGGAAACTAAGATCATGGCATCTGGTCCCATCACTTCATGGCAAATAGATGGGGAAACAGTAGCTGACTTTATTTTCTTGGGCTCCAAAATCACTGCAGATGGTGATTGCAGCCATGAAATTAAAAGACGCTTACTCCTTGGAAGGAAATTCATGACCAACCTAGATAGCATATTCAGAAGCAGAGACATTATTTTGTCAACAAAGGTCCACCTAGTCAAGGTGATGGTTTTTTCCAGTGGTCATGTATGGATGTGAGAGTTGGACTGTGAAGAAAGCTGAGCACCGAAGAATTGATGCTTTTGAACTGTGGTGTTGGAGAAGACTCTTGAGAGTCCCCTGGACTGCAAGGAGATCCAACCAGTCCATCCTAAGGGAAATTGGTCCTGAGTGTTCATTGGAAGGACTGAGGTTAAAGCTAAAACTCCAGTATTTTGGCCACCTCATGTGAAGAGTTGACTCATTTGAAAAGACCCTGATGCTGAGAGGGATTAGGGGCAGGAGGAAAAGGGGACGACAGAGGATGAGATGGTTGGACAGCATTACCGACTCAATGGACATGGGTTTGAGTGAACTCCGGGAGTTGGTGATGGACAGGGAGGCCTGGCGTGCTGTGGGTTCACGGGGTTGCAATGGGTCGGACATGACTGAGCGACTGAACTGAACTGAATTATTTTTCAATATTGTGGTGGCTTTTGCCATACATTGACACGAATCAGCCACAGGTGTCCATGTGTCTCCCTGTCCCAAACCCTGTTCCCACCTCCCTCCCCACCCCATCCCTCTGGGTTGTCCCGTGCACCGGCTTTCAGTGCCCTGTTTCATGCATCGAACTTGGACTGGTCATCTATTTCACATGTAGTAATATACATGTTTCAATGCTATTCTCTCAAATCATCCACCCTTGCCTTCTTCCACAGAGTCCAAAAGTGTGTTCTCTATATCTGTGTCTCTTTTCCTGTCTTGCTTATAGGGTCATCATTACCATCTTTTTAAATTCCACATATATGCTGTAGTGGTGTTAATATACTGTACTGGTGTTTTTCTTTCTGACTTACTTCACTCTGTATAATAGGCTCCAATTTCAGCCACCTCATTAGAACTGACTTAAATGTGTTCTTTTTAATAGCTGAGTAATATTCCATTGTATATATGTACCACAGCTTTCTTATCCATTTGTCTGTCGGTGGACATCTAGGACATCCAGGACATCCATGTCTTCGGTATCGTAAACAGTGCTGTGATGAACATTGGGGTACACATGTCTCTTTCAGTTCTGGTTTCCTCGGTGTGTAAGCCCAGCAGTGGGATTGCTGGGTCTCATGGCAGTTCTATTTCCAGTTTTTTAAGGAATCTCCACACTGTTCTCCATAGTGGCTGTACTAGTGGGCATTCCCACCAACAGTGTAAGAGGGTTCCCTTTCTCCACATCCTCTCCAGCATTTACTGTTTGTAGACTTTTTGATAGCAGCCATTCTGACCAGCGTGAGATGGTACCTCATTGCGGTTTTGATTTGCATTTTTCTGATGATGAGTGATATTGAGCATCTTTTTATGTGTTTGTTAGCCATTTGTGTGTCTTCTTTGGAGAAATGTTCATTTAGTTCTTTGGCCCATTCTTTTATTGGGTCGTTTATTTTTCTGGTATTGAGCTGCATTGGCTTCTTGTATATTTTGGAGATTAGTTGTCAGTTGCTTTGTTTGCTATTATTTCCTCCCATTCTCAGGGCTGTCTTTTCACTTTGCTTATAGTTTCCTTCATTGTCCAAAAGCTTTTAAGTTTAATTAGGTCCCATTTGTTTATTTTTGCTTTTATTTCCATTACTCTGGGAGGTAGGTCAAAGAGGATCTTGCTGTGATTTATGTCAGTGAGTGTTCTGCCTATGTTTTCCTCTAGGAGTTTTATAGTTTCTGGTCTTACATTTAGATCTTTAATCCATTTTGAGTTTATTTTTGTGTATGGTTTTAGAAAGTGTTCTAGTTTCATTATTTTACAGGTGATTGACCAGTTTTCCAAGCACCACTTGTTAAAGAGATTGTTTTTCTCCATTGTATATTTTTGCTTCCTTTGTCAAAGATAAGGTGTCTATGAAGTGAAGTGAAAGTCGCTCAGCAGTGTCTGACTCTTTGTGACCCCCATAGACTATCCATAGGGATTCTCCAGACCAGAATACTGGAGTGTGTAGCCTTTCCCTTCTCCAGGGGATCTTCCCAACCCAGGGATTGAACCTAGGTCTCCCATATTGCGGGCAGATTCTTTACCCGCTGAACCACAATTAGGCCTTTCAGAACTTGTTAAAAGTTTAGGTGTTCTCTTCTTACCTACCTTAATGGTGGCCATCCCTTCCTTCCATGCTGTGCCAAAGGTAAAATTTTATATATTCCCCTTTCCCTTTAGAAGGCTTTGTCACTTTTTAGAATTTAGTTCATTTAGTTGCCTTGTATACTCAGTTCTCTAATGATTAAAAAAATTTTTTTGTAGATTATCTGGGTTTTTCCTGTTCTTAGGATAAGAGTGATGCTCTCTTGAAGCTTTCTAGATCCTAAGCAGAACTCTAGATGAAATTTTTAAAATCCTTTGTATTGATATTATGGAAATATTCAAACATTTAAAGAGGTAGAGAGAAGAGTAAGTACTCACCATCTAGCTTCTGCAAGAATTATTCACTAACATTTTTCCATACCAATATCTACACATCTACTTCATTATTTGTAGCAGCAGAATTGTATTGTAGAGAATCAGAATACTTTAGTTTATATAACCATTTCCATATTGGTGGTTATGATTATAACTAGTTCGGTTCAATCATTCAGTCATGGCCAAATCTTTGTGATCCCATGGACTGCAACACGCCACGTCTCCCTGTCCATCACCAACTCCCAGAGTTTACTCAAACTCATGTCCATTGAGTCAGTGATGCTGTCCAACCATCTCATCCTCTGTCATCCCCTTCTCCTCCCGCCTTTACTCTTTCCCAGCATCAGGGTCTTTCCAATGAGTCAGCTCTTCTCATCAGGTGGCCAAAGTATTGGAGCTTCAGCTTCAGTATCAGTCCTTCCAATAAATATTCAGGCCTGATTTCCTTTAGGATGGACTTGTTGGATCTCTTGCTGTCCAAGGGACTCTCAAGAGTCTTCTCTAATACCACAGTTCAAAAGCATCTATTCTTCAGCGCTTAGCTTTCTTTAGAGTCCAACTCTCACATCCATACATGACTACTAGAAAAACCAGAGCTTTGACTAGATGGACAACAAAGGTTGGCAAAGTATTGTCTCTGCTTTTTAATATGCTATCTAGGTTGGCCATAGCTTTTCTTCTAAGGAGCAAGCATCTTTTAATTTCATGGCTGCAATCACCATCTGCAGTGATTTTGGAGCCCAGGAAAATAAAGTCTGACACTGCTTCCAGGTTTCTCCATCTATTTGCCATGAAGTGATGGGACCAGATGCCATGATCTTAGTTTTCTGAATGTTGAGTTTTAAGCCAACTTTTTCACTCTCCTCTTTCATGTTCATCAACAGGCTCTTTGGTTCTTCTTCACTTTCTGCATAAGGGTGGTGTCATCTGCATATCTGAGGTTATTGATATTTCTCCTGGCAATCTTGATTCCAGCTTGTACTTCATTCAGCCCAGCGTTTCTCATGATGTACTCTGTATATAAGTTAAATAAGCAGGGTGACAATATACAGTCTTGATGTACTCCATTCCCAATTTGGAACCAGTCTATTGTTCCTTGTCCAGTTCTAACTGTTGCTTCTCATTACAGATATCTCAGGAGGAAGGTCAGGTGGTCTGGTATTCCCATCTCTTTTAGAATTTCCCACAGTTTGTTGTGATCCACACAGTCAAAGAATTTAGGATAGTCAATGAAGCTGAAGTAGATGTTTTTCTGGAATTCTCTTGCTTTTTCGATGATCCAACGGATGTTGGCAATTTGATCTCTGGTTCCTTTGCCTTTTCTAAATCAAGCTTGAACATCTGGAAGTTCATGGTTCACGTACTGTTGAAGCCTGGCTTGGAGATTTTGAGCACTACTTTGCTAGCGTGTGAGATGAGTGCAGTTGTATGGTACTTTGAACATTCTTTGGCATTGCCTTTCTTTGGGATTAGAATGAAAACTGACCTTTTCCAGTCCTGTGGTCACTGCTGAGTTTTCCAAATTTGCTGGCATATTGAGTGCAGCACTTTCACAGAATCATGGTTTAGGATTTGAAATAGCTCAACTGGAATTCTATCACTTCCACTAGCTTTGATTTTTATAACTAATGATTCAGTTCAGTTCAGTTGCTCAGTCGTGTCTGACTCTTTGCCACCCCATGAACTGCAGCACACCAGGCCTCCCTGTCCATCACCAACTCCTGGAGTTCACCCAAACCCATGTCCATCGAGTTGGTGATGCCATCCAGCCATCTTATCCTCTGTCGTCCCCTTCTCCTCCTGCCCTCAATCTTTCCCAGCATCAGGGTCTTTTCAAATGAGTCAGCTCTTTGCATCAGGTAGCCAAAATACTGGAGTTTTCGTCTTCAACCTCAGTCCTTCCAAGGAACATCCAGGACCGATTTCCCTTAGGATGGACTGGTTGGATCTCCTTGTAGTCCAAGGGGCTTTCAAGAGTCTTCAACACCACAGTTCAAAAGCATCAATTCTTCTGCGCTCAGCCCTCTTTATAGTCCAACTCTCACATCTACACATGACCACTGGAAAAACCATAGCCTTGACTAGATGGACCTTTGCTGACAAAATAATGTCTCTGCTTTTTAATATGCTATCTAGGTTGGTCATAACTTTCCTTCCAAGGAGTAAGCGTGTTTTAACCTCATGGCTGCAATCACCATCTGCAGTGATTTTGGAGCCCAAGAAAATAAAGTCAGCTACTGTTTCCACTGTTTCCCCGTCTATTTGCCATGAAGTGATAGGATCGGATGCCATAATCTTAGTTTCCTGAATACTGAGTTTTAAGCCAACTTTTTCACTCTTCTCTTTCACTTTCATCAAGAGGCTTTGTAGTTCCTCTTCACTTTCTGCCATAAGGCTGGTGTCATCTGCATATCTGAGGTTATTGATATTTCTCCTGGCAATCTTGATTCCAGCTTGTGCTTCTTCCAGCCCAGCGTTTCTCATGATGTACTCTGCATAGAAGTTAAATAAGCAGGGTGACAATATACAGCCTTGACGTACTCCTTTTCATATTTGGAACCAGTCTGTCATTCCATGTCCAGTTCTAACTGTTGCTTCCTGACCTGCATATAGGTTTCTCAAGAGGCAGGTCAGGTGGTCTGGTATTCCCATCTCCTTCAGAATTTTCCACAGTTTATTGTGATCCACACAGTCAAAGGCTTTGGCATAGTCAATAAAACAGAAATAGATGTTTTTCTGAAACTCTCTTGCTTTTTCGATGGTCCAGCGAATGTTGGCAATTTCATCTCTGGTTTCTCTGCCTTTACTAAATCTAGCTTGAATGTCTGGAAGTTCACAGTTCACATATTGCTAAAGCCTGGCTTGGAGAATTTTGAGCATTACCTTGCCAGCATATGAGATGAGGCAGTTCTAAAGAAATAATTATAAGCCAGTAGAACTGCTGTCATTCAAAATATACATTTTGACTCCTAGCTATTTCAAAATTTATTTTCATATTAATTCTGGGACAGTTTCAATTAGAGAGATTTAGAAAAAAATCAAGTCCCAACACTTTGAAACATTCATATCATAAAATATAGTTCTACTCTGTCTGTCAAACCTCAGCGTCTGGTTAAAGATGTTTGGAAAAATCCACCTATAGAGCCTTATTTAAATTTGGTCAAATTATTTGGACAGCCTTAATGTAATTACTTTCTCTGCTTTCAGTGGGAAGTCTCACTGTTATTTTGGTCCTGAATAAATATTGTTTTCATGACCACACAACTAGCTATTGATTTGATCACTTTTTAACGTAAACATAATTTGCATTGTTATGCAGAAATAGCCAAAGTATTGTATGTTTAGAGTCTGATCAGAATATGTGGAGAAATTTATATTTAATTTGATTTCATTCTAGCCTTTTATGTATTCTTAACTTATTTGGGGTTTATATGGCCTGACATTTTCAATTCAGTAGTAGTAATATGGAAATTAAAGTTTTAAGTAGTATTTGTTCCATAGGGAATCTAAAATCAGCATTTGGTAGGGTGGATGTGGGCTAACCTATTAGTATAATAACTTCATTTTATTAGGTAATCTCTGGGAGTAAGCACTCATTTGAGGAAATAATTTGTCAGTTCAAATCATCTCCTCCTTCCCTTCACCCATTGTTTGTCTTTATTGATTATCTCTTATGTTGTATATAGTATTGGTTAAAATTTACAAGAATCTCATTATATGAGGAAATAAAGACAATACACACAAGAGCTAAACATCCCAGGCCCTCACTTGACAACAAGGCATATTTTTTAACTCATACAACACAAGTAAGACGGATTTTTGTATGGCTTCAGGATCTGTTGGCATTTCCTCTTTGTAAATCACACTTATATCTCAGTCTTATTTTGTTCTGCTCATGAAAACATTTTAGACAAGTTTGCAATCATTACATGTTTCACAAAACTGAAACAGGAAGTTGGCATTTCTTTGAAATATTTCATTTTTTGAGACGTTCCTGGTTGTTTCCCAAATCTAAGTTGGATTTTTAATATCCCATTATGAGGACTGACTAGCTCACCCTGGTGAGGGGAAAATAGACAGTAAGACATCAGGGTCCCAGTCCTATTTCAATAGGAATTTGGGGTGACTGCCCAAGATTTCCATGGCTCAGTTTCCTCATCCATAAAATGCTTTGTAGAGGTGCTCAGTGTTTCTTGAATGAATGAATTAATTAATAGTCAACACTTACCAAATGCTCACCACAGGCTAGATACTTTATATGTATCATCACATTGAAGCTCTATGAAATAGATGCTATTATTAACTCTCACAGAGGAAAAAGGGGTATAATTAACTTGTCCAAAGTCACACAGTTAGCAACGTATGAAATTTGAATCCTGGCCACCTAAACCCAGTACCTGTATTCTTAAACATGCTAAATCTGAATCTTCCCCTGGCTCCAGTGGTGGAAAATAAGTTAAAGGCAACTAACAGCCCTCCAGCCAACCTTTGCCTGGTGAATTCCTGCCTGTGCTGTGTTGTGTTACACCACTGAAGAAGAATTTGGCAGGGCTGGAATCTCTCATGTTGTGGTGTCAGTGATTTTGGGTGCAGGAAAATTCCTTTACCCTTTGTGTCTTGGAGATTGCATAACTAAGATCCTTCTAAACTAAAGAGACAGAGTAATTGACCTCAAAATAGGTACTGCCCTTTGATCCCTCTGGGAGTAAGCAGGGGTTAAGCAGGAGTTAAGTAATACTGCCATCTCTTTCAGAAATCTCAGTGTAACACTCTCAAAAAGAAATTTGACACCTGGCATAACAAATGGCCAATGGATGCTTCAGACACAGATGGCGGTGGAAATTTGGAGGAAGAGGCTTCCTCCTTTGTCAAAGCCGCAGAATATCCTAATTACTATTTAGAAAGCGTATACATGGACATCGAGATTGAGTTTATATGACTCTGAAAACCTTCATTTCATTTTGAAAACAGTGCTACAGAGTGACCTGGCTACGTGGAGTTTGAAAGTAGATCTATGCTCTTCCTTACAGTTGAGAAATACACTCCTTGTTTTGGAGTTTTATTGAAATCTGATTTATAAAGTGAACACATTCTGGGCTATAAACTGAATATTTTACTCAGCTAAAGTTAAGTAAGAGTGACTCCAGTTACACTGTGGGTGTCAAGGGTGTGCGGAGGCAGAGCTAACCCTGTATGTCTTGAACAAAATTGGAGACACTGCTGCGCATGTGAAAGGTCAAGGGGAACTTACAACCTATTCAGTCAGGCATGAGAAACAGATATCACAACCAAATAAATTAAAAAATTTTCTTTTTGTTTTGGCTGCATTGCAAGGCATTCAGGATCTTAGTTCCCCCACCAAGGATCAAACCCCTGCCCCCTTGCAGGGGAAGCAGAGAGCCCTAACCACTGGACCTCCAGGGAAGTCCACAGCCAAACAAATTTATATCTTCCTGAGTATGTTTTTAAAATATATTTAAAAAATGTCAGTCTGGCTCAGAGGAAGAGAACAGAGAGGCTACCCCAATGCATAAGGAAGAGTGAGAGGCTCATAGTAGAGGAGAGACTTGCAAAGAAAATGGAAGAAATATGATCTTTGTTACTTTAACCAGAATCACACATCGAAAGAGATTAATGATTCATAAGCTCTCAAAGTACATATCAAAACAAAGACATTTAAAATGCACCCCCTCTAAAACACCAAAACCAAAAAACAAAACCCCCAAAACTATCAAGACTGTGATACAAGCCAACAGGCAGCAAAATATCTGTTAATTTTGGAAGCCTGCCATATGTCAACGGAACACAGCCGAATGCTGTTTTAATGACTCTCTTAGCATACCCTGCGGTGTTTGAGTATTGGATGACACAGAATCTTTCTGGTGTAACTGTACATTTCCTTGCTTCCTTTCCTTTCTGTCTGTCAAAATAGAAGTATTCTAATGTTATGCATATAAATACAAAAATTTTAATAGTTAATAATGGAACAATTTAGCCTGCTCCAAATATTTTAAAAACTCAAAGCAAAGTATACATAAAATATTTAAAACTTTTTCCATAGGAATCTCTAAAAACAGTTTTCTGTGTTAACAGTTTATCTTCTAAATTGCATTCAGGGAGTGAGGTTTTAAGGTGGTTATTCATACCATGCACAATACATAATTATTAAAATGATGTAAAAAATAGACGTAACTAGCTCTGAAGAAATGAGTTAAATTATGTAAGGAAAAAAAAAAGCCCTGGTAAATGGCATTAAATTGTTAACTTATAAAATTAAGTACCATAAATGTTCAGTGTACATTTATGATATCTTAGCACAATAACTTATATTTATGGAAAGTACTTTTCCTTGTAGAAAATATCTGAAGAGTTGCACTTTAATCATTTAAAATAATTGCATATGTATTTAAAATTTTGTGTTTATGGAATCAAAATCTATTAAGAAAATATCTGAATGTTTGATGATATATAATTTATTGGGGAAAACTAAAAATAAGATGAAGTTGCTTAGCATACTTTAAGGCAATATTAACACCAATGAACTCAAGAATGAGGACAAACAGAGGTCTTACTCATAACGTGATGTAGGTGAAGATTTCTTCCCTTTTCTCCACATGTCCTCTTATTTCCATATTAAACTGAAAGAAATCCCTTTTTAAAAGAAATTGAGGATAATGAAATATTACGGTTAATTTAATATTTTGAATAACAAAGACATTGCCACATATATGAAGCTTTTAATCCTGGATCATACATTTCAAGGAAATAATATGATGACTTTAATAGTGAGACTAAGTCAAGCATAATTGTACTGCTTTGTGCTTCAGAAGGCACTTTCATCTTGCAGAGTCATAGGACCATCTATAGGAACATGAATTATTGCCTATGACTACAAAGAATTCTGGTTATTTGGGTCTGGCTAAATGGGAGCTTATGGTATTTGTTTCAGTTCTCTTTTCGACTTCATATAAATAGAACCTTAAGCAAAATGGTTTTTAGAACTTCTCTTAATGGTCTTTTTATAGTACAATAGAGTATTTATGTTAGATGTTTTCTTCAAGACTACAAGTCACAAAAGACTTGCAGTAATTTATGACCTATTTATTAATTTACTTGTGATTTAATATTATTAACTAATATTATAATACAAAATATAATATATGTTACATATATTAAGCCAGAAGTAAAAGTTTCTATCAGGAAAATCAATGTAAAATTATGTTTATAATATGCATGACAACATAGTGCCTCCAATTTAAGAAGTAAGTTTAACTGGGAGATAAGTGAGGTAGTATATCATTTCAAACTTTTCAATTTTTGAAATTATGTACATATATTACTGTTTCACAAAAAAGAAAACAAAATAATATTTTTAGGCCAGAATGGGGACAATAATATTCTATTATTTAATCTAGGTAAAGTGGACTTTTTGCCTTTAAAAACTTTATTTATTTATTTTTTTGGAGTATAGTTGTTTACAATGTTGTGTTCAGGTGTACAGCAAAGTGAATCAGTTATACAGATACATATATACTCTCTTTCTAAAATTCTTCTCCCATATAGATCATTACAGAGTACTGAGCAGAGTTTCCTGTGCTATACAGGAGGTCCTTATTATCTATTTTACAAATAGTAGTGTGTATATGTCAATCCCAATCTCCCAATTTATTCCTCACTACTTTTTCCCTTTGGTAAACATAGGTTTGTTTTCTACCATCTGTGACTCTATTTCTGTTTCATAAAAAAGTTTATTTGTACCTAAAATGGCTTATTTTAAAAAATTTTTATTGGAGTATAGTTGCTTTACAATGTTATGTTATTTTCTGTTATATAGCAAAGTTAATCAGCTATGTATATATATTTATACACACACACACTCACACATACCCTCTTTATTTTAGAAGTAGCTTTCTGAGTTAGAATTATAATTTCACTCAGTTCTGTCTCATTGCTTTTTTCTGGTATTACTGCTTGACACTCAGTTACTAAGTATGGTTATTTCTTGAAAAAGTAGCAAAAATCATTCATTTTACGAGAACATTGTGACAAAGATTAGAGAATCCTGGAAAAGTCCTTTAATACTTAAAAAAACTTGTATCATGTTTTTAAAAAGCATGATTATGTCAAGTTTAGAAAAATGTACTTAGAGATCAGTTTCACAGCAGTTCTCTCAAAGAGAGTTGGCGTTTCCCATATTGGAATATGTAGAAAACAGGTGGATGGCTGCAAGGGAGTTTATTTTCCCAGCTGACTTAATAAAACCACATTTATCCGCTTATGCTTTATTCAAAGGAAGACATAGGACATGTACATTATTGTTGATATAACTTAGGGGAGTTTAGGACAAAAGGCAGAACCTAATAATCTGGTGTTTTTATGGAATTATGAAGGCAAAACAATATTAAATACTTGATTTTTGTGCCAGAAGTTAAGATTTGGAAACTAGTGACATCGCACCAATTTTAAAAATTGATCACCAGGCAACCTAAGTAATGGCAGTCACATAATTCTCATTTGGTTATGTCTCCAAATTTATTAGTGGTTTTAATAAAATTATTTTATGGACTCCGCTAATGAGATGACTTTGTAAGATAACTTCCTATCCACCTAGAGACTTTTGCTTACTTCCAAATGTTTAGCTAAGTATATATCACAGCAATAGTTCATTTTTATTGAGTGCATACCATGTGCAAAACATTTTACATGAATTTTCCCATTTAATCCTCACAAAATCCTTATAATGTTGGCATTATTTTTATTTATACTTTACCAATAATGAAACTGAGACTCAGAGAAGTTAAAATATTTGTCCAAGAACCTGTTCATAAATGTCAGAAGTGGTATTAACTCAGATCTGAGTCTAAAATCTGAGCTCTTCCTACTATGCTGTCATCAGACTCCAAACCTTAAATTTATAACCAATTATATACATCATATTTTGTGAAAAACACATAAATTTATGAAAGATTAAACACCTCTAAGTGCTTTGACAAATTCTCTTTTATTCATAGCACTATCAGGTGGGTCACTTACTTCTTTTGAGGGTTAGTTTTGTTTCCGTACATCATTATTGAGTTTTACGATCTATTGTTTCTTTTATATTTTTCTGGTTTTTCCAGATTAGATTCTAATCTGTACTGTGATGTTCCAGATCTTTAAAAGTGACTTATATAAGAAGGTATTTTACATTTTTAGTTTCTTGGTGACTTTGCGGGGAGTCATTTTCTTTACATCATTATACAAGATCCCCAATTTCATCCTTATATTCTTACATGGTAAGGAACCAAATGTTAAGAAATGGTTCTATCTATAAGATACTACTCATTTAAAAAGAACGAAAATCTGAGTTTTTTTTTTTTTTCCCACAAGAAAAAACCAGTAACACAGAGAAACTGTGATGAAGAAAGTAAATAAAGATAATTAAACATCGACTGAGGTTTATGTCATCATTCCTGGGTACTTTCCCTTTAATTTCTACTCCATGATTTTTCACTTATTCATCTGCTCCTTTGTCAATTTTCTACAGTTTCATACATTCCTCTTTTGCCATTTCAACTACTTTATATTTTCACTGGAACAGAACCCCATCTTCTAGTTTCGTTTCCGTTTTTTAGATTATGATCCTGAAGATCCTGGTATTATGAATAAATTAGCACTCAATAAATGCCTACTAAAAGAATAATTAATCATTTATGTGTGAAGGGAAGAATTAACTCCATTAACTCAGAAATAAGCTTGACTTCTGAGTCAAAGAAACAAGATAGAATAAAATATCTTTTTATAATTCTAAAATCCCAGTGTACTTTAAAAAAAAATGTGCCTCCTTAAGAGCAAACATCAAAGGATTAATTTATCAACCAACTTAGCATTTTTTTATAGAAAAATCATGAAGAAAAAAATGTGTATTACATTTTATTAAGGCGAAGTCTTCTGCTACAAGGTGTGAATATATCACAACTCTCTCTTACAGGTTCTTAGGATGGAAATGGTATGACCATAGATACCGTATAGTGTTTGGGCATAGCAGCATCACACTCTCCCTGAGGAACAGCTAGAGTTTTGGCTTGTGGGAGTGTTACCCAGGCTACTAGTTCTTCATTAGCGACCCAAGAACTTTGGTTTTACTATGCAGTTTGTCTTTCTGTGTTAGATGTGTTTGTGACCATTTGCCAACTATTATAGGCACGTATTACTTGAATCTGGTCAATCTGGACTAAACCTTTTTCCGTGAGAGGAAGTGAAGGTATAGAAAGAATGAGTGACTTGCCCAGAGCACTTTTCTATTCAGAATCGATTTTTTCCCCTTCTTGGAGCCTGGTTTTGGGGTATGAGATAAAAACCCAGGTGAAACTAGCAATAAAACTTAACCTCTAAAGATCCCAGAAAAGATGCCTGGATTCCATGGGTAGTGTTTGATTTATAATTTTTTGTTTTGGTTGATAAGTGAAGTAAGGACTCATGCAAAGGGCCCAGGATATTCCTGACTCCTCCAGCTGCCCCCTCTCACCCCACCAAAGTACTTGCTGGATTTCCTGAAGCTGGGACAGCAATTGGACCCATAAAATGAAGTTCATTAATGAAAACTAATTGAAAATTAATTCACCACAACTCCAGGGAAGAGCTTGCATTTAAAATGTTGTGTTGTTAGCGAGCAAGTCTCTAATCATCAGAGCATGGCAAAATACTTCAGAATGACATATAGGTTAATGAGGTGGTGAAGCATCAGAAGAACAAAGTCTTGTAATATTAAAATAGCCACCAGGCTTGAAACGACTGCCATGCCCCTCCCTCTGACTTCCCTTCATGCTTCATTCCACCTTCTTGTTTCATTGTCACTGGACAGAGCAGACCCCATGTTGTTATCCCTTCCCCCAACAAGTCTTTCCTTGAGATGAAATTCCATAATAATCTCCAAGTTTTGGTTACTAAATATGAATTTTGTATATGCCACTTTACTCTGCAAATCCTGAGGAATACACTTTTTCATTTTTAAAATGTTTATTATGGAAGATTTCAAACCTATAGAAGAGAGAAAAATAAAAACACTTCATCTGACTCTAATAGTTATCTACCATGTATCCATTTAAAAATATATTTTAGTAAACTTGAAAGAGCAAATATTTAGATTTATAGTAGTTTCTTTCTCACAAAATAGATATTGTGTTGTAATAGGCTTGCTTTTCGTCTTTCTTTCTCATTCATCTAACAAATATTCATTAATTATGTACAAGATGAAACTAAGAAAGATTGGACAGTTATTCTTTAGAAATTCAACCCATATCTCTTCTAAAAAATTATCTAGGATCCTCTTGAAGCATCTTTACATGAAAATAGTTTCTAATCTTATATTTATATTTATGGATTTTTTTTTCTCTGTTAGGTCTCAATTCTCATTAACATTTTATCATCTTTTGGGCACTCCAAGTGGGATTGTTGTCCATGAAAATATCTACATACGTATTTTCATTTTGCTCTTAACACAATTCATAGTTATACTGGTATTAAAAATATTGGTAAACTGGTATGTGAAAGAATCTGATGAATCACTGCCTTTCCTCTCTATAGTATTATTTTATTACTTTTGAAAATGATAAATTAAGGGAAGAATTTTGAAGATAAATCCTTTCTCTCCATTTGGTTGTTACTAGAGTCAATTTATATTTCCTTTATCTTTATTTCTTTCAGCAAATCTCATCTCTCAACTTGCCCAAAATTTATTATTCAAGTATTCTAGCTTCAATCTCAATCCAAAGAAGATAATAAATACAATCTCTTTGTTATAACTCTTAGAAAATTTTTAAGAAAGCTATTCAAAACTATCCAACTATTCTGGAATTCTTTCAAGGGATGGCGTTTACATGTACTTTCACAGTAGAGCACAGCCCTCTTAAAATTCCTTCTTCACATCCTCCTGTATATGAGCTTAATTTTTCACTTCTTACAATATTATCTCAGAACAATTCTGCTTTGGTATCTTCTTTTTAGGATTTCTTTTTATTTTTGTATTTCCTCCCATATCATATCATTCTGATTTTTCCAACTAAAGGATTTAGGCAAACATATATTTGTGATATGGCTGTACTTTTATAACGTTTTGAAATAGGAACATTTTAAGTGGAGAAAAGGAAACTAGACAGTAAAAAGTTACCCAGCCTATGAAAACACCTAGCCCTGCCCCAGGTGGCCTAAGAGATTGATATTGGGCTCTGTGATTTTGTTATTTATTTAATTGTGAAGAAAAGGTCTTGTGTAATTCAGTTTTTAAAAGAAGGTTTGATATAAAACTAGCATCCGCAAGCTTATTAGTACTAGAGCCAGTTTCAGTGGGAAAATGGAGACACGAACAAGACACAGATTATCTCAATTTGAATATGTCAATTTAATATATTCGGTCAGGTATTTTCCTCCTTTGACTGAATTTCTTCTGCGTTTTATAGTTATGGATTGAAAGGAGCATTACATAGTCTATTTTGGGTTCCTTCCTTGCTCTGCTATGCAAGTATACTATGCTTAGGAAGAAACAATGTGATGAGTTAACAAGAATCCTGGAACAGGAAAAGAAGTAGACTGTTTAGCTGAAGGGATCCATTATAAGAGAGGAGCCCAAGATCGGACGCAAGAAGCAGCACATAAAGTTGTCTTCTCCTTCACAGAAATACGAGCTTACCCACCCCACGTGTACTAAATGAAACACACGCACACCACATTTCGTGAATTTCTGTACTAGTCTTTAGTTTCTAAAAGTCATACCCATTTTCTGTCAAGTTCCTTGGCAGTGGCCAATGAGGGGAAGTTTAGGATATGAGCAAAGTTTTTGAATGACAGTATCAAAGAAAGCTTGAGTGTTTTCCTTTATTAACAACCAGTCAATTAAGTATCTCTAATTTTCCTTAGATAACTTACAGTGGAACTTAGAGCTCAGCGTTGATCTTGTAAAAAGAATTTTTAACTGCAAAAAACAAAATAAAACACAGCAAAAAAAGAATCCTTGGCTTAATTTGAGTTTGAGCATTTCAAAGCTGGTATTTGCAAACTTAGAAAAAAGAGCTTTTCATTAATCCATGATTTTGGAAACAGTTACTCTAACCCACAACCACATACAAATACAAAAATCCTAATGGGACTATTTTCTTACTAAGCCTGTAACAGTTTACATTCACCTAATGGCCTGGGGTTATGAGCAAACTACTCAATTAGAGAATTTAGGCTGGTTGCCCACATATTTTAGAGCAAATTATCCTTTCACAAATGCAGAACCCCCTATATAAAACGCCTAACCAGTATTTCCTGTAAAAAAATACTATTCCCTAAATTCCCACCTTGAACCTACTAAGAATTTCCCTTTTTGCTAGGGCAAAGATTTTATGGAAATATTTGTTTTTATATCACATACCTTACTGTCGGTCTTCCTGTGGGCTTGTGTTTTTGACCTTAAAGCAGTTAAGAATTTATAATCAAAACACTTCTAAATAAGATATTTCTTTTCTAAGTACTTTTGCTGAGTACTTAAGCTAAGAATCTTAAGTTGGAAGGTGTAGAATCCTGCCAATTCTTTGATAACAGATCTTCTGCTTGGGGGGTTAAATGAATTTCATGGTTATCCTTAACACTTACTATTTCTTCTTAGGCTTCTTTCATTTAAAAGGGGGTCGATGCTTCCAATCTATAAACACCTATTAAAAGTTCTCCACCCTTTTATACTTGGCTGCTGGTCTTAATTGTCTGCAGATGGGTGGATCACTGCATTTTTATTTCAAAGGTAGAGATTTGCAAAATGTAAACGAGCCTATTAAAAGTTCTAAATCAAGACTCTCAACATCCATTAAAGGGATCCATGTGTAAATGGGGATAGAACTCAGTTTGAAAGTGTCTTTTGGTAACAAATGTTTTTACCCACATCTAAGTAAGAGTGCCTATTACCACCAGTGTGTTGCACATGTATTCAATACAAATAGTGCATCACTAGAGGGGTATTTAAAAGTTTCCTGCAAAGTTTGGAACTAAGGAAAATATGTCTGGAAAACATTTTTCTCTTTTATAACGGTTGATAGATAAGAGATGCCATATAACTTATTCTACGTTATAAGTTTTCACTGGGTTGAAAAGAAGCAAAAATAATTTTTACATTTTATTCAACAAAATAAAAAATCAATACCATATATACCTATAGTACTAAGAAATATTTTATTGCCCTTACTATGAAATCTCAAAATGTGACTATTTTCAGTTCACCTACTAAATTATTATTTCCCATCCTGGTAAAATTCTTTTTTTAAAATTGAACTTCAGTTCGCAGTGTTGCTTGTGACTGAGAACTGAAACCCAAGCTAGTTGTTCTTGGCACTGTGGTGTTCTGGCTTATCTTGCCTAAGGGACTGACAGTTTATCTCAGATTCTATGGTTTCTTCCATCCTTCTTTCACTAGCATTTCCCCTTAGTCTTGCTTTTCATTAGCCCACCCTGATGGCCAGCCACTTCTAATCTATAAATTAAACAAAACGAAAACACAAAAGTGTGCTTCTTTTATCTCTGGAAATCAAACCCATCACAAACGCAATTTAGTTGGAGTTCTTTAGGTCCAAAACAAGATATTACAGGTAGCACAAAATGTTGCTGGAAAGCCTGCACTGAAAAACCAACCTGAGATACTAACCTTGCAATGGAGGATATAATGAAATTGCTTTGGACTACTTTATTAACTTTGGCTTTGAGCCCCACAATCTGTACCCAGTAGTCAAATCAAGGTTTGAACATCTGACAACTATATTTCCTTTATCCTTTCTCTCAATGCAAGACGGTTTATTTAATTTTAGAAGAATAGTATTTTCCAGTTTTAGTATTCAGATTACAGTGACAATATTTCAGAGACAGTCCAATCTTTAAAACTCCATTTTGTTTTCTTATTCAATTGTTCTGTGTTACAAACAGGGAAGCAGAAGTTGGGTATCTAAATAGAAACAAAAAGACAATTTAAGTTTTTCTCCTTCAGCTTGCAAACATACATTTACAAGCTCTCAACAAAATTTTACTTTTAAAAGCCATTTTAATATTTGTTATCTTTTTCTGAGTAAAATAAGCTGATGCTTTTACATGTGGATCTTATTATGTGAAAAGCTGTCTAAGTCTGCTATTGAACATAATCATATGAATTACGAACTGTGACTTTATTCCTTTTATAATCTTTGTAGTTTTTGCCATTACTTTTACATGTCTATGTCTGGCATTATGTAGCTTTGAAACTATGCCAAAAATATTTATTGTCGTATATCTGGCATTCTCATACTATGTGGCTGAGTTTGGTTTCCAAGCTAGGTAAAACTTACTAGCAGATATAATTTGGCATTTGTTTGAAAAAAATCATATGTAATTTAGTCCTGCTCCCTGCCCCCATTACAACCTTTGCACTCTTCAAACATGTATGGAGTTGAAATTCCAAAGTTTGAGCTGTCTCTTTTTCCAATTTTGAAAATTCTTCAGTTTTAAAGTATATAACATGGAGCAAAATAATGACAACAAAAGAAAACAGAAAATAAAAGAACAAATTTAACTGCAAACCAGGACAAGTATTTTGAAATACTTGTATGGGTGATCTCTGTAAAATATTTTCCAAGTATGCAAATCCTAGGGAGCTAGGGAAGAGTCTGAATGATACAGTGCAGTGCTGGTACTTTGTTACATGAACTAACAATAGTGATAAAAAGCAAAATAGTGATAAAAAAGTTCCTTCGGTACTCTCTTTGTAGCTTGACTAATAAAATTCTTTAAAGAAGTATTGTCAGTTCCTGCTTAGGCACAGCATACTGCTCATGTAGTTTATTCTCATATATCTTCATATACATAAATAGACTATTTGCTTTATTTAAGATGTTTTTAAGGTGTTAAAGCATACTTTCTAGAAGAAAGTAGTCATGACTCATACAAATACAAATACCTATCAAATATTTAATTTAATGCATTGATTAATGAAGGAAACTGTATAATGTTACATGCTATTCAAAGAAGAATTCAAAGAACCACATACATGTGGGCAATATGGAAAGCTAAAATATATTTGCAAATGATGCAAACCTGATCTATGCATAGGGCAATAATCAATGGCATTCTGTTGTATATAAGCAATAATCAATGGCATTCTGTTGTATATAACTTATTTACATTTCTAAGGACAAGAATCATTTGCATTATCCATTTTCTATAATTTACAGAGTAATGTATGAGAATTCTTACACCAGGTACTTTAGATGGTAAAGACTCTATTATTTCAAATTTAATATAAATTATTTTTATTTATGTATTTATTAATTCCTTTGGATCAACAAAAAATTGTTTTGAGTACCTATTATGTGTTAGGCATTGCATTTGATGCTGGAGATACAACAATGATCAAAAGTAGCCCTTGCAGATCTATAGTTTAATGTGGAGATAGATATTAATCAAATAAGCACAAAAATAGATAAACAATTTTAAATATGAGTAAAACATAGAGTCTTAGAAGAGTCTGCAGGGCTCTGACAGGGTAGAACTTGTAGAAGTTTACTTTTTTTTTTTGGTATATGAAAATTTATTACTATCGTGCTTTCATCATCAAAATTTATGATCTTGGTCTTTCCTTCTTGCCTTTGTATAAAGCCAAAAGAGAGACACTGGCTACTTTAACAGCCTTAAAGCGGACTCCAGGAATGTCACCAACAGCATGACCTTTGCGACCAAATCCAGCAACCAGAACTTCATCGTTTTCCTCAATAAAATTCAGGCAACCATAATTGGGTACAAAAGCAGTGATTTTTTTGCCATTCTTGATTAGCTGAACCCTGACACACTTCCTGATGTCAGAATTTGGCTGTTTGGCTTCAACTCCTACTTTTTCCAGCACCATTCCCTTGGCATGAGAAATGCCACCAAAAGGGTTGGCCTTCAGGGCAATGCCCAAATGAGCTTTCTTGTACTGTGTATCATGCCGCTTCTGGTCTTGTCGGTGGCTACGGAGCTTCCTGGCAGTAGGAAGACCGCGACACTTGCCCATCCTGCTGGCGCTGTGGGCCTGAGCGAAAGAGAATTTTACTCTAAGTAACATCTATATTTCCTGATTTTTGTATTTATCAAAGGTGATGCTTTAACTTAGAAATCTATTTTAAAAAATTTTATCTTGCTGGGTTAATTATGCATACAAAACCTAGTAATTCTGCAATAAACAAATAAGTCTAATATTTACATATTTTAGTATTATTATAAAACTACTGTGTAACATAAACTTCTGTGTTAATTTATTAATTAGGATCATAGAAGAGAATCATAGATGGTAACAATTAGTAAAGTCAAAACTAAATCAGCTAATCTTTTGCCGGTTGCTTCTTCTGCAGTCCTTCTTCCTCCTCACACCCAACACCCCCCACCCTATTTTCCATATAGTTCAGCAATCATTCCCCTTATTCGAAACATGACAGGCAATATATTTGGCCCCCCCAAAGAAGTCACTCTTCAGTGCTTTAGAATCCATGACATTCTATATTTGGAAAGACTCCAAGTACCTGAGGGTTACCCAGTGCTGAAGTGTCACTGAGCACTTCTGTTGTCCATTCTAGTAATTTTATTCCCTTTATCTTCAAAGATCCAATTAGAAGATTGCTTTTATGAAGATCAATTTGATAATACACAAGATACAGATTCATTCACTTTTTGAACAGATTGTAGACATCCACATCACAAAAGCTAAATTTATACATATGAATGTGCACCTAGCAGCAGAAATACACGTTTTAGTTTTTCTTTTTTCCCATAGTAATAGTGATAGCTGCGAGCTAAGTTTTTCCTTCTTTTCCAGATACTCCTTTTGACCGTATATGGGAAGCCACTGAAAATGACCCAGCACCTTTAGCCCTTTACCTAGTGTCTTAGATCAGGCTTCCTAGAAGCAGACCATCAGGTGAGGATTCATGTGCAAGTGATTCATTAAGAAAGTACTCCTGGGGGAAACCAAGAAGGGGATGTGGAAAGCAGGACAGGAAAGAGAAGACATACAAGCAAGGATGAATCTCAGGCCAGCTCTGATAGAGAGAAGTTTCAGCCTGTGATTTGCAAGGGAATCTAGAATGTAAGTTATACCTCAGGATTGTCCTAACAGCAGAGGGTAAGGGGGCTGGTCTTTCATACTGTGGCACACATCAGTCCCCCCGGGTGAGGCAGGGTCGGGGGAAGTAAATTCCTAAGACTTTCCAGTGTTCCTAGAACATCTTCTGAAAAACAGTCCAGTGTTTGATTTTGAAAGCAGAAACACATAAAGAGGTAAAACAAGATCTGAGGCTACTGGGGAGAAAATCGGCAGTGCTTGCAACACCCTGTCTGGGCACTCCCCCCAAATCCATTCTCCTTTCCTTCATGAGCACATAGTTAGCAGGTCTCCCTTGCCGACCATGGCCCTGTAACTGTGTTCTCTTCAATGGAACACAGTGCAAGTGTGCCACTTCTGGGCCTAGGATAGCTTCACATGTACTGTCTTTCTCCTCTCTGCTGGCTGGAACTCTGGGTGATCCAGCTTATACTATGAGAATAATGACAATGACCTAAGGTTTGATGATGCAATATGATGGAAGGGCTTGGGTCACTGAACGACTTCTTGATGATCCAGAGCAGTCAGGGTGGACTGTTAGGTGAGAAACAAACCTCTTCTTCAAACCACTGAATTATTGTTGGGTCTTTATCACTGTGGGGGTTTCTCTGGTGGCTCAGTGGTAAAGAATCTGCTTGCCAATGCAGGAGTTGCGTGTTCAAACCCTGGGTTGGGAAGATCCCCTAGAAAAGGAAATGGCAACCGACTCTAGTATTCTTGCTTGGGAAGTCACACGGACAGAGGAGCCTGGCGGGCTATAGTCCATGGTGTCACGAAAGCGTCAGACACGACTTAGTGACTAAACAACAACAACTGATCACAGCAGCCTAGCTGTTTTCTAATTAATACAAGATGCTTTATTCTTATCATAACATTATATTATAGATTCATTTAAATTGCTTATTCTTGGTTTCTTCTATTAAAATATATATATATATAAAGCAGGAGCTTTATCTATCTTTTTTTTGCTGGCATAAAATACTCAATAAGTATTTATTTAGTGAATAAGCAAAAGCATAGTTACCTTGTCCTATAATTATTAAAAATTTTAAAACTACATTACAATTACAGAACTTACTATAAAGCTAAATTCAGAGTAATATAGAAGAAATGAAAAGAGTTTAAGGAAAAGTAATCAAAATGTTTACTGAGATACAATAATGATATAGAGATAAAAATACTGATATATTAAAAATGAATGGCAGATAAACCATGTAAACTAGAAAAAACAAGGCTGAAGGGAACCTTGGTAACTGTTTTTGCGTATTGGAAAGGTGATTATAAAGAGGTTGCTGACCAACTGTTTTCCATGTCTGCAGAGGAAAAACTTCAGGAAAGAGCTTAAACTGACCTGACAGTAATAGTGATTAAACATTAGAAAAGGCTCCAGAGTAATATTGTAGAATCTCTGTCCCTGGTGAATTTTAAGGACAAACCATCTGTCTTAGACATTTCAGGCAGAGCCTTGCAGGAAGAGAGAGGTCTGGATTAAATGACTCCTTGAGCTGGCTCCCTTTCAATTCCAGGAGTCTGTGCCACTATACAAGGTATCAGGGGATCTGGCAGTGACATATTTCACTCCAGTGACCAGCCAGATTGATTAACTGGCATCTTATCTGTAACTTGAGAGAACTATTTCTCTGGATGAGGATGATGGGGTGGGTTGAAAGTAGAGAATAAGAAAACACATTTCCCCTTCCCCCAAAAAGATATGAAAAAGTATAGTTTGCACTTACAACTCTAAGGTACTAAGTGTTTTCCATACTATCAATACAAACTAACTAGAAGAGTTCTGAGATTCTTATACCTTTCAAGTGCTGCTGCTGCTGCTGCTGTTGCTAAGTCGCGTTAGTCGTGTCCGACTCTGTGCCACCCCATAGGCGGAAGCCCACCATGCTCCTCTGTCCCTGAGATTCTCCAGGCAAGAACACTGGAGTGGGTTGCCATTTCCTTCTCTAATGCATGAACGTGAAAAGTGAAAGTGAAGTCACTCAGTCGTGTCCAACCCTTAGCGCCCCCATGGACTGAAGCCTACCAGGCTCCTCCATCCATGGGATTTCCCAGGCAAGAGTACCGAAGTGGGGTGCCATTGCCTTCTCTTTCAAGTGCTAGATTTTATTTAGTAAGATTAACTTCTACAACGATTGAAAGATAATGGTTTACTACTATATATAAAATAGATAACTAATAAGGACCCTTATGGCAGAAAGTGAAGAGGAACTAAAAAGCCTCTTGATGAAAGTGAAAGAGGAGAGCGAAAAAGTTGGCTTAAAGCTCAATATTCAGAAAACGAAGATCATGGCATCTGGTCCCATCACTTCATGGGAAATAGATGGAGAAACAGTGGAAATGGTGTCAGACTTTATCTTTTTGGGCTCCAAAATCACTGCAGATTGTAACTGCAGCCCTGAAATTAAAAGATGCTTACTCCTTGGAAGAAAAGTTATGACCAACCTAGATAGCATATTCAAAAGCAGAGACATTACTTTGCCAACAAAGGTCCATCTAGTCAAGGCTATGGTTTTTCCAGTGGGGATGTATGGATGTGAGAGTTGGACTGTGAAGAAAGCTGAGCGTTGAAGAACTGATGCTTTTGAACTGTGGTGTTGGAGAAGACTCTTGAGAGTCCCTTGGACTGCAAGGAGATCCAACCAGTCCATTCTAAAGGAGATCAGCCCTGGGTGTTCTTTGGAAGGAATGATGCTGAAGCTGAAACTCCAGTACTCTGGCCACCTCATGCGAAGAGCTGACTCATTGGAAAAGACTCTGATGCTGGAAGGGATTGGGGGCAGGAGGAGAAGGGGACAACAGAGGATGAGATGGCTGGATGGCATCACTGATTCGATGGACATGAGTCTGAGCGAACTCCGGGAGATGGTGATGGACAGGGAGGCCTGGTGCACTGTGATTCATGGGGTCACAAGGGGTCGGACACAACTGAGCGACTGAACTGAACTGAACTGAACTGAAGGACCTACTGTATAGCACAGGGAACTCTACTCAGTACTCTGTAGTAACCTATATGGGAAAGGAATCTAAAAATGAGTGGATATATGTATAACTGATTCACTTTACTATATAACAGAAACTAAGACAACATTATAAATCAACTACATTCCAATAAAATTTTTAAAAATTAAAAAAAAATAAAAAAATAAAAAAGATAGTGGTTTAATACCAACAGTGAAATGACATAGAATAGAGAAAAATGTTACTATTGACATTCCTTTATATTTATTTACATTATTTTGCAACACTAGCAACAATGTAAGAATGCTATTTATGATATTGTATTGAATTTATACTATACTTATGTTACTCCTCAATAATAATGTTAGAAGTTCCCTAAAGACGAGCTCTCATTAGAAGAGGGATTTTCTAAGTCTCAGAAGTTGACTTTCTTTTATTACCATGAATAATACCATGGCTACAAAAGCAATTCAATAATCTCAGTGAAATTTCACATTTTTGCTACAGTTCAAAGATACACTTTTGAATTCTTCCAGAAAAGGCAGAAAACCCCTTTAAATTCTAAGGTGTTTTAGTTAGTTCAGTCGCTCAGTCGTGTCCGACTCCTTGCGACCCCATGAATTGTAGCACGCCAGGCCTCCCTGTCCATCACCAACTCCCAGAGTTCACTCAGACTCGCGTCCATCGAGTCAGTGATGCCATCCAGCCATCTCCTCCTCTGTCGTCCCGTTTTCCTCCTGCCCCCAATCCCTCCCAGCATCAGAGTCGGTTCCAATGAGTCAACTCTTTGCATGAGGTGGCCAGAGTATTGGAGTTTCAGCTTCAGCATCATTCCTTCCAAAGAACACCCAGGGCTGATCTCCTTTAGAATGGACTGGTTGGATCTCCTTGCAAAGGGACTCTCAAGAGTCTTCTCCAACACCACAGTTCAGAAGCATCAATTCTTCGGCACTCAGCTTTCTTCACAGTCCAACTCTCACATCCATACATGACCACTGGAAAAACCATAGCTTTGACTAGACGGACATTAGTCGGCAAAGTAATGTCTCTGCTTTTGAATATGCTATCTAGGTTGGTCATAACTTTTCTTCCAAGGAGTAAGTGTCTTTTAATTTCATGGTGCAGTTACCATCTGCAGTGATTTTGGAGCCCCCAAAAATAAAGTCTGACACTGTTTCCACTGTTTCCCCATCTCTTTCCCATGAAGTGATGAGACCGGATGCCATGATCTTCATTTTCTGAATGTTGAGCTTTAAGCCAACTTTTTCACTCTCCTCTTTAGTGTTTGCTTATTTATTTGTTTCTCTCTATGTATTTACTCATTTATTTTAATGGTAGCTATTGCAAAGTTACAACTCAGTAGGAGTCGTTTTTTTTTCATTGAAAGGAAAATAATCTAGTCATATTTGGAAAGAAATATTGACTGCTCTTAATGTAATGAGTTTTGAAAGTAAATGTTGCTCTTAAATACATAAAGCGATAATCCACCTCCCTCATAATTAGAAAACTACAAAATTACAATGAGAAACCATTTTTAAAAATTTAAGTATAGCTGATTTACAGTGTTATGAGATACCATTTTTATTATACACTGTGTTGGCCAGGGTTTGGGAGAAAGACTTTTCTGGTGGCAATGTAACTTAGTACAACCTCTATAGAGGATAATTTGGTAATATCTATTGAAAGTATAGTTGTCTAGACCCTTTAGCCCAGCAGTTCTACTTCTACATATTCTTCCTTACAGATGTACATGATAAAGAAAGAAATGGCGCATATAAACAATTATGGGCTTTTTTGTATTGCTTGTAACTGTTAAAAGATCAGAAGCAACCTAAATATTGATGATGAAGAATGCTACATTCTATTTGAATCAGTTCTAATGAGGTGGATGAAGCTGGAGCCTATTATACAGAGTGAAGTAAGCCAGAAAGAAAAAACATCAATACAGTATACTAACACATATATATGGAATTTAGAAAGATGGTAATGATAATCCTCTATGTGAGACAGCAAAAGAGACACAGATGTATAGAACGGACTTTTAGACTCTGTGGGAGAGGGAGAGGGAGAGGGTGGGATGATTTGAGAGAATGGTATTGAAACATGTATACTATCAGGTAAGAAACGAATTGCCAGTCTATGTTCAATACAGGATGCAGGATGATTGGGGCTGGTGCACAGGGATGATCCAGAGAGATGATATGGGTTGGGAGGTGGGAGGGGGGTTCAGAATTGGGAACTCATGTACACCCGTGGCTGATTCATGTCAATGTATGGCAATACAGTATTGTAAAGCAAAATGAAGTAAAAATTAAGAAAAAAAAGCTACATCCTTTTAATTGAATATAATACAGCTATTAAAAAACAGCCATTCTTAAGATATATGCTTAATAGTGTAGAGGATGAACTAATCTTTGTGCAAAAAAAAAAAAAGTGAGTGAAATATATCCATATATTCACAAAAGACATCTGAGAAGCTAACCAAGAACTGGCAATAGTGTTTGCTTCTAGGGAAGGGACCTGTAAGTGCTGAGAACAGGGTAGGAGAGAGACAATTTTCACCTTATGCCCTTTTGCAACTTAATTTTGTATCATATGTGTGTGCTACCCATTAAAAAAATAAACAAAATTATTAAAAAAGAAAAATATTGTGAATAATTCATTCATTCTGAGTTTGAGGGTTTGTTTACATCAACACAAAATTATCTTTAATTTCAAAGTGTAGAATTATGGCAATATCAAACTTTTTTAGACTCTGCTTTTACTTTCTATGTGGGCTATATTTACAGGTCATAGTTACTATTCATAATATGAAAATCCACTTCAAAACAGTTTCAATATATTGCCCTATGTAAAGACCAACATTATTCATTTCTCCTTCATCCTTTAAGTATGAGGTCCTTGAAGCCAGGGATCTTGTACTGTTTCACCTAGAAGGATAAAACAGGACAAATTGCTTTTTAAAAAAATTATTATTTTAATTATAAAAGTAAGATATGCCATGCATATTTCAAATTTGGTGGTTATTTTAAAACTGACCTTAAGCAAGGGCCGATTTATACGTTCACCCGCAGTGTATGAGAATACACATTACAGAACTTATCTCAGGTAGACTATCTGACCTGTTTTACTCCATCACCTCAGTGCGTGCGTGCAAGCTCAGTCACTTCAGCCTGCAACCCCATGGACCATAGCTTGCCAGGCTCCGCTGTCCATGGAATTCTCCAGGCAAGGATATTGGAGTGGGTTGTCATGCCCTTCTCCAATCACCTCAGAGAAATAAGGACAAATAAATAAATTTGGCTAAATAATTTAGATGGAAAATGAGAACAACTTACTGGTATAAAATAGAATTCCTAAAGGAAGCATAAGATCTCTGAAGTACTCTGAAATGAGTCATTTTGCAAAAGGTTGAGAATGAAATTTAAATAGCTTCAATGTAGGAAAAAATAGAGTAGATAATTCTAGAGTGAATTTATCTCTAATAGAAATTGATTTCCACAACAGTAACCTACTTTTCAATAACAGAAACAATATTTCTAGGATAAAACAAAGATAATTTGCTGATAATAATTTGTTATGAGGGTCGAAGTTTAATGCCAGAGAAATTAATACTGGAGGTGTTGAAAGATGGCATGTGCAAAAACAGCTGAATATAAAAACAATAATTTAAATTTGCTATGAATAGTTATAAAAAAGTAATGTTCTAAATTCTTTCATCAAGATTTGATCACCACTACCAATGTTAATCATATTGGAGCCTAAGGCAAAGGGAAAATCTGCAATATTTATTCCATTAAACATTTTTTTGACATTTTATTAATTACAGATTTTTTTGCATTGATCTTAACAAGTATAAAGTTTATGCTGATTACTGAGTGTTTTGACACCTCCCTATAGTTTGGATTTGATGCAAATGCCTCATTCACTTCATCTAGTTCTTTTGATCACTGAAATAATAAAATAGTGTTAAAAGAAGAGAAAAAAATAATTTAAAGCCTCTCTTATGTACTATTTTCTCAATGTTCCCACTATTCTATGGAGAGATATTGAAATGAGAAAAAATAGAGTTGATGAAATGCTAAATTTTTAGAATTCTTACGAGTCAGCAAGATAAGTATATTTTTTCCATATTTTATATATGAAGAAATTGAGGCTCAAAGATGTTAGTACTTTGCTTTGAACATACCAAAAAACGCGTGGCTCAGCTAAGATTGAAACCATTTTTCTGTCATTTACCAGAGCCCAAATTCTTTCCAACACACTGGGTTCTTTCTCAGGGAATTATTGACATTTGAATTAAGCCTCAAAAGAAGAGTAGGGATTTGCTAGGAGTAGAAAAAGAGACAAGACATTTCAGGCAGTTGGGAAAATTGTGGAGAAAGCTTGGAAGTAATGTCCAGAGGCAGATTTACCAAGAAACTAAGGAGGTTGATATGTCAAGACTCCTTGGAATAAAATGTTAATAAAGCTTCTTGATAGGAACTTAAGTGATGGTGCTCTCAGAATTACATATTTTTGCTAAATTTGCCCAAGTAAGATATTTTAACTCCAACCAGTGAAGATTGCAGTGTCTTTCCTTCTGACTTTCCTCCATTCAGTTCAGTTAAGCTGCTCAGTTGTGTCCGACTCTTTGCAACTCCATGGACTGCAGCACGCCAGGCTTCCCTGTCCATCACCAACTCCCTGAGCTTGCTCAAACTCATGTCCATTGAGTCAGTGATGGCTTCCAGCCATCTCATGCTCTGTCATCCCCTGTCATCCCCTTTTCCTCCTGCCTTCAATCCTTCCCAGCATCCAGGTCTTTTCTAATGAGTCAGCCCTTCATATCAGGTGGCCAAAGTATTGGAGCTTCAACATCAGTCCTTCCAATGAGTATTGAGGATTGATTTCCTTTAGGATTGACTGGCTGGATCTCCTTGAAGTGAACCATACTCTCAAGAGTCTTCTCCAACACCACAGTTCAAAAACATCAATTCTTTGGTACTTAGCATTCTTCAAGGTCCACTTCTCCCATCCATGCATAACTACTGGAAAACCAGAGCTTTGACTAGACAGACCTTTGTCAGTAATGTAATGTCTCTGCTTTTTAATATGCTGTCTAGGTTGGTCATAACTTTTCTTCCAAGGAGCAAGCGTCTTTAAATTTCATGGCTGCAGTCACTATCTGCAGTGATTTTGGACCCTCCCCCCCTGCCTCAAATAAAGTCTGTCACCGTTTCCATTGTTTCCCCATCTATTTGCCACAGAGTGATCGGACAGGATGCCACGATCTTCGTTTTTTGAATGTTGAGCTTTAAGCCAACTTTTTCACTCTCCTCTTTCACTTTCATCAAGACACTCTTTAATTTCTCTTTGTTTTCTGCCATAAGGGTGGTGTCATCTGCATATCTGAGGTTATTGATATTTCCCTCTGCTATCTTGATTCCAGCTTGTGCTTCATCCAGTCCAGCATTTCACATGATGTACTTTGTGCGTAAGTTAAATAAGCAAGGTGACAATATTCAGCCTTGACACACTTCTTTCCCAATATAGAACCAGTTCGTTGTTTCATGTCCTGTTCTAACTGTTGCTTCTTGACCTGCATACAGGTTGCTAAGGAGGCAGGTCAGGTGGTCTGGCATTCCCATCTCTTAAAGAATTTTCCACAGTTTGTTGTGATCCACATAGTCAAAGAATTTAGGGTAGTCAGTGAAGCTGAAGTAGATGTCTTTCTGCAATTCTCTTGCTTTTTCTATGATCCATTGGATGTTGGCAATTTGATCTTTGGTTCCTCTGCCTTTTCTAAATCCAGCTTGAACATCTGGAACTTTACAGTTCACATACTGTTGAAGCCTGGCTTGGAGAATTTTGAGCATTACTTTGCTAACATGTGAGATGACTGCAGTTGTCTGGTACTTTGAACATTATTTGGCATTGCCTTGCTTTGGGATAGGATTGGAATGAAAACTGACTTTTTCCGGTCCTGTGGCCACTGCTGAGTTTTCCAAGTTTGCTGGCATATTGAGAGCAACACTTTAACAGCACCATCTTTTAGGATTTGAAATAGCCCAATTGGAATTCCATCACCTCCATTAACTTTGTTCATGGTGATGCTTTCTAAGGCCCACGTGACTTCCCAGGATGTCTGGCCCTAGGTGAGTAATCACACCATCGTGGTTATCTGGGTCATGAAGATCTTTTTTGTATAATTCTTCTGTGTTTTCTGTTTGTGGGATATATTTACATGTTTCACAGCCACTCCTGTGCTCATTGCTAACCATCTCAGGGTAAGAATAACCTCTCAGCATACTTCAGTTGCCCTTCCTGCCAACTCACTTGGCATGGTGATATGAAGGTGCAAGGGCCAGGAGCTTCTGCCAGATGAATGGTACCTGGATGATGGGAATAGCTTGTTTGTGGAGGAGAAACAAGATTTGAAATGTATGGACTAGAAGACAGTTTGTGGAAAATTCTTTCAATCATCAGATGAGTAAAATTATGAATTGAAAGTTGAATTTTCACTAAGAAAGTGTCCTTTTTAGAAGCCAAAAATTAAGCATCAAAATACCAAAAAATTTCTTATTATCTTGGAATACATGCTAAAAATGCCAAAATCATAAAGAAAAGGATGGATTCATTAGAGGCAAGAAAATGTAGTGACAGGGGAAGAGATAAAGATTATGAGAATCAGGGCACTCCCAAAGAGGAAATGAAAAATCTGGAGAAACAGAAAATAATCAAGTAAAATACAATTTGTATAGTCAGCAAATGTTGGCAGCAGCTTCTTGTTTATGACTTCACTGACTTTAATAAGAACTGTGGTTTTTTTTATTATGGCCCTATTGCTAAAATGTAATAATGTCATTCAGTATTTTAGTTAAAGACAATTTTTCCTTCAAAATTGTGAGTCCAATAATATTTAGATAGAATCAAACAGAACATAAAATGAGCAAGAGAGATATTTCTCAAAAAGGTATTTTGAAAAAAGTTTTAAAGAGTCACACCCTTATGAGATTCTGGCTAGTTTATCCCAAGGCAAAAAGAGATCATAAATATTGTTTCATTTGTAAATTATTTTCAACAAGACAGACATTACTTACACTGGATGGTTTTACAGACTAAATGAATTTATTGATAGCCCTCAAAAGCTGTGACTATTCTATGAAGCACAAGACAACTATCTTTTCTTAGATTACCCATAAATCAAAAATCAGCTGAGTAAGAACATTCCAAATTATTCTGAAGTGCTGAAACAGAAGTAGTTGAGGTTATTGCATTTTTAAGGGGACTTTCAGAGGTCATGATGAAATATAATCATTCAAATAACAGAAATTTAATGGGAATCCTAGAAAAAACTATTAAATTTAATTCATCTTTGCATGAGAACTTGGAAAAATGCCCAAAATTGGGGGGTAAAAAGTAACAGTTTATGAAGAATGAATAGAAGTAACGGGAAAATACATAATAGAAGGGTTAACAGATAAATAAACCAGAAACCAAATGTTACTCCATTTTTGTAGCTTCTAGGCCAGATGTGTCTGACACTGATTAGTTGGCCATTGTTGTGCTCTACTGCTGTGTTCGAAAACTATATATGGTTTTGACATTTTTCACCAACTGTAAACCAGCCTTTGGCTTTATTCAACAATGTGAAATAACTTTTGGAAATAGTAACCTGTGGTTGAAAATATTCATGGAGTGTTGTCCGTCTAGACATAGGTGAGGAAAAGGGCTCCCAGCACTCTTTAAAGATATTAATAAGTATGCAGGATGTATACCACGTGCAGTTTATTCCTTTAATCTATAAGAGAAAAAGCTGCTTCCACAGTTGTTAACCATGTTGGCATTTTACAGCAGCTATTTTCATTTCAGTTTCCTCTCATAAATGGAGTATTTTACATAAACATATCAACTTGGATTTAAAAAAAAGTCTAAGGGTAATACAATGGGTTATCCTCTGTAAAGTTGTTCAAGCTTTGCAACATGGGTCAAGGAAATTTTATAGGCCCTAAAATATATTTTTCAAAGATTTGGAAGGAAACCCCTAACACAAAAGTAAACCAAAAAGCTTATTCAAAAAATGGACACCCAGCAAATACATCACTATAACTGTAATATAGAAAGACACTTTAAAATGTTTCTATAAGATATTTAAGAAATTGCAGTCACTATATTTGAATTATATAAAGGAGACCATTTTTCTTCATCTTTAAATCTATTTATAAAAAACTGAGAAAAAATTCAGATAAAAATTAATGGAATATGAAACAAAAGTGGAAAAGGTAAGCAATTAAGACAATAGAAATTATTCTGACATCAAGAAGTATTTGTAACAACAACAAAAAAGATTTGAAATCGTCACCAAAGGCAGGAATTAACCAATGGAAGAGGTATATTTCAAATAAAACTGATGAATAGGCTCTTGTATAGTTTGATAATGTACTTAATGAGAGGAAAGAATCATATTAACACAATAGAAAAGGATTTATAACTCTTTGATTTGACACAAAATGATTACATTTCAAAAAGTAATATAAAACTCATAATATGCTATTGGAACAAAGACATCAAGAATGAGTAATAACTGTTATTGATTCAAAGACTATTTTTGATTAATTACTGCACAAAGAAACATGAAAACTCTGACATATTATGGTGCCTAGATGAAAAAATCTAGCTATCTGGTAGCACTTTTCCCTCACTTGATAGCCATTCTTAAGATTTACATATTAACAGAAAGCTGAAATGTTTTCCTAAACAATCAATAATGCAAACCATTTAAATCAACAAAAGACTGGATTATCTTTCTACTCTTTATAGAAAATGATATTATAAAATTATTGTCACATGAAAAGTCAATGAAAAACTAGCAGGCTGAACTGATGTGGTCAAATTATAAGCCTACTAAAGCCTATCTTTCTGCTGATTACATCTAAAAACACTAGATGAAATGCAAAGAGCAACTCTCTGAGGACTTTGGAAAGTAAAGAAAAGCAGGCAGATTAGGGAAAGGAGTCAAAACCTGGAGAAGTGAGCTGTATGGCCGTGAATTTCCCATATTTTTGCCTTTTTCTTGCTCATCGTCTTAAGTGTAGGCTCCTGGTACAGCTGGCACATCAATACTGCTAAGTCACTTCAGTTGTGTCTGACTCTGTGCGACCCCATAGATGGCAGCCCACCAGGCTCCCCCGTCCCTAGGAGTCTCCAGGCAAGAACACTGGAGTGGGTTGCCATTTCCTTCTCCAACATCAATACTACAGACAGTAAAACAGAGAAATCCTATCTATCTTTCTGTCCATAAGACCCGAAAAGGGGATCCCTGTGGGCCAGAGAGCATGGGGGTAATACTCTTTTCTCTCTTCTTTTACTTCCTTGTTTGTTTGTGTCTTACAGAGGGCTGACCTATAGTGGAGTTGAAGCAGTGGGTTTCCTATCTTTCTGTCCAGAAGAGTTGAGAAAGGGGAGCTGAGGGCCAGAGAAGGAAGGGAGCATTCCCATTTTTTTAAAAACCTTTCTTCCCTCCCCCTGCCTTGCCCAGTGGGTTGCCCCAATTGTGGGAAACTGGCAGAAAAATGGACATCTAGAAATCCAAGAGAAATCCCACCTTTCTGGCTAGAAGATCAGGAAACAAGGCTTCAGAGGGCTGGAGAATGGGAGGGAAATCCTGGAAGAGGGAGACTTAGAGAAGATGATTCCCCCCAAATCTGTGATAGACCAGCATAATGCCAGCCGACATCACTGAATTGCACATGCGTGGGTGAGGTATTTTACTCACAATACATCTGACACTAAATGTGTGGGTTTTTTCCTTTAAAATGAACCAATTTTCCCACTCTCTGGACATCAACTGAGTGTCCTACAATTCAATTCAATTCTGGCACAATTATCAGAAATTAGCATCAGATGCCACAGGGTTAAGGGCTAGGTCCCGGAAGATTGGACTTCCACAATGGCTCAGCGGTAAAGAAGCTGCCTGCAGTGTAGGAGCCACGGGAAATGAGGGTTCGATCACTGGGTCAGGAAGATCCCCTGGAGGAGAGCATGGCAACCCATTCCAGTATTCTTGCCTGGAGAATCCCATAGACAGAGGACCCTGGCGGGCTACAGTCCATAGGGTCACAAGGAGTTGAACACAAGTGAAGCAACTTAGCATGCATGCACACCTGAATGACTGCCCTCACTTCAGATGCCAGTCACCAAACTATTGGGTCCCCAGGTTACCTATGCTTCTATCTGACAGCTACAAATCAGGGTTCCCACAACCTCCCTCCCTCAGGTTTAATAATTTGCTCAATCAACTCATAGAATGAAGGAAAATATTTCACTCACTTGTACTAGTTTATTTCTGCTTTATGGCAGAAAGCGAAGAGGAACTAAAGAGCCTCTGGATGAAAGTGAAAGAGGAGAGCGAAAAAGCTGGCTTAAAATTCAACATTCAAATAGCAAAGATCATGGCATCCGGTCCCATCACTTCATGGCAAATAGATGGGAAAACAGTGGAAACAGTGACAGACTTTATTTTCTTGGGCTTCAAAATCACTGCAGATGGTGACTGCAGCCATGAAATTAAAAGATGCTTGCTCCTTAGAAGGACATGACAAACCAAGATAGCATATTAAAAAGCAGAGACAACTTTGTTACTTTGCCAACAAAGTTCTGTATAGTCAAAGCTATGGTTTTCCAGTAGTCATATATGGATAGGAGAGTTGGACCGTAAAGAAGGCTGAGTGCCAAAGAATTGATGCTTTGGAACTGTGGTGTTGGAGAAGACTCTTGAGTCTGCAAGGAGTCTCCAAGGACTCTTGGACTGCAAGGAGATCCAAACAGTCAATCCTAAAGGAAATCAATCCTGAATAATCATTGGAAGGACTGATGCTGAAGCTGAAACAATAATACTTTGGCCACCTGATATGAAGGGCTGACTCATCAGAAAAGACTCTGATGCTGGGAAGGATTGAAGGCAGGAAGAGAAGGGGACAACAGAAGATGAGATGGCTGGATGCCATCACTGACTCAACGGACATGAGTTTGAGCAATCTCCTGGAGATGGTGAAGGACAGGGAAACCTGGCGTGCTGCAGTCCACAGAGTCTCAAAAGAGTCGGACATGACTGAGTGACTGAACAACAACCACCACTGGTTTATTATAAAGGGATAGCCAAAAGAGAGAAATGCATATAAGGCAAGGTATGGGGAAAGTGGGTGGTTTGGAGCTCCCACACCCTCTCCAGGTGTGCTCTCTTCCTAGTACCTCAACATGTTTACCAATCTGGAAGATCTCTCAACTCATAGGTTAGAGATTTTTATGAAGGTTTCCTTATGTGAGCATGATTGCTTAAACCTTGGCAATTGGTGATTAACTCAATCTCCAGCCGTTATCCCTTCCCTGGAAGTCGGGAGATGGGTCTGAAAGTTCTAAGCTTCTAATCAAGGTTTGTCTTTCTTGTGATCTGCTCCCATTCTGAAATTATCTAGGAGCCCCTCAGCCGAGAATCATCTTATCAACATATCAAATGCATTCCTATCATATGTGAAATTCCAAGGTTTTAGGAGTTCTATGACAAGAACCTGGAACAAAGCCCAAATATATATATTTTTTATTTTTTATTTTACCGCAGTGGGACAGACCCAAGTTATATAGCTAAGTCTTTGTAAATGGATCTACAAATCTCAAATCTCAGACTAACTTTTAAGTGGTACATGAAAAAATATAAAATAGACTAGCAAATAAATTTACAAAATCAATCATTCAATCAAAACAAAAGAACCCCCCCAAACTAGTATTGGGAGCATGACCTACAGCCAGTGAAGACAGAAGAAGAGATGAAACTTTTGTTCTTGAATGTAAATATGTTGATTGCATGCTACCTAGAGTTAGTCAAACTGTGAAATTTGAGGGTTCAGGGTTCTAGACTCCTGACACCAATCTATATTCACATTCAATAATTCACTAAAAACATTCAGAACTCATTGAGGATTATTATGCTTGTGGTTACAGCTTATTATAGGATTCAAGATTTGAAAATCAATATCATTCATCGTATCGACTCACTAAAGAAGAAAAACTATGTGATCATCTCAATAGATGCAGAAAAAGCATTTGACAAAATTCACCATTCAATCATACATTCAATATCTAACTATATTGTCCCATCTATAACATTTGTATATATAAATAAAATTCCATACAAAAATGCAATTACTACAAAAAATAAAGGATTGATTTGATTGGCAAACCTCTGAAATTAGACAACTGGAAATCCTAACTATATAAACATTTAACGGCATGATAAATATTTTCTGCAAATTAAGAAGGGACTTCCTTAATCTAATAAAAAATTTACAGAATACTTGCATCTAATATACTAAAATTGAAAGACTGAATGTTTCCCCTTAAGATTCAGTTCAGTTCAGTTCAGTCGCTCAGTCGTGTCCGACTCTTTGCGACCCCGTGAATCGCAGCCCGCCAGGCCTCCCTGTCCATCACCAACTCCCGGAGTTCACTCAGACTCACGTCCATCGAGTCGGTGATGCCATCCAGCCATCTCATCCTCTGTTGTCCCCTTTCTCCTCCTGCCCCCAATCCCTCCCAGCATCAGAGTCTTTTCCAGTGAGTCAACTCTTCACATGAGGTGGCCAAAGCAGGGAACAAAGCAAGGATGTCTGCTTTCACTACTTCTATTCAATATTGTACTAGAAGTACCATATAGTACAAGAAAGCAAGAGAAACAAATTAAAAAAGCGGATTAGAAAGGAAGACAAAAAAAAAACTCTGTTAAAACTATGTGATTCTTCTACATAGAAAATACCAAGAAATTTA
The DNA here is from genome assembly GCF_001704415.2 of Capra hircus. Lineage (NCBI taxonomy): Eukaryota > Metazoa > Chordata > Mammalia > Artiodactyla > Bovidae > Capra > Capra hircus. The sequence goes on along the minus strand of NC_030809.1, from coordinate 115,420,931 downwards.
TAAAAACCTCCTAGTACTAATAAGCCATTTTAGAGAAGTCACAGGATAAAAGGTCAAAATATAAAAATGTTTTATTTCTACATATTGCCAACAAATATTTGGGAATCAAATTTTAAAACACAGTATCATTTAAAATAGTACCAAAGCCATAAAATACTTAGACACAAATCTAACAAAAATATGCAGGACATGTATGCTGAAAACTATAAAATAATGATGAAAGAAATCAAAGAATATCCAAATAGATAGAAAGAAATACTCTGTTTTTGCATTGGAAGACTCAGTATTGTTAATATGCCACTTTTCTTCAAGCTATTCTATGTATTCAATGAAATCCCAATAAAAATTGGAGCAAAGTTTTTCCTAGAAATTGATACATTTACTTAAAACTTCATATAGAACTAGGATAGCCAAAACAATTTTTAAAAAGAGCAAAGTTGGAGGACTCACACCACCTCATTTGTTTACTGTAAAGGTATGTGAAAAAAAAGTGAAAGTGTTAGTTGCTCAATGTGCTGGACTCTTTGGGACCCCATGGACTCTAGCCCACCAGGCTCCTCTGTCCATGGAATTCTCCAGGCAAGAATACTGGAGTGGGTAGCCATTCCCTTCTCCAGGAGATCTTCCCAATGCAGGAATCAAACCCAGGTCTCCTGAATTGCAGGCAGATTCTTTACCACTAAGCCACTGTAAAGGTATAGTAAACTCATTAATAAAAAGACAAATAATGCCATTTAAAAATTGGCAAATGTTTTGAACAGATAATTTCCTGAGTATGATCTATTTGGATAATAAAGAGAAAACTGTAGAGCTGCTGTGTCTACAAAGGTAGCAAGGGAGGTGGTTTGTGCCCTGAATACACTACACAGTAAGTTTGCCTTTATCTTGGAGAGAAATATTGGGTCTGATATCAGTATTGCCATAGCATTTGGACTTGTCTAGAATATAGGTATATGTTAAGAAAACTAGTGCTTTTGAATATATAGTCTAACACGAAGTTTCTTGTGCATTATAGCTCAAAAATATTCATAAGCTTTGAAGTTGTTCACAATTCAGCTGCATATAGAGTTGTATGGAATTTTATTTATATATATAAATGTTACAGATGGAACAATATGGTTTGAGCAAGAAGTTTGGTTTAGTGTCTACTGTTTGGGAAATTTAGCTCTTAACCTTTCAAGAAATGAATTGCATAGTTAGGATTTCCAGTTGTCTGTTTTCAGAGGTCTGCCAAGCAAATCAATCCTACATTTTTTTTCTCATGTATTTGCTCATGCCTCACAGCAGCAAGTCTTTTCTTCTATTTTTGTCTTTTTTCTCCTTCCTCATTTCTTAGAACTTTGTCTTTAATTTCTCACATCTTTCATTCTTCCTTCAAGCTTTTTTTTTCAAATCCCTGGCATTTCCCAATTCTCTGTTTTTATGACTTTTTTTTTTTTTAAATATATCCAGTCTCCCACTGGTGATCACTTGTAAATCATCATGACTTAATATTTTTCCTGTTAGCTACCACCTACACGTGCTTTACTAAGCTCAAGGCAGAAAATTTGTCTTCCATATTTTATGCTTTGTAAAACCCCATGTACTCTTATGACTCCTACTAAAAATAAATCTCAGTGTGAATTAGCTAGAGCGATATCTTCCTTGTTTTATGTGTAAGCTTTACATGCATATAAGAGAAGACTCAAGTTTCACCAGATCCCTGATTTGCCATGTGAACCCTCATTTTTCAGGAAGCATTAGAATGCCATCTTTTTTGGACTTACTGGACGCAAGCCAATAATTTATTTTCTTAGTTTATATATATTTTTCAGAACAAGCAAAGTTTTTTTTCTTTTCAAGAAGAAAATATTCCTTTCTTTTACAATAATTAGTTTGGACTCACATGGAATTATCTACATGCCAGGATACTTTGTATTCTAATTTTAAATTATGCCTTTCAGACACAATTGGTCTCTGGAATTATGCATTACTTATGATAATAGGAATCTTCAGCATTAGACTTGATGTCAGTATTTATTTTCAGTTATTTCACAGCAATCTAGACTTTATGTCCCCTCTCTTTTATTGAGATACGGGAACCACATTTAGTGCTTGTTTGCTTCTGGAGTGCGGGCTGGACTCATCTGAATGTGATATGAGCAAACAGGCTGAGGAGCTGTTGTGCTCCTTTCGTGGCACCCTAAGCGCTTGGCTTTTGGTGCTGTGCTTCCCTGACTTGCCGTCCCTCTCCTCCGAAGTACTGTCTATCTATCAAACATAGCTTCAGAGGCAGGTGTAGATACAGGTGCATTTTTAGTCTGGATTCTAAACGGTGAAGCAATCTCAGCTGCAGGTCTTGAGTAGTGTGACCTCTGTGGTTATCATCCTACTAGTGAAGGCTTACTTGATAAGCCACCAAGATTTCTGCTCAATAAGAAAGGTGCATATTAATTTTCTTTTGCTGCTGTAACACATCACCACAATGTTAGCATCTTAAAATAACACTCATTTATTATCTCACAGTTCTGTAGGTCAGGAATCCAGGCATGCTGCAGCTAATGTGCAGTAACAGCATGTGGTTAGCCTGCTGCAGGGCCCAGGCATGGCAGTATCTGCCACCTGTGTCCACCAAGGATGCACAGAACAGCCTCAGGCTAGAAAGCTGATTCTAGAGGCTAGTTTTAGAGTGGAGCCTGCTCACCTCCTGGTCGGCACATGGGTCCTCCAACCCAAACACACCCTTCAAGGTGCAGTCCCTGGAGCCTGGATTCTCTGAAGCTCAGAGTTACTTCTTTTACATCTGCAGAAGTCCTTCATAGCAGTATTTAGACTATCATTTTATTGATTAATCAGGGGATGGGAATCTTTGAGGGCCATCTTTAGAATTCTACCTACTATAAAGGTATGAAACTCATGTGATGAAAATGAAAAATTTTTTTGGAAAACACATGGGCATGCCGGAACAAATGTGGAGTCATACCATAAGCCATAAAGGGGAGGCTCATGTTGAAGGATATTATTCTCTCTGAAATTAATACCTACAATTAAAGAAATATGAATAAAAACCTACAGCCACATGGGTGAATCTTAAAGATTTAACTTTGGGTAAAAGAAATCAAGACATGAAAAAAAAATTTATGATTCAATTTACATTGAGTTAAAAACCAGGCATGAAATATACTATTTGAGTAATTAAGCAATAAAACTATAAAGAAAAGCAAGGAAGTCAATATTTTAATAATCATGATAGTGTTTATTAACCCTAAGTTCTTGGGGGTTATAAAGGAAGGGGCACTTTGGGGCCTTTTGGGGTGTTGGTAACATTCTACTTTTTGACCCAATGCAGGTTACATGAGTGTTTTGGGTTATAGTCTTTAAGTAGTATACATCTGTTTGCTCTATTTCCCATCAAAAAAAATAATTCTAATTTCTTTCCCCCCTTACTTTCTGATTCTTCCTCTACATCTACAGTGCTTCATAGAGAAAAAGAGAAGTTACAGTGAGACTACGCAGAGAACAAACAATTCAGTCCTTATAAAACAAAATGCTTACACAGTTCTTGAGAATTTGTTGAGAGTGAAACATAGCATTCGAATCTATTTCCCTCTCAACCCTGGCCAGATTAGCTAAAAGAAACCTCTGAATTGGTAGGAGTATATGAAGCATAACACCCATAACACCTTCCCCAGGGAGGAAGGACAAGCTTTGATGGGAGTGGTAGAAAGAGAGAGCACTGGAGTAGGCGGAGCACCACTTCAGTGGACAGGGCAGGAGGCCTGGGCTAGGAGCCAGGAAAGCTGTTATAGCAGCCTGTCAGGCTGCCTGCTGCCTACATCTGCATCATTCAACAAAGGACACCAGCTTTCCTCTGAACTGCCTGATGGAGCACGTAGGACACTTCTGTCAAGGATGGAGGGTGAAATCTTGGACTACCTGGTACTGCATCATCTTCCTTTCTCCCACCCTCCCATCCCTAGAGGGATGTGCTTTTAATAAGCACTTAGGGTAACTCTTATGCAGGTGGCCTCTGGCACTGGAGTACCACTTTCTAGAGAAACTCCCTGGGAGGAAGACTCACTGGTGGCACTTGTTAAAATTTCAAAATTTGATGCCTCATACTAGAGAACTTTTTTTTTAAATGAAGGCCCCAGGTAATTTGAAAGGAAGTTTGGCAAACAGCGTTAGAGACTTACACTTTTTGTTTTTCCACAATACTTATAATACTTGCATTTTGAAAAAATAAGTACTTTGTGGAAAAGAACATATTATAAACCCGAACACTTTTTCTCTGGCTCAGACTTCTCAGTGCTGCAGACCCATAGATCTACTTTATGTGACATCTCTCCTTTTAAGTCATGAAAACATCTGAGACTCAGCCTGTTGAAATCAACTGAAATCACCATCTCCCCCCAAATCTGACTCTCTTTCAGTGTTCTCCACACCTCAGTGAACATTGCTTTCCATCCACTGTGCCTGCCAGATAGCCTGTCATGACTCCTTCCTCTCTTTCAATCCCCATTCGTTCCACTCTACCTCAATCCATTCCCTAGACCTATTTCACTTCCTAAATTGTTCCATTTTCCTCACTTGTCTCCATCTCCTTGTGCCCATCCCAATCCACTTGAACTACTTACTACCAACATTAGCCATGATTCATAGATCCTAACTGGTCCAAGACTGATCCTGTTCATATCTCCACACTGCAGCGGGAATAATCTTTTCCAAACATGGATCTGATCAGGTTAAATCCCTACCCCATTTTGTTCTCAGTATGGCCAAGCAAGTCCTGCTTAGTCTGGTCTCCTTGCAAACTATGCTCTAGTCACAGTGACTTCCTTTCAGACCCTTGGGCTTGCACTGTTCATTCCTGACAAAAGGCTGTACATACATTGTTCCCTCTGTTTCCTTTTCTCCTTTCTTCAGTTTCTCATCCTTCAGATCTGTATTCCAGGTGACCTCCTCAAACATGCCTTACCTAACTTTCCTGACCAGATCAGTGACTCACTCTAAGCTCTCAGAGCACCTATCTCTTGCAACTTTTATTTATCTATCTAAATAAATGTGGCTCACTTATTTGTTGAATTAGATCTTTACAAATTCCTTTGCTTAGAACAGTTTGTTTCCTTGCTCATCATCTGCTTTTCACTTCCTTAGAATCTACTGCAGGACAATTTTTAGTATTAGTATTTACAGACAAAACACCCCTCTGGCTGTTGCTGCCTTAGCATTTTCCAATCTTCTGAACATTTGCCTCTACCACAACACTTATTTACCTTATATTGTGTTTTTGTTTGTTTGTTTTCTCAAAGGTTTCTCTCACTAGAGTCAGTGGCTTTGCTGCTGCTGCTGCTAAGTTGCTTCAGTCGTGTCTGACTCTGTGCGACCCTATAGACAGCAGCCCACCAGGCTCCCCCGTCTCTGAAATTCTCCAGGCAAGAGTACTGGAGTGGGGTGCCATTGCCTTCTCCGGTCAGTGGCTTTAGGGCAGCTATTTTACTTATCTCTGTGTTCTCAGCACTTAACACATGGTCTTGTCTTCAATAAATATTTGGAATGACTGCTGGAACCTTAGTTCAGCCAAATAGTGCATATGCTGATCTTTCTGCTTCTAATATCTTCTCTCACTTTGCCTACAAACTCTTACCACTTGATATAGAGGAGGCAGTGATATAGAGGAGGATAGTATTATTTTCAACAATATGTGTATAATTTTTATTCAGTTCCTTTTTCTTTTCAGTTTCATTTGAAAACAGATAATTACCTTAAAAGGTTATTGGGAGGGTTAAAAAAGTTAATGATCTAATTAGTACTCCTCTGTCTCCCCGTCAGGCCAAATTTCTCCTCTTCTATGTCAACTACCTAAGGCATTTTGTCTCAGGATTAGGTTTTTGGAATTTCTTGCACCTAGTTAGCTCTTTTGTTTTCCCCCACCTGCTTTTGTCCTCTTTTCAGTAAGTCTTGATGGATCAATTAAAACTAGAAAACAAATCATTAGCAAATAGAAAGTATCTCTTCCTTGTTCTCTAGGAAAACAGATTGTCCTGAGGTGAGGAGCTGTATTTGCAAAACTGCACAGGCCTTTCATTTTATTTTAAATACATATACATACCCAAATTCTTTTCCCATTTAGGTTGTTATATAATATTGAGCAGAGTTCCCTGTGCTATACATAGGTCCTTGTTGGTTATATATTTCAAATATAGCAGTGTGTACATGTCAGTCCCACACTGCCCTAACCTTCTCTACCCACTACCCTTCCCCCGTGGTAACCAAAAATTCATTGCGTTGCCTTTTTTTTTAAACTTTAAAATAAGAAAGGATGAAAAACAAAATGGTTAAATTTCCATACCAAAATAAGTGAAATGTTTCATTTTCTTTTTATGTAAAGTGTCTTACCCAGAGTATAAGAAGAAACTTTGGTTTCCTTCCCTTCACATTTACAAAGCTGTAACTAAACATTTTAGCAGTTACGCAACTCTACAGTGAATTATCTGGTAGCTTCCAGTATAATAAATTATTCTCACCAACTAAATACTTTGCTTTCTTTTCACAATTTACCTGTTTGGTTGTCAAAGTTTAAACATAGCATAATACAACGATTATACTCTTTAAAATACCATGGGCACTTAAACTGTGTATGTAACTGAACAAAATAGAAGTCCCATGAAAAATATTTGAACACAGGGGTAAATCGTGACAAGAGGTTTTGCTGAAGTTTCTCTATGCTTCTCCAACATTACCTTGTGTGATTCAAGTACTATTTGTTATTGAGACTTGTCACTCTCAGTTGACTAGTAAATTTAATGCACTTTAGCCAATGTTTCAAATCTGAGGCAAATAAAACCTAGGTGGTTTATTCGTGGACCTAGTACCAAGACCTGCCAAGGGAGTGTTCTTACGGGTTTTAAGATAGAAAACTCAGCTTATGTTGTTAAGCTACCGGTTTGAAAGCAACATCCTCGGGCAGTTGACGTTTATCACATAATGGTGAGGTAAGCGGCCCAGTCATCAAAGGATCCTTTTTGAAGTCCATGAGTCATAAAAGTCTCAAGCACTCCTGGAGTCCAGGCTGAATTTCTTCACTCGCTTGTTTGGGAACCCGTCTCTCCTAAGCTGTGTAGTATTAACTGGCTCCGCTGCCGGCTGGATGACAGCTGATCCCGCACTCTTCAGGGCGGGCTCTTGTCCAGGCGCACCTATTTCCACCGTCAAACCCACTCCTCTCTCTCGCCGCGGGCTAGGGCCATCAGGACCAATTTCGGGGTTTTCTTTAGTCAGTGAGACTTTGCAGAACAGGTTCCAAAAGAAAAGCAGGAGGCAGAGGAGGAGTAAGAAGTAACTATTGGTAAGAGTCAAAACAAATGACACTCCACCTGTGAGACGCGACGACGACCACCCCGTTTGGCTGCGGAAGCCACAGGGATGCACAGACCTCCTCCCGCCAACCGCCTGCCTTTTTCCCCAACTGCCCGCCCTAGTCGCGGTCACGTGACGAGGGAGCGGCGCGGGCCGGCCGCGGCACTGATTGGCCGGCGGCGGGAGCGCGGGGTTTGATGGGAAGGAGTTGGCCGGGCCCGTATCTCTGTCACTGGCTGGTGCTGTCCGCTCTGGAGGCGGACTGCGCGGTGGTGGCCGAAACTGGCAGAGGTGGACGCCAGCGCCCGGCTTTGCTCGTTTCTACTTGAAGGTAAAGGGCTCAAAATGAGGGTCATTGGGAAGGTTCGGCAGAAGAGAGGCGCGCTGAGCTTTTCCCTGGGAAATACGCTCCCGATTACCTTGCTTGCCTCTCCCAGGCGCTCCGCCTCATGCCGAGTGGCCTACCAGTTCCGCGGCGGCGGCGGCTAGTCGAGCTCCTGGCCCGGCTGCGCGCTGACCCCGTCTCACCGCCTGATCCCCTTGGTTTCCCGGTGCAGGGGCTGGGATGGCTCTGGAGTGTTGGAGACCCCTTTTTGTCCCCGGAGGGGAGTTGGTTCCCCAGCCTTTTTTCAGAGATTCGAGGAGGGGGTGGTGGTGCGGTGACTGGGTTGAGCTGAGCACCGTCCCTTTGGCCCACCTCCCTGTCCGAGCGAAGGGTCAGAAGGTCCTACAGTAGGCCGTCGCTTTGCGTGGGTTCTACCCTTGTCATCTTTTGCTGAGTTGTGCGGAGGCGCCGCGAGTGGGAGAAATCGGGAGGGACCGAAAACTGTCAGTGTCATCCTGCTCGGCCCAGGCGTGTGGGCGTGGATTGTGTGCTGCTTAGAGAAGCCTCTCCTGCCGTTGTCCTTATTTGAGAGATGGTGGGGTGAAGGGAAGGGCGAGATTGCGTGGGTGCCATAGGCCTGGCAGAAGAAGAGCAAATCTAAACCGCATCAGTAGTTTTAATTCTTGAATATTGTGTAAGGGGTTTAAGAGAAAGTTGGGATTGGTGCACACAGTTTTGCTGATGGTGTGCTAAGTAAAATCTGTGACTCACTGAATTTTCCATGTTCCGTTTTTTCCCAGTAGGCTTCTGGTCTGTGGTGCCCATTGTCGACTGTTTTCTCCTTTCTCTGTGGCCTGGGTGTCACTGTTGACAAAATTGTCACCACACAAAATTCAACAGCAGTTTGTATAGTTATGAGTAAGCTTGGTTTCAGGGATATGTTCAAACTGGCAGGGAATGCTAATTTCTTGTCCTCAACAGCCCCCGTAGTTTAGTTTTAGGAGAATCAAGTTGATTTTGAACACATTTTTAAACAAGTGATGCATTTACAGTTAGAATTTCAGTTTTTCTGTCATCTACTGGGATGAGCCCAATACTGTTAAAAACTTTGGTGTTCATATATTATTAACTTGAAAGAATATAAGGAAGAAATGGCTTACAACAGGTATGATTTGTTGTAGAAATCTTTCCAATCAAGATTTCTTGAGTAGTATTTAGTTTAGAATGACTATTGACTTACTGTGAAGACCAGAATTTAATCATTAAATAATAAAAGTGCTTTTAGAAGTGTACTTCTTTTCAGTAATTTTATTTTTGAGCAATAAATGTGGTGGTTTGGGATATTTCAGAATTGTCTTTTCAGTTAGGATATTTGGAAGTTAGAGTTCTAGAACAAACCCTTTTAATCTCAAGTTGAATAGCCCAGTGTATTATAGAGGTTTCTATTGATGGTAACTGAATAGTTTCTACTTAAGTTTGAAACTTGATAAAACTAAACTTCCTTTGCTATTAAAGGCCCTACAGGGTTATTTTAATGGAAGAGTTGTTAGAGTATTTTGCTTTATTTTTTATACTGGAGGAAGCGAGAGCAATACAATTTCAGTTTAAAATGCAAACTAATTTTGTTTTCCAATTTTAAAATTATGAAAGAGTTTCTTTATAAGAAGGTAGAAAGAAATGTGTTCCATATGAGAAGTATTGCTGTACTACATGTGTTTTCTGGTAATAGTAGTAATAAGTTCTATAGTTTATTATACACTTCATTATTTGTTGAACACTGTGCCAAATAATGTATGATTTCATTTAACTCATGCAACTATTATGTGAAGTGTATTTTCACGGCTAAACAAATGCTGAACTGAGGCTTAGAGAGTTTAGTTTATCCAAGATCACATAGCTAGTGTGTGGTTGAGTGATGTTTTGAATCCAGACCTTTTTTATTCCATTATTTCAATATGACTTGAAGTAAGCTGAAAATTTAAGAATAACATGTCCCAAGATTTTAAATTCTGACACTTAAACCTGAGTGTGAATAGCAGTTAGTAGAAAGCATTAGAATAATATTGTGGGCATTGTTCTTTATTGAAAAACACATTAGATGCACCCAGCTCTTATGGTCATGTCAGGTCCCATTATATCAAAGTGGAAGGAGACTCTTTGTACATGTTCATAGAAGAGTTCTTGGAATAGGCCAGTTGAGATTGAACCATCTGTCCACTCAAGGGCAAGCAAATCGATTTATGCTTCAGAAAAAATGCTAGTAGTTAGATTCTCATGTATTTTCCCTGTGTTGAAAGGAAGCAGAGATGGACTGGAGAAAGGCAACAGCCACAGCAGTAAAAACAACAATTTGTGTTGAGAAATTAGGATGTGCCAGACACTGTTGTAAATACTTTAGAATGCTTATTAACATTTGAGAGGAGTGTTACCTATCACTGTTTTGCAGATGAAGATAATGAGTAACTGAGAGGTTAAGTACTTTATTTGCCCAAGGTTTCATAGTAATGTTAATGTTTCATTAATACTGAAACAATTCTCAAGCAAATAATTGATGTGAAAGTTGGTATTAATTATAGTATTATGCATATATTTCATATGACATGTATTTTAAAAGTGATATGCAGTAAACAAGTAGAATTAGTACTTGAAGACTTCTCATACCAGTTCTGCCCCTACCTGGAGATACATGATTTTGGCACATCATTTAGCTTCTCTTCCATGTAGACTTAAGCATTCAAATTTAATCAAATAAAGGAATTGGGCTACGTGATACACTGTACCAACCCTGGATCTTGTGTTTATAACTTTCCACTGCAGTAACCCCATTTACCAGATGTTTGAGAATGTCTGAGGGTGCTTTTATGTACAAATAATTCAGTCTAATCTACAGAAAGATTTTATTTATGATTTTGAGTTATTGGAAATAACGTTTCTTTTTTTGGCCTTTTTTATTGAACTATAGCTGATTTACAATATCATATAAATTGCAGATATGTAACTTAGTGATTTACAATTTTTAAAGATTATTCTTGATTTATAGTTATAAAATGTTGGCTATATTCCCTTGCTGTACAGTATATCCTTGTAACTTACTTGTTTTATACATAGTAGTTTGTACTTCTTAATCCCCTACCCCTAACTTGTTGCTTTAAAAAAAATCAAAACTAAAATACTGTGTCTGGCTCTTCTATTAGTACTTACTGTCTTTGGGAACTTAGCAAATTATTTCACTTCTGTAGCCTCAGTTTCCTCATTTGTAAAACAGATTGATAATAGTATCTAAATGACAAAATTTATGAAAAACATTTGTTTTAGGGCTTGCTAGAAGATTGAGTACTAAGCGTTTAAATATTATTGTCATTACTTTCAGATGTTAAAAAATCTAGTTTATGGTAGCTATAAGCTTGGAGGCACATCACTGTTTCAAACCAGGATGTGTAGGTCAGTTGTGTACAAATCACTGTCCTGTACACCATGCATACGTGGGATAATGTATACTTTGAAAGTATACATGTTAAGTGGTTCATCTGAATCTTCCCTCCCCAGTCACGTGTCTTGGTGATGTTTAGCATATATGGTTTTAAGATCTATTTAATGTCTTAGCTTAGAAATTTTTACTTTTATTCATTAAAGTTCCTGGGTTTCCTACAACCACATTTTAGAAATTTGAATACTGAGTTACTATTGAAGAATTAATAATAATATTTAGATTGCAACTTAAATGTGCTTTATAGCATTGATTACATTTATAAACTGCAGAAATTTTTAGGATAGATGATAGATATTTCTGTCCATAAAAGTCACTTTGTATGTTTTATAATTAGATTTTTTGTTACTTCTGTAACCAAGAGAGTTCAAGGTAGGCATGCCTTATGCTAATTCCAACCTAAAAATAGTATTTCAGAGTGTATGTACTTACTTGGTACTGGCATTATTTTGTGATTACATTTATGGGTTTAAAAAAATGTAAGAATTATGTCCTAACTTTTTTTTGGTGGAAATGAAGCAGTTTTATATTGGTAGTATATAACTGTAACCTTGTAAAAATATATAAGTTTGAAAATATACTTTAACTATTTCAATTTAAAAGAATTAAAAATTATATAATTATTGACTGGTAAATTAATTTAGGTTACAATATTGCTGGTACATTTTTTAAATGTATGGTAATATTTAATATAGCTTCCCTTGTGGCTTAGTGGTAGAAGAATCTACCAGCAATTCAGGAGACTGCCTGCAACACAGGAGATGCCAGTTTGATCCTGGGTTGGGAAGATCCTCTGGAGAAGGAAATGGCAACCTACTCTAGTATTCTTGCCTGGAGAATTGCATACATTTGAGAGTCATAGAAAAACAACCGAAAGATGGGGGTAGGAGATACAACTACCTGGCATGACACTTTAACTAACTTGAGGGACTCAAACAGAGTTTCAGAGAGAAATGCTTATTTGGGTGTTGACTGGTTGTGGACAGACCAGAAGTCTGAAGATAGAGTTCCTTTGGGTAATGTTTCTTCTGAGTTATTGCACAAATCACTTGATTTCTTTCTACTTAATTTTCTTATCTGTAAAATGATAGTAATGAAGATTATCCTGTGAAAAGTGGTAATATTATTAACTTTAATGTACAGAAAAGAAAATTATGGCTCAGAAACATTAAATGATATGCTCATTGTCACAAGTAGCCTTGTAACCCTTATTTTCTTACTCAGAATCCAGTTGACTTTCTATTATTGTAAAGTGATGTTATTCTGAACATTGTAGAGCACCCCTAACTCCAAATAACTAGTTTAGTTGTGAGACAGCCAAATTATAGAAATGGCTGTCTTTAAGAATGTAGAATAAAAGTACAGCAGAACTTTTCTTGCAAGAACAACATAGAGGACCTACTTTAAGGAACAGAAAATTGCAAAGTGGTATAAATACACACTTTTAAAATGCCTTGCTACTTAAAAAGTCCTTCCAGCGTTATTTTCACTTTTAAATATGTTCTGCCTTAGAAGAAAGATTTTTTAAAAGGTGGACTGTCTGCAAGTCTATCTGAATTAAACTCTCACATAAGTGGAATCCAAGGAAATTAATATTTTATAGTATTTTGTTTATAGTATTGCAACATTTAAATTTTATAGTGAGTATGCTGTATAATTAACTTAAACTTTAAAAATAATTGCTTTATTTCTAGCTGTGAGTTCCTTTGGACAACTGATGATATTTATTATTGTGCCCAGTTTCTGCAAATGAAAAATGGGTGGATTATTTTCTCGATGGAGGGTAAGTTAGTTTTCTTTACAACAGTTCCTAGTCTAATGTAAAAGTGTCCCATAAAGTTATTTGTAAAGGTCTCCTTTGTGGTGTAAACTTGAGTAGTAGTTTAATATTATCCCTAACTCTATTTAATTATTTTTTCCTTCTTGTGAATTTGTTTTTTATTTCGACTTTAATGGTTATACTTGCTTTATAGGTGTCTCCTGTCTCTGTTTAACAGGATTATTTCACTTTGAATTATGAATTATTTTTATTTCTATCTTTATAACTTCATGTACAAATGGTTGTCTTTTATTGTTTTCATAGCACCTAAATTTCAATCTTACTTGAAAGATAGTTGAAATTATTCTATGCAGTACTTAATGTTTTTATAGGTTGTATCCTTTTGCTTAAAGCTTATCACAAATATTTACTGAAGTGATACTAGATGTACTTTTAGGAGTTAATAGGTTAAACACAATTAAAAATAGAATTTTATTTTATTGGCCAAGTCTTTAAATTTAGGATTATAGAAAATATTGATAAATGCTCTTCTTTAACATAAGAGAAGGTAATGTAGTCTAGGACAAACTGCTTTGCTTATTTTTTTACTCCTTTTTACCATAGTAACGGCATCTAGCAGTACTTGATATACAGTTTAGTTTTTGAACTATTGCTGGAACTGCTTTCCTGTGGATTGACGCTTTATTGATACTGTCCACCTTGCCCCCCTTTAAAATCTGATAATTGAATTTATCTGTTTTTCCTTTATTTTTCTTGTTAGGTTGAACCGTATGAAATTACCAGTCTTCAACAGTTTTGACTACATAAACAGCAATTTCATATGGTTTAATCTAATATTAACAATTCCTGTGGGTACTACAATAAATTGATGATTATCATTATTGAGTATATAATTAGTCATTATTTTTTCAAGTGTTATGTGAGCCATTTTAGCTGATTTTTATTCTAGGTGATATAAAAAATGTCTCTGAAAAACAAGCTCTGTTTTAATGAAGTATTCTTAGATGCCCTTTAAAAATCTGATCTTCAGAAAAGTATTTTAGGAATTCAGAATGAAGGTAGCTTATTGATTTTTGACCCCCAGCGTCCTAAGTGAACTTTTAGCAATAGTAGATCAGAACATCTTTAGTTTTGAATTTTTAAATAGCATTTATAGTTATAATAATTTAATGTATGTAATTATTTAGAGTTAATAATTTATAATAATAATAGAATTCTTTTGAATAATCATATCTTAAAAATTTTTCCTTAAAGGAAAATTTAAACAAATTATCTCCCAATAATTTCTAAGTATGTTTTATTGGGGTTAAGGACAGTAAAAATTGAGCTACAGAGTTGAAAGTACTTTTGGGCCTAAAAATAAGTTAAATAGGAGCATCTTATTTCTTTAGTCTTGTGTAATTTTGTTTATACTTATAATTTTTATTTAAATCTAAATCTCATTTGTAAATAGGAATACATATTGCTTGGTAATATTGAAAAAACTTAGTTTTGGATTAAAATGTTCTTTTATGATTAAAAAAGTCAAAGTGTTTCGAAGTTAGCGATAACAAGCTTTAATGCTGTCTCCTATTTCTGTTTATATAACAGACGAAACCTTCAACTGTAGAGGTTCTGGAAAATATAGATAAGGTATGTTCTTTGGCTCTGGGGTGTTACATAAATATTATTTTAGTATATATTACTTTGGAGACTAGATCTGGTATGCTAATTTAGAGGTGATATACAGTAAGTCTGAGAACTTTCATGTTAAAGTCCAAAGTCTTATCAGTGACTTAAGAACTCTGTGTCAAATAATAGTGTAAATCAATGTTACACCATTATAGATAAGTAGATTATAAAATAGTCTGCAACTATTTATATCAGCTTGCAAACTTCACAGCTTTTTACAGTTTCTATCGTAAAAAATACTTATTCCTTGGGAATTCAGAATGATGAATAGATCAAGGGAATCTAGTATGGATCACTGTTTCAATTTTTATTCATCCTTTTTATAGTCACTTTTTTTTGGCCTTATACAAAGAGAATTACTACTTGTTTGTTTTAACAAATACTGTTTATTGATGCCAACTTTATACCTCTGAGCTTTGCTAGTTTGATAGGTTATCAAATATTATTTTAAAATATCTTGCATAAAGAGATTTGTCAAATCATTATAGGCATTTTAATATATTTTAAACTTCATTTTTAATTGTCTTTTCATATTATGCTCTGTTTCAAATATCAAGGTATTATGTTTCATTGAATTTTAAGGGTTGTTTCTCTATAACTTCTCTATCATGTTAAATTTTTTTTAAACAGTTTACTTTCTTTATGAATTTTTCTCTTCACAGGAAATTCAAGCATTGGAAGAATTTAGGGAAAAAAATCAGAGATTACAAAAATTATGGGTTGGAAGATTAATTCTGTACTCTTCAGTCCTCTATCTATTTACATGCTTAATTGTATACTTATGGTATCTTCCGGATGAACTTACAGCAAGACTTGCCATGACACTTCCATTTTTTGCTTTCCCGTTAATGTAAGTAAAATATTCTTTTTGTTGACTTTTCTTCTTTCTGACTAGATAGTTGTAATATAGTCAGTTTCTTTTTATTATGAAATATAGTACTGTTGCAGGTTGAGTAAATTTCGTTTTTTTTGCAGTTTGAAAACTATTTCTTTAAGAAAGGAGAACAGTTGTTCTAAACCTCTATTTACAGTCCAGTGTGCTTGAGGAATATGACCCAGTGACATTTGTAATAATGGTTCTATATGGTAATCTTTCTGTGATTCTCTAATAGATGGTCATGCTCCCTAGGAGTATTGGGCATGGAGTGGGCATTTCTGATTGTGGGTAATGGTAAGTGAGGGAACGCTTATAAAACGAAAAGAACACTTGCCCCAGTGATTCTGAATGTATTCCATTCTCCTACTGTTCCCCTCTTTTTAGTAACCGCTATAAAGCAATTGATCCTTATTATAGAAATATTTTGTAATATAGTACTTTACAGGAGGTATGTCATGATTGAAAATTTTGACAGAAAGTTGAGTGAAAAATTTGTTCAGTCAGCAAATGTTTATAGGTACCAGTTGTGTAGATGTTGGATTATTGTGGTGTATGGTACACAAAAACACTAAACCTTTGTCCATAGATCTTAGACTGCATACATTAACTTAAGTATAATGAGTATTATGAGAGTGTCAAATGGTCTGGGAGCATTTGACAGGACCCCTAACACAGTCTGGAGTGGAGGTGAGGGTCAGAGAGGTGGAGGTGGGGGTCAGTCCTTTGTTTTCTTTACTACTGCTGCCACAAATTTAGTGATTTAAAGTAATACCCATTTATTATATCACAGAAGTAAGTCAGAAATCCAGGTAGTTTGGACTTTTTGCTTAGGGTCTTGCAGATTTAAATCAGTTATCAGCTGGCCTGGAGTCTCTGGTGGGAAGAATCTGCTTCTAGGCCCAAATGAGGTGTTGGCTAACTTCTGCTCTCTCTCTCTGATTTCCTGTTTTGCCCTTGATTGGGAGAAACTTCTGCTTTAAGGGCTTAGCTGATTATATTAGATCCACCAGGATAATCCAGGTTAATCTTCCTATCTTAAAATCAATTGAGTAATAATTATATCAGTTTGTATAACCAGAGAATGGAAATCTTGGGGAGAGAGGGGGGGATATCTTTAGAATTCTGCCTACCGCAGCCTTCCTGAGGAAGTGATGTTTGAGTTTGAGATCTGAAGGTTGAATATGTGTAGCAAGGGTGGTGTGATATGGTAGGTAGTGTAGTAGGCAGAAGGAACGGAATATGTGAAGACGCCAAGGGAAGATAGAGCATGTAGGTTTAAAGAACTGAAAGCTGAAGACTGGATTATGGAGAAAAATCTGGATAGTTAGGCGAAGGATATTTCTTGTGGGCCTTATAGTCCATGATAAGGATTTTAGCTTTTAATCTAAGAATAGTGGGCAGCCACTGAAGACTTTTAAGAAGAAGTATGACATGATTGTATTGTTATCTTGAAAATACCACTAAGGCTATAGCGTGGAGAGTAAATTAGAGGGGAGTAAGAAGGAAGGAATGATGCTAAAGCTGAAACTCCAGTGCTTTGGCCCCCTCATGCAAAGAGTTGACTCATTGGCAAAGACTCTGATGCTGGGAGGGATTGGGGGCAGGAGGAGGAGGGGATGACCAAGGATGAGATGGCTGGATGGCATCACCAACTCGATGGATGTGAGTTTGAGTGAATTCCGGGAGTTGGTGATGGACAGGGAGGCCTGGCATGCTGCGATTCATGGGGTCGCAAAGAGTTGACTGAGTGACTGAACTGAACTGAACTGAAGAATGGATCTGGAGCAGCAAGATAAAAGGTTATTGTAGCTGTCCAGGAGAGAAATAACGGTAATTTGCACTTGAATGGTGGTAGCAGCATTGAAGAGGAACAGATGGTCTGAATGAAATGGATGGGTTGAAGAGATTTAGGAGGTAGAATTGAGGTAATATGGAGAGGTTCTTCGTGATTGGTTGGATATGGGGTGGGGAGGGGGAGAATTGCATCAAGGATAAAATTGAAGTTCATAGCTTGGGAAATTTGGTTGATGGTAGTGTCATTCATCTGAATAAGCAACAACATGAGAGGGAGCAGGTAGTTGGCCCACTGAGACTGAAATACATGTGTTCTACCCAGATAAAGCTGCCAAGTAGGGTGGTTAAGTATGACTATGAAGTTCAGGAGAGAAATTTAAATAGAAGGTACAAATTTAGGATTTGGCAGTATATAAATATTAGTCAAAGCCATCATTTGTCCATTCAGTAAATATTGAGTACCTGCAATTTATTATATTTGGTTTGGAGCTATCCCCCAGTGATAAGATCTTTGTCATCATGGAGCTTGCGTTCTGTTGGGGTTGGATAGACAAAAAATGAGAGACAAGTAAACAAACATAGTTAATTTAGAGAAAGATAAGTGCAATGAGGGAAATAAACAGATGATGTGATAGAGAGGAGTAGGATACTTCAGGATGGTCCAAAAGGCCTCTTTTGAGGACCTGGTATTTGAAGTGAGAACTAAAGTATGAGAGAGAACCAGTATGGAAAGGGTTGGAATAGATGGAAGATTATTTATATATACAATGTAGAATAGCATGTATACCCACAGAGAGATATCGGAAAGGATTATTCTGAAAATAAAAATGGTAATTTTCTCTAGGCTTTGGAATTTTAAGTATTTATTTCTTTCCATTTGCTTTTTTGGTGTTATTTGAATTTTTAATATAAATATATTCTTCAAATTAAAAACAAAATTCCAAGACGATCTTTCCACAAGAAAATGCAAAGGCTGTGAAGTATGAGAGAGTATTACTTAGGCGAGGATCAAAAACATAGGTATATCTGGAATGTGTGAGGAGAGGATGAGCAATGGAGAGGAAGAGCAATACGTGGTGAGCTTGCACAATCTAGGTCATGGAGATCACAGAGAGGAGTCTGAATTTCATTTTGGGTGAAATGGTAAATGTGTAAAGGTTTTAGTAGAAAATGGCATGATGATATCTAAGTTAAGATCATATGTGCTGTCTTAGGGAGATGGAGTAAGAGGAGGACAAGAGTAGAAACCAGGAGATCAGCTCAGAGGCTGTTATAGAAGTTTAATTTAAAAATGAAGGTGGATTGGACTTCCCAGTGACAGTAGAGATGAACAAATGATTTGGAAATATTTTGGAAGTGAAACTGAGACAACTTGATGGGAAGAAATGGAAGGTAAGGGAAAAGGAGGAATCAGGCTGTAACAAGTTTTTTGCTTTGACGTTGGTGGGTACGATCTTTTTCTTTGGGACTTCTATAGTAAACATTTTTTGTTTAGTCTTTAGGAACCCCTGGAGCTGATACAGTTTTAACTTTGTGTGTAGGTTAAAGAGCCAAAAATCGAGTGCATGCATATTACAAAATAATTGTTTCTGCCATTTAAAAGTTTTTTCTTCTCTTTTGAAATCTGTTGGAATGCTTCTTATCCCCACATGTAGTCACAGATTTCATAATGCTGAGCTTCTTTCCCTGTTTCCTTCCTATTTTTTTTTCCCTTTTGATGAAGAGAGAAAAATTTAGAAAGTGAGTAAGTGGGAATATTAATTGATTTAAGTGTCTTTACTTAAACTCCACTTGACATCCATTTCCATATAAAAATTGATTTTCTGATTATAAAAGATTTTTTATCTAGTTGTAAAAGAATGCCTGGCAGGAAACTACTATGTTAATTCCAGTGCCTATCCACAGATTGTCATCAGCTATTTTGACTCAGAAGACTTTTTTTTTTTCAAATAAGTCATACACTGTTTTTAAAAGTAAAAAATACTTAGTTTCTTTAAATATGTTTGTTCTTTCTTCCCGTTTGATCTTTCCGCTCTTTGAGTATGAACCTTTGTTGTTCCTACTGTGTCCTTTTGCTTGCTCTGCATCAGCTACCTCTAGTATTTCTTGGCGTGTTACACTTCAGAGCTATTTCTCACTCTCTCACTCACATCTGTGACCTGGTTCTCTGCTGCAGTTTCTATTTCAGTGTGCTTGTCACTTTTGGAAACATAGCCCAGTTATCCAACAAAGAATAGAATTGTCCTTCTGATTGATGACAGTCAAAAAAGCATGAAATAAAATATAGCAACCTGAGAGTGAATGTGGTAAATAGAAAGAAGAGTCATCACAGGACATTTTCTTTTGAGCGTAATGTGAGCTATTGCCCAAGCTTACCCCTGGACTTTTTTTCTTTGGAAACGTCGTCTTCTTTTTTTTTTTTTTTAAGGTTTTTTCCCTTTAGAAACTTTCTTTTTCTTGAGGTCTTAACCAGGTTTTGGTTAAAGAAATGGAGGCAGAAGAAGCAATAAAATGGATTGCTTCACTCTCATCACTGTCTACACTGATTTTAAACTTTAGGCATCTACCTAATAACTACAAGAAGTGACTGCTGTCTCTGCATTCCAAGTTTCCCAAATGCTTTTACTGGCAGAGAAGTTATAGATTTAGGACTGAACATATATTGCCTAATCATAACTATTCCCAAATTATCTTTTATGATAGAATATCGATACTCAAGATTTTATTATGTCTTCTTTTTAGGATGTAATATGGAGGAACTTGGTGAGATTCCAATCTATTATTTTTCTGCTTTTCAGATTTGATAATATATTTATATTTCTCTGATCTCTTTAACTGTTACTAAAACTGAAACTAAAGTGAACTGATTTCATAGGAATTATTAAGAGTGTGTGCTCCATTGTGAGGGAAGGTTTGGGTTACAGTTAAATTTTTATATTTCTATATTATGCTGGCTGATAAATGCATTACCTTGGGAGCTGGCTCATTTTTTGAGTGAACAACTGTAAAGTTCATCTCTATCCTTAACTAACTCTTCGAGCAACCTTATAAACTTTTATTTCTGGATACCTTATTCTTACAAGTTATACCTTTCCAGAAATTCCATTCAAAAGATCATTTCATAGACCAGTTAGCATAAAATGTTGACTTCCCCATAGGATTTAACCATGTTTTCTTTCCCTGTATGTGTGTTTTCCTCTTAAAATGAATTTATGAGGGGGAGAATTTAAGCAAAGTAACTGAGGAAGGTGGTTTTGTGCTGTTTGCTATGTTTTCTTACTTTTCTGCTTGAAAGCTGTTTGAGGATAGAGGTTTGATCTTGTACTAATACAGTTTTTATGCCTCATTCCCACTTTCTCTTCTCCCAAGAGAAGAGATATATATCCCAGATTGTGATATATATTTCCTCAATCCCTCTAGATAGCTAAAAGACATAACTTGTAGCCTTTTGAAGAAAGTTTGTTTCATGGACTTTAATAATAAAGTATCAAGTATAATAAAGTTCAGTCCCTCAGTCATGTCCGACTATTTGCAACCCCATGGACTGCAGTACACCAGGCCTCCCTGTCTATCACAAACTCCCAGAGCTTATTCAGACTCACGTCCATCAAGTCGGTGATGCCACCCAGCCATCTCATCCTCTGTCGTCCCCTTTTCCTCCTGCCCCAGTCCCTCCCAGCATCAGGGTCTTTTCCAATGAGTCAGTTCTTCGCATGAGGTGGCCCAAGTATTGGAGCTTCAGCTTCAGCATCAGTCCTTCCAGTGAATATTCAGGACTGATTTCCTTTAGAATGGACTGGTTGGATCTCCTTGCAGTGCAAGGGACTCTCAAGTCTTCTCCAGCACCACAGTTCAAAAGCATCAATTCTTCGGGATTCAGCTTTCTTTATAGTCCAACTCTCACATCCACACATGACCACTGGAAAAACCATAGCCTTGACTAGATGGACCTTTGTTGGTAAAGTAATGTCTCTGCTTTTGAATATGCTGTCTAGGTTGGCCATAGCTTTTCTTCCAAGGAGCAAGCGTCTTTTAATTTCATGGCTGCAGTCACCATCTGCAGTGATTTTGGAGCCCTCACAAATAAAGTCTGTCAGTGTTTCCATCGTTGCCCTGTCTATTTGCCATGAAGTGATGGGACCAGATGCCATGATCTTAGTTTTCTGAATGTTGAGCTTTAAGCCAACTTTTTCACTTTCCTGTTTCACTTTCATCAAGAGGCTCTTTAGTTCTTCTTTGTTTTCTGCCATAAGCATGGTGTCATCTGCATATCTGAGGTTATTGATATTTCCTCTGGCAATCTTGATTCCAGTTTGTGCTTCCTCCAGCCCAGCATTTCTCATGATGTACTCTGCATAGAAGTTAAATAAGCAGGGTGACCATGTATAGCATTGATGTACTCCTTTCCCGATTTGGAACCAGTCTGTTCCATATCTGTTTCTAACTGTTGCTTCTTGACCTGCATACAGATTTCTCAGAGGGCAGGTCAGGTGGTCTGGTATTCCCATCTCTTTAAGAATTTTCCACAGTTTGTCATGATCCACATAGTCAAAGCCTTTGGCATAGTCAATATATAAAGTATCTCTCATCAACTATAGTTGTAAAGAAGAAGGTATCTGAACATCTCTTGATATTTACTTAAGGAGACTACTTAGTTTTTGTAGCTAAGAAAATAATTTTGCAAGCATCCCTTTTATAATATTGATAGCTACTAAAACATAGATATTCACTTGATATAATTTTGTATTTAAAGAATTATGTACTGAGACATAATTAAGAGACAAATCCTGTTCTTGGATAGGGAGATTCAGTATTGTAATGAGATTGGTTCTCCCTAAATTAGTCTAAAAATGTGTAATCACAATAAAAATACTAATGATACTTTAAAAATCTTGGTACACTTATTCCACAATTTTTAATGGAAAAATAAGCACATAAGAATATCTTGAAAAATTTAGAAAAGGAGCAGAGGTCTACCAGGCTTCAGATGTATTATAAAATTTCATTAAGTAAAAGTTTGGTCTAAATAGAGACGCAGACCAAAGGAAGAGAAACACAAGAATCCAGAAATAAATCTCCAAAGGAATTTTTATTGCATATGGTTTTTATACATGATAAAGATAACATTTCAACTTATTGGGGGGAAATGGTGTTGAGTTATATCTCCCTTTCCATTATAAAGTTAAAAAAATAAAGCTTGTATATATATGGAATTTAGAAAGATGGTAACAATGAACCTATATATGAGACAGCAAAAGAGACACAGAAATAAAGAACAGACTTTTGGACTCTGTGGGAGAAGTTGAGGGTGGGATGATTTGAGAGAATAGCATTGAAACATGTATATTACCATATGTGAAATAGATGACCAGTCCAAGTTCGATGCACGAAACAGGGCACTCAGAGCTGTGCACTGGGACAATCCAGAGGGGTGGGATGGGAAGGGAGGGAGGAGGGGGGTTCGGGAAGGGGGGACATATGTATACCCATGGCTGATTCATGTCAATGTATGGCAAAAATCACCACAATATTGTAATTAGTCTCCAATTAATTAATTAAAAACTAATTCTCAGCATTGTTTAATAAAAAAATTATTTTCTTAAAAAAAATAAAGCTTGTTCATTATACCAAAATAAATTATTTTTGTTTGTCTGAATGTGAAAATAACTTTTGCTAAAGCCTTTGATGATTAAATAAACTGACAAAACCGAGACCTGTATTTTTTCATTGCTAAGTCTCATCTTAAAACATTTCAATAAATTGGATGGGTTTTGTGCAGTTGTTAGAAAGAAAGCACTTAAATTTGGCAAGAAGGACCAAATAAGTAAAAACTCCTTTGTATATGATGATTGCTGAAAAATCATCAGAGATTTATGGAATGTTAATCCTTCCATAAAAATGAGGAAGGTTTATGTTGTTTGAGTTTTAGACATTCTGCTGCATTTTAACTTTTATCATTTTTAACTTTAATACAGTAAAAACACTGAATATGAAGGATTTAAAATGTTCACTGAATCTAAGGTGTAATTCTGTTTTATCGAAACTCCAATTTTTCATGTTAGAGCATCTTTATGAATTTACAGTGCAAGTCACTGATAATATTCAACACAAAATCATGCTGACTTACTTTTCAAATAACATCAGGTTCATTCAGAAAGGAACAACAGAAATAATTTAATGAATATGAGTTAAGGGATTTTATTATGCCTTAGTATTACTATCTTAGAACTGATTGTATATATGAACTTAACTGATTTTCTGTACTAATTTTGTATTCAACCATAATAATTATCTTATTGTTTCTTTTGAAAATTTTACTTTTTGACCCTTTTTATTTTGTATTAGGGTGTAGCTGACTAACAATATTATGATAGTTTCAGGTGAACAGTTTCTAATAAATGTTTCAGTTGATTCTTCGAGAGTTTACAAGTATGCAATCTTATTATTTGTAAATAGCAATAATTTTGCCACCTCCTTTAAAATTTTTTTACTCTTTTCAGATTTTTTTCCCCCTCTTTCCTAATTGTGTTGGCTAATACTTGCAGGACAGTGTTAACTTGCAGAGAAAATAGTTGT
Organism: Capra hircus; assembly: GCF_001704415.2. Classification (NCBI taxonomy): domain Eukaryota; kingdom Metazoa; phylum Chordata; class Mammalia; order Artiodactyla; family Bovidae; genus Capra; species Capra hircus. The sequence goes on along the minus strand of NC_030809.1, from coordinate 115,397,083 downwards.
CATCCTTGACTTGGTCTTTGGGAATGCTTCTAATTTCCCCAGTGGGCATTATTCTGACTTTTGGTTTGAGACATGTATTTTATGTTAAGGAATTTTCTAGCTTTCTGTATTTTGTTTAGCTTTTTTTTTTTTTGTTTAAGTTTTTTAAAGAAAGATTATTAAATTTTGTTAAATGCTATTTCATCATCTATGGAGATAGCCAGATAATTTTTCATCTTATACCTCTTGATATGATAGATTATATTAAATATTGAATTCAAATGCTAAAATGTTGATTTCTAGGAAAATTTCTACTTTCTTAGTTGCAGTCATTTTGTAAAAAATTAGAAAGCTTTTCTTTCTTTTTAAATGGTCTGTAACAGTTTAAATAGTACTGGCAGTATTTGTCCTTTACAGGTTTAGTAGTATTCCATTTGAAATCTTTTGGGCTTCGTGTTTTTTTGATAGCAGCTAGCTCTTAACAACTTTTAAAATTCAATAGTAGTTAATTTTTTAGGCTTTCTCTGTCTTCCAAGGTTACTTTTGTTAATCATGCTACAGTTTTAAAATATATTTGCAGTGTTGTAATAGTAGTAATCACTGTCTCTGATTGATTTTTAAAATCTTCCTTGTAGCTATGATTGTTGCTTCCTTATTGTTTCTTATTTTGTATATTTGTAATTCTTTTTTGATTGGATTGTTTTTATTAGCTGTTTTATTCCAAAGAACAAGCTTAAAAAAATGGCTTCTTTTTATTAATTATTTTTTCACACTTAGGTTTACTTTATTCTTGTTATTCAAAATTAATGCTTTAATATATTTATTTTCATCCTTATTTCTTAACATAATACACGGTGCATATATTTGAGGCCATGGTATTTTCTTTTAGTTTTATCCTGCAGGACTTAATATGTAGTGATGTGTATTTACTTTGCTTATTTTAAGACATGATTGCATTTTTTTAAAAGTTTTTGTAATTTAAGGGTTATTTCTAGATGGCAGGGTGTATTTTTGTATGTTTGGTTTTTTGGCTTAGTTATTATTGGTAGTTTTTTTTTCACAATAATAAAAGATATCAGCTTTCACAATCAATAGTCAGACAAAAAGTAAAAGATAGTTACAGTTGCAAGCCATAATGGGAACATGATTAATCTAACAGTAGAACATAATTACATACAATTTGGAAGATCAGGGAGAGTGATGTAAGTGAAAGTGCATACATGCATGTTTTCATCCACCCAGCCAGTCTGTGTCTTTTGGTTGATACATTTAATCCATTTACATTTAAGGTAATTATTGATCTGTATGATCCTGTTACCGTTTTCTTAATTGTTTTGGATTTATTTTCTGTAGGTCTTTTCCTTCTCTTGTGTTTCCTGCCTAGAGAAGTTCCTTTAGCATTTATTGTAAAGCTGGTTTGGTGGTGCTGAATTCTCAACTTTTGCTTGTCTGGAAAGCTTTGGTTTCTCCATCAAATCTAAAGGAGAGTCTTGCTGGGTGGAGTATTCTTGGTTGTAGGTTCTTCCCTTTCATTGCTTTAAATATGTTGTGCCATTCCCTTCTGGCTTGTTTCTGTTGAGAAATCAGCTAATAGCCTGACGGGAGTTCCCTTGTATGTAATTTGTCGTTTCCCCCTTGTTGCTTTCAATATTTTATCTTTGTCTTTAACTTTTGTCAGTTTGATTACTGTGTGCCTTAATGTGTTCCTCCTTGGGTTTATCCTGCCTGGACTCTGTGCTTCCTGGACTTGGTTGACTATTTCCTTTCACGTGTGAGGGACGTTTTCAGCTATTATCTCTTCAGATATTTTCTCAGGTCGTTTCTCTCTTCCTTCTTTTTCTGGGGCCCCTATAATGTGAATGTTGGTGTGTTTAATGTTGTCCACTAGGGCTTTGCTGGTCACTCAGCTGGTAAAGAATCCGCCTGCAATGAGGGAGAGCTGGGTTCTATCCCTGGGTTGGGAAGATCCCCTGGAAGAAGGCAAAGGCTACCCACTCCAGTATTTTGGCCTAGAGAATTCCATGGACTGTATAGTCCATGAAGTCACAAAGAGTTGGACACAGCTGAGCGACTTTCACTTTCAGAGATCTCTTAGGCTGTCTTCATTTCTTTTCATTCTTTTTTCTATATTCGGTTCTGCAACAGTAATTTCCACCATTCTGTCCTCCAGGTCATTTATCTGTTCTTCTGCTTCAGTTATTCTGCCGTTGACTCCTTGCAACCCACTCCAGTATTCTTGCCTGGAAAATTCCATGGACGGAGGAGCCTGGCAGGCTACAGTCCATGGGGTTGCAAAGAGTCAGACACGACTGAGCAACTTCACTTCTCTTCAATATATTATTCATCTCTGTTTGTTTGCTCTTTAGTTCTTGTAGGTCTTTGGTAAACATTTATTGCATCTTCTCCGTTGTTTTCCCAAGCTCCTGGATCATTTTCACTCTCATTATTCTGAATTCTTTTTCTGGAAGGTTGCCTATCTCTACTTTATTTAATTGTTTTTCTGGGGTTTTATCTTGTCCTTTCATCTGGGAGATAACTTTCTGCTTTTTCATCATGGTTAACTTTCTATAATATGGTTTTTGTTTTAGCTGCTGTGAAACTGTGCTTCTTCCTTCTGCCCTCTGATGGATGAGGCTAAGAGGTTTGTGTTAGCTTTCTGATGGGAGGCACTGGCAGTGGGAAAAACTGGGTCTTGCTCTGGTGGGCAGGACCTTGCTCAGTAAAGCTTTAATCAAATTATCTGCTGATGAGTGGGGTTGCACTCCCTCCCTGATAGTTGTTTGGCCTGAGGCGACCCAGCCCTGGGGGCTAGAGAGTTTATGCCAAGAGGGACCTTCCTGGCCTGCTCCTGCCAGTGTCCCTGTGGTGAGGTCCTGCCGACCCAGGCCTCCACAGGAGACCCTTCAGCATGAGCGGGTAGTTTTGGTTCAGTCTCCTGTGGGATTACTGCCCCTTTCCTTTGGGTCTTGGTACATGTAGGATTTTGTTTGTGCTTTTCAAGACTGGAGTCTCTCTCCCAGTCCAATAGAAGTCCTATAATCAAATCCCCCTGGCCTTCAAGGCCAGATTTCTTGGGGATTCCCAGTCCCTTTGTCAGATCCCCAGGCTGTGCAGCCTGACGTGGGGTTCAGAACCTTCACAACAGTGGGAAAGCTTCTTTGGTATTACTGTTCCCCAGTCCGTGGGTCATCCACCCAGTGGGTGTGGGGTTTGTTTCATTGATGTGCTGCTCCCACTGTCTTGCTGTGGCTTCTTCGTCTTTGGACATGGGGTATCTTTTTTTCGTGCGTTCCAGTGTCCTCCTGTCAACGGTTGTTCAACAGTTAGTTGCTAGTTTGGTGCTTTCGCAGGAGGAGATGAGCACACATACTTCTACTCCGCCATTTTGAACTGAGACCTTATTTCTAGTTTCAATGTATTTCTTTCAGAGCATGTTGTTTAATAATATATCTACTACTTTGATCTTATTGAGACTTTTTGGCGGCATGCTGTTTGGTTACTTGCTGTGTTTCATGAATACCTAAAGATAGTGTTTTTTCCCACGTACACAAAATTTGATATTATCAGTGAAAATGACCTTGCTATATTATATAGGTCTTCTGTGTCCTAATAACAATGTACTTTTACTTCTCGCTATATTTCCTTTAGTTTTCCTTTATGAGTGTTGATGCTTTTCTATTTGATGAGTAGATATTCCTAAACTGAAAGCACATCCTTTAAAAAATACTTTTTACTTTGAAATAATCACAGATTCATACAAAATTGGAAAAAACAGATATACAAGCAGGTCCTGTCTCTCCTTCACCTAGCTTCCCCAGTGGTTACATCTTGCATGACTATAGTTAAATAACACAGCTGGATATCGTTATTGGTTCAATTCATAGAGCCCATTCAGATTTCACTAGTTTTGCATATGCTCATTTGTGTGCATGTATTTTATATTTGTTTAGTTTTATCATATGTGTAGCTTCATATAACTACCCCACAATTTAAATCCAGAATTGTGCAGAGTTCCTTTCTGCTTCCCCTTTATAGTCATACCAGTTCTCTTCCACCTGCCCCATTCCTAACCCCTGCCACCCCAATCTGTTTTCCATCTCTATAATTTTATTTCAAGAATATTATAAAGTGGGATCACATACTATGTAACCTTTTGGAATTGGCTTTTTAAACTCAGCATATTCTTGAGATCCATCCAAAATGTTATATTCCTGTGATCCATTCAAAATGTTAAGTATAACAATAATTCCTTTTTATTGCTGAGTAGTATTTCATGGCATTAATGTGGCACAGTTTGTTAGTCATATTCTTGTTAAAGGACATTTGGATGTTTTCCAGTTTTTGGCTCTCACAAATGAGGTTTCCATGAATATATGTGTACAGGTTTTTGTCTGAATGTAAGTTTTCATTTCTCTGGTGTATATACCTGAGTGTAATGTCAGAGGCACATGTAAATAAATACATGTTTACTTTTATAAGAAATTGCTAAACTTTTTTTCAGAGTGTGTGTGTGTCTGTATTCAGTCGCTTAGTTGTGTCTGACTCTTTGCGACTCCATAGACTGTAGCTTGCCGGGTTCCTCTGTCCATGGAATTCTTCAGGCAAGGATACTGAAGTGAATTGCCATTCCCTTCTCCAGGGGATCTTCCCAACCCAGGGACTGAATCTGGGTCTCCTACATTGCAGGCAGATTCTTTTCCATCTGAGCCAACAGGTTTTTTTTTTTCCTTCAGAGTAGAGGTACCTTTTTACACTTCCACTATTATGTTTAAGTGATCTAGTTTCTCTGCATCCTTGCCAACATTTGGTATTACCACAATTTTCTAATTTGATCATTCTGATAGGTGTGTATTGATAGATCAGTGTGGTTTTAACTCACATTTCGCTGATGGCTGTGATGCTGAACATCTTTTCATGTGTTTATTTTCGATTTGTATCATCTTCTTAGTGAAATTTCTATTCATGTCTGCTGTCTGATTTTCCAATTGAATTATTAGTCTTTTTGCTGTTGAGTTTTGAAAGTTCTTTATGTATTTTAGATAGAAGTTTTTTGCTGGATATATGGTTTGTAAATATTTTTTCCCAGTCTGTAGTTTGTCTTTTCATCCTTATAAAGGGTTTTTCACAGAGCCAAATTTATTATTTACAATTTTCCTTTTATGGATTGTGCTTTTGTTATCAAAAACCCCTCTGTAACAGACTCACAGACTTAGGGAACGAGCTTATGTTTGACAGGGATGGGGGACAAGGATGGGGGATGGGATACCTAGGGAGTTTGGGATGGGCATGTACACATTGCTATATTTAAAATGGATAATCAACAAGGACCTACTGTATAGCACATGGAACTCTGCTCAATGTTATGTGGCAGCCTGGATGGTAAGGGTGGATTTGGGGGAGAGTGGATATCTGTATGTGTATGGTGGAGTTCCTTCACAGTTCACCTGAATGTATCACAACATTGTTGATGGCTATACCTTAATGCAAAATAAAAAATTAAAAAAAAAAAACCCAAAACTCCTCTGTAGCTGTAGGTCTGGAAGATTTTCCTCTTTATTTGCTGTGCTTTTTTCCTTCTAACATTTTACATTTAAGTTCATAATCCGTTTTGAGCCTGTTTTTAAATATAAGATGTGAGGTTCCATTGAGATCCTGTCACTTTCTTCTTTGCCTGTGGATGCCCAGTTGCTTCAGCTGTATTTGTTGGAAAGAAACTTCATTCCTTTTAATGCTATAAAATAACCTTTTTCTAGTTTGGAGCTTTGTTTGGTTGGGGGTAGGTAGTCTTGAATTTAATTTTGTGTCATATTATGATCAAACCTTATTTTGTGTGTAAACTTAGTTTTAGGTGTTAGTTTATATTATAGGGTTAGTTTTATTTTATGATCTAGTCTGAAAGTCTTTTTCTTTTGCTCTCGTGAGCTTAGCTCATTTACATTTATTTAAATGAAAGATGTTGGTCTAAGTTTTGAAACATAATTTTCTATTTTGATTTTGTTTTTTATAACTTACAAACAAAATCTATAGGTATGTGGTATGTTTACTTTACTTTCATCCAGTTATTTGTAAGAGGTTTATTTGAGAGTATAGAGACAAGTCTTCCTACATTTTAGGCTATCTATAATTTTCCTTATGATCCAGGGTTTAGTATGTTAGTTTGTTCAGCTTTTATTTGTCTCTGGCTAATGTTAGGCAACTGTGTATAAAATTTTTCATAATATAAATCTTCTCTGCCCTGCTGCCATAGAAACAGAATATTCTTTGTAAATAGGGCATTTATGAGTGATTTCTCTTTAAGTCCTAATTTTTCTGTTTCATTGTTGGAACCAAACTGGGGAATTTCTGCCTATAGCATGTGTATCTTGTTCTCACTGTAATAAACATGAGTTCTAATCTTTACACTTTGAGAAGTTTATCTTCCTGTCTTTGAGTGAGATGAGCAGTTTTCCTTCTATGCTTTTATTCTTTTGAGCCCCAGCATGATCTCTATTGTTTTGGGGAACTCTTTCACATATTTTGAGAGATGAGTTTTAGCTTATCTTAATTTTATCAGAAAATGAATTTGTATTTTTGTTTCCCTTCTGTTTGAATGATTTCCAAGAAGAGAAGGGGGAAATGGAGACTATGCCACTATTCTCAAAGTATAGGAGTCGGTAGAAATATCCTTAATATCTTGACAAACATGTTATTTACTGTATTGTTATAAGTTATGTTTAATTATTGGGAGAGCAACATCTTTGTTGGGATAACTAGAACACATATTCCTGAAGTACTTTAGTTCTTTTCCTAAATTTTATTTTAAAGAATTATCTATTTAAAAGAATTTCATTTAACTTCTCCTGAAAAAATAGCTAACTCTATTATAGTCTGTCTTTTTAAGTCTTGAAGACTTGACACTTAGAAATGTGTATTGTTTGACAGCTCCTTTTCTCCACCAATTGTTCTGATAAAAACCAAAAGAAGAATTTGTTGTCCACAAAGGGATATTAGTAAGTTTTATTGTGAAGTAAGGGACTATATTTTCATTCTTATAACTTGTACACTTTGAAAATTATGTCTAATTTTACAAATATCTACCATTTAAGAAAATTAATAGATTTCCTACAGAGTTTTAGTCTTTATCTCTGCAGTTCCTTCTCCTGTGTTCTGTTTTCTTCCCCTGTACTTATTTTTTTCCACCCCCAAATCATCCCTCAGTTTGCCACTGTTTCAGTGGGCTTGCAGTGGGGAAATATTATGGGATTTTTCTACTTTTGTAGAATCTTTGAGGGTTGTGAGTTGTATGTTTAACCTTTTTTTTTTCATCTCCCTTCCCTTGATAAAGAAGGCCAGTGTCTTTTTTTTTTTTTTAGTACTAGGGTAGTTGTCCAAGTACTGTGTAGGAATCTGCTGCTGGTTATTTTGGTGTTTTCATATCATAAAAATAAATTGTCATAATACAAAAAACATGTACAAGTTATCTGTTGCTATGTAACAAATTGCCCCAGAACTTTGTAGCTTAACAAATGTTTATTTTCTCTTTCAGTTCTTGAGGGGCAGAATGTTGGAGCAGCTTATTAGCTGGATGGTTCTGGCCCAGGGTCTTTTTTCATATATAAATTGCAGTTAAGCTATTAGCTGGGGCTACAATCATCTCAGGGCTTAACTAAGGCTGGAGAATTTACTTCTAAGCTCACACATGTAGTTGTTGGCAGGCCTCAGCTCCTTCCTGGCTGTTTGCCAGAGACCTCTGTTCTCATGAAATGGGCTTTTCTATAGAGTTCCCTGAAGGTCGTCATGTCATAGCAGCTGGCTTCTCTCAGAGTGAGTAATCCAAGAGAGAAAGATAGCAAGCTGAAGAGGAGGCCTGAGATGGCCTGTGTGTTTTTATAACCTAATCTTGAAGTGGCATGCTGTTACTTCTGTCATATGCTATTGGTCACACAGACCAACACTGGTGAGAGAGGGCTACATAAAGTTCAGAGTTGTGAACTCCAGGAGACAGAGTTCACTGGTGATGACCTTGTAGGCTGATTCCTAAGAATAGCAATGATATATTTCAGAGTGAAGAACTAGTTTTCATACTTATTTGAATTTACATTTAGATACAATATATTTCTTTTATAAAATGATAATGTTTGTATACTTATTCTGGTATGTTCTATGGAGAAAGGAATTTTGGTTTATTTACATTGAATTTAAGAGATGACCTGGACAAGTCTGTGATTAGGATCATTCTTCAATTTTCTTTTAATTCTCTTAATATCATTTGATGTCTTACTAATGTAAAGCCTAAATAATTACTCACCAAATTTATGAAAGGAGTTGTTTAGCTAAATTTACTTGTCAATTATTTATTTGATTATAATATTTTATTTTTTCTCAAGATAGCTTGTTTGGTAAAATTCCCTCTAATATTCAATAACAGGGAAGGAGTATCAACTTACATTTGTATAATGCTCTGGATTTGTAAAATGTGTTTTTCCTAATGTATAGAAATAGATAAAGTTTTAGAGTTCATGCTTACCTAGTAAGAAGGAATTTTATAATTTGTTCTTAATCTTTTGGAGGATTCATAGATCCGTTTGAGAATGATAAGGGCAATGGTCTCTCCAGAGAAATGCACTTAGGTGCACAAAGGCAATTTCACAATTTGGAGGGACCATCAGGAGGTCCATGAATTTTAGATTGAGAATTCCTCCTTTGAAAGCACAGGTAGATTTCTGGTGACTTCTGAAAGGAGTGCTTTTTTATTTTCAAAATACAAAGGGAAACGTTGTCTCTGACTGTAATTAGAAATGTGTATTTGTTTTCATTTAATGTGGCTTCTAATTCATGTATCCTAATTATGGTTTTTGTTTCTGATTTTTGCTTCTTCTATAGCATCTGGAGTATAAGAACAGTACTTATTTTCTTCTTTTCCAAGAGAACAGAAAGAAATAGTAAGTTTAATTTTGAAGTTTTTATAAATACTTTTTAAAAACCCATGTTATATGGTGCATTGATTTGTAATTGAATGACAGGTTATGAAATGGTATACTGAAATGACAGTGTGGTAAATATTGAGAAGTTGTTCACTTTAAAGCATAAGAAAGTTTATGAATGATCAAACTGGTTTTATTTTTCAGTTGTATTATTTCTGTCTTGTCCATTTAGAATTTTTTTTCACTCAATACACAAAATAAGTCATTTCTTTGGATGAAGAGAAATTATACTGGTTATCTTTACAGAAAATTTATGTTATTAGGGGGTAAAATATAGTTAAACATCTTTTGATTTATTCTATTAGTTGCATCTATTCCTTTCAGTCTCACAGTAGTGTGGAATGTATTATTACCAAAACACAAAGCATTGTGCTTTTTATGCATTGAGAGTATAATTATACTAAAAGAATATACATATATATTGACTACTATGCTAACTATTCATCATGATATTCCCAACACACAGAAAAGCAATGTCAGAAAAATTAGAACATTTAAAATGGGATATCTCATCATAGCAGAATTTCTTCATAAAAATAAAAAGTGAAAATGAAACTTCAAAGTAAGTTTTTCTGTGGCTTATTTTTGAAGTAAAGATAGCTATTTACCAGTTGTGAGTTAATTAAATTATGTAATTGCAGCAGATGAAAAAAATGTATTTAGGGAAAATACTTGCTTGGCTAGTAACCTTTTTAGCAAGAACAATTGGTTGAAGAGTTAAGAACACTGGAAGCAACATAGTTCATTTAAAAACAAGACAGATGATTTCAAGTGATTGTCAGTTGGCTCTTTTTTTTTTTTTTTTGGCCACACTATTTGGCTTGTGGGATCAGTTCCCTGATCAGAGATTGCACCTGGACCATTGCAGTGAAAGTGCTGAGTCCTAACCACTGGACTGCTAGGGAATTCCCTGTCATTGGTTCTTGATGGGTTGACAGATGTTACTGATACAGCTCAATTGTAGTTAGTTTACTTGAGGCGTCAGTACTGAACTTGACGTGACTAAAGAGTTAGCCTCTGTAAACAGTCTGTGTAGAACATGCTGGGAGAGAATATTTTTAAAGAAGTTGAAAAAGCACTAATGTAATACAACCTGAAGTGGACTCTGCTGAGATTCATTTACAACTGTTGGTGGTAAAAATATGTGTGAAGCAGAAAAAGGCTTAGTGGATTAATTTACAAAGCTCATGAAACTGTGAGGTGTTTAAATTCTGTGGTTATTCACTGTGTTACTCAACAGCAGATATCAATACTTGCAAAGCATATTTGAACCTGTCATGGGTTATTGAACTCGAATAGTCAATGGGGAACTTCATGTGCTCTCACAGACTTAATCATCATCAGTTATGTGATCTTTTATCAGAAATAGAAGTGGGGGGACTTCCCTGGTAGCCCAGTGGTTAAGAATCTGCCTTGTAATGCAAGGGGTGCAGGTTCAATCCCTAGTTGGGAAACCAAGATCCCATTTGCCACGGAGCAATTAAGCCCATGCACTGCAGCTACTAAGCCTGCAAGCCACAGCTAGGGAGTCTGTGTGCCACAAAAAAGGATCCTGCGTGATTCAATGAAGATCCTGCGTGCCACAACTAAGAACTGACACAGTCGAATAAATAAATAAAAGAAATAGAAGCAGTTTGATGGATTAGTAATAGTAGTAAAATTTTATTATGATATTTTGAACTCGGCCAGGATCGAAATGTTTCTGAGGCAGACTGCCTTTAATCACTGTGAATGAACTGGGCTTTGGAAATTAGGTCTTGCAGACTTGATAATGGTTCTTAATGAACTCAGCCTAACATTACAAGGTGAAACAGTCCTCATATGTGAAATCTATAGTGCTATAAAAGTGATTTAGAAAGAAAATAACAATTTAATGACAAAAAGTAATTTTTTAAAAAGTGCTATGAAAAGTTAAGAAGATCTCCATTCCCACACAGATTTGTAGCAGATACATTATATGAGCTCAAACTGCAGTTCCAGCAGTGTTTTTCACACCTCATGCAAGTACAAAGGAAATTTCCATATTTCAAAATCCATTTAACTGAAAGTGATTAATTTGTAGTGACATAATAAAGACAAATATCAAGAGAAGAAATTAAAGAATTTTATAAATGCCTTTCACACAGTGAATATGCTCAATTAAAATCATGTGGTTATCAATTGATTTAAATATTTAGCAGCACCTATCTATGTGAAAAAATTTTCAAAAATAAAATGTGTGAAATCTCATTACAGATAAACTAACAGATTGACTTTTGCAATCAGTTTTGGTGGTAGGGGATACTAATTTTAAATCTCAATTAAGTGAGATGTTATCCCCCCACCTACCTCCTATAATTTTTCTTTTCATTGGTAGACCTATGTTACAAGCAGTTGACCACAATTATTATTATATTTGAATTTTGTCATTAAAAGTTTTGTGGAAATTCATTTACTCTTTTGCTTTAAAATTACCTACTTAATTTTTCCTTTTGGCTCATAAAGCCATTTACTGTCTGGCCTTTTATAGAAAAAGTTTGCTGATCTTTGCATTAGAGGCTAAATATTTGGCTTGGTCTTACCTAAGTAAAGATGATTGTTCTCTGTAAAGATGTCAGCAGTTTTTTTCTCCTTTCAGTAATAAGTCAGCTATAACATTAAAGACTACTTAATACATTTTGGAAAAAAATGTGGTAAAATCATCTTTTCAGAAGCTTATATTTCTTTGAATTTTTATGTGAATAATATTATTTGAATTGATATTTAGATGTTTGCTACTCCAAAACTTCAATGAAGAGATAATTTTGTAAGTAAATTTAATGAAAAATAAAGAACAATTATTTAAATTCTGTTTGGTAAAATTTGTTAAAATTAATTTATTTTTTAATTGAAGGATAATTGCTTTACAGAATTTTGTTGTTTTCTGTGAAACCTCAACCTGAATCAGCCATAGCTATACATATATCCCCTCCCTTTTGAACCTCCCTCCCATCTCCCTCCCCATCCCACCCCTCTAGGTTGATACAGAACCCCTGTTTGAGTTTCCTGAGCCATACAGCAAATTCCCATTGGCTATTTTACATATGGTGGTAAAATGTTTAAATCAAGTTTTAAGTCTCTTCTTTCTCGCTGGGATAGTATTCCTATTTATGCTAGTTCAGTATTCCTAGAGAAAAACTAGAAACCTAAAATAAATTTGTAAAGCAGATACTGATGTTCATAAATTACATAAATTATATCCTTTGAAATGATTGTTTATGTTCTACCAATGCAACCTAACTAAGCATGCAAATCTTGGAAAAGTTTAATTTTTGAAAAGTAATTAGTATCATCTTCCTTTCCAAGTTCCTCCTCAGGTGTAATACTATAGGTTTTCAAAGGTTTTCTTTTTAGTGCTCATTTTCTTGAGATCAGATAGCTTAATGAAATGTTTTTTCCTTATAAATAAAGAGAACATTTTCATTACCAATGTATAAAAAGAGAATCGGTGGGATGTTGAAGGAGAAATTATAAAAAGTAATGTTTCTGAAAATATTTAAAAATATATATTTTTTTATATTTGAGAAAAGTGTTTTATTCTATGTAAAGTCCATTTTTTCCCAGCTGAACTTGTAGTATATAATATAGGCAAACATATAAAACATATAAAATATAGGCAAACATATAAAATATATGTGGGTAAAGATGAGATAACTTCTGTCTGTACACATCAGTGAGAAATCCTAAAATGAGAACATTTTGTTGCAGTTGCTTAATGTATATCATTTGACATGATTTTTTTTCCTGTATCTTAAGCATCTTAGTATCTGATTTAGTTTTGGTTTTAAATCTTGTTTTCTAGATGAAGCATTGGATGATTTAAAATCCCAGAAGAAAAAAATAGTAAGTTAACTTTTATTTAAGTTAATTTGTATAAAGCTAATGAATTAAGGACTGAATAATTAATGTTTATATGCTGAAAGTAATGACTCTCCAAGGAACACGTATGCTTTTAAATAGCAATTTAATGGTGAAGCTAAATTATGAATATTTTTGCTAGTAAATAATGATTGACAGGAAAAAGCAGTTAGATGGACTTATCAGATTCTCAGAGTCCATATCAGTTGGAAGCTGAGAAGTTAATAAATGAATCATTTTGAAGTACTAAATGAGGCAGAGGGGTAAAAAGGTGAATATCTAGATTTATTATTAGGGCCAAAAAAGGACCAAATATTATGTCAGTTCTCAGATTTTTTTGACACGATAAGGCTAAGAGAGAGCGGAATCAAGAGGATTGGCTATAAAAGAAATTTAACAATGAAAAAAGAAAAATAACCCTAAAGAAAAGGTGGGGGTGGGGAAGAGAATATTTCTTATTTGATTTCTTCCATTGTCTGTTAGCAGTTCTAATTACATGGGCATCTATTGTGGGGCCAGTTAATGCATCCTTCAGATGGGTTGGAAAGACAAGGACCAAGAGAGAGGAAGGACTTCAGATATTTAGAAGTTGATATTTATTAGTTTTACTAAGTGAATTGAACTTGGTATTTGACTTGAATTTACATATGCTTTTTCCACATAATTATTTTTGAAATATAAAAATGATAGTTGAAAGGAGTATCATGTTATATGGAAACTTAATGATATTTAATCATATGCAAAATCAATTTAATGTAATTTAGTCTAACGTCTCAGCTGAGCTATTTAAAATTCTAAAAGCTGATGCTATTAAAGTGCTGCATTCAATATGCCAGCAAATTTGGAAAACTCAGCAGAGGCCACAGGACCGGAAAAGGTCTGTTTTCATTCCAATCCCAAGAAGGACAGTGCCAAAGAATGTTCAAACTACCATATAGTTGCTTTTATTTCACATGCTAGCAAGATAATGCTCAAAATCCCTCAGGCTAGACTTCAGCAGTATGTGAACTGAGAACTTGCAGTTGTACAAGCTGGATTTAGAAAAGGCAGAAGAACCAGTGATCAAATTGGCAGCATCCGTTGGATCATAGAGAAAGCAAAAGAATTCTAGGAAAACATCTATTTCTGCTTCATTGTCTCTGCTAAAGCCTTTGACTGTGTGGATCACAACAAACTGTGGAAAATTCTTAAAGAGATAGGAGTACCAGACCACCTTACCTGCCTCCTGAGAAACCTGTATGCAGGTCAAGAAGTGGCAGAACTGACTGGTTCATAATTGGGAAAGGAGTATGACAAGGCTAGATATTGTCATCCTCCTTATTTAACTTATATGCAGAGTACATCATGTGAAATGCTGGGCTGGATAAATCAGAAGCTGGAATCAAGATTGCCAGGAGAAATATCAGCAGCATCAGATATGCAGATGATACCACTCTAATGGCAGAGAAGAACTAAAGACCGTCTTGATGAGGATGAAAGAGGAGAGTAAAAAAGGTGGCTTGAAACTCAGCATTAAAAAAAGTTAAGATCATGGCAAATAGAAGGGGAGAAAGAAGAAGCAGTAACAAACTTAATTTTCTTGAGCTCCAAAATCACTGCGACTGGTGACTTCAGCCATGAAATTAAAAAATGCTTGCTCCTTGGAAGAAAAGCTGTGACAAACCTAGATAGCCTGTTAAGGAGCCAGAGACATCACTTTGCTGACAAAGGTCAGTGTAGTCAAAGCTATGGTTTTTCTAGTAGTCACGTACTGATGTGAGAGTTGGACCAAAGAGAAGGCTGAGCACTGAAGAACTGATGCTTTCAAACTGTTGGTGAAGAAGACTCTTGAGAGTCCCTTAAACTGCAAGGAGACCAAACCAGTCAATTCTAAAGGAAATCAACCTTAAATATTCATTGAAAGGACTGAGGCTGAAGCCGAAGCTCCAATACTTTGGCCGCCTGATACGAAGAACTGACTCATTGGAAAAGACCCTGATTGAAGGAAAGATTGAAGGCAAAAGGAGAAGAGAGAGGGTGTCAGAGGAGAAGATGGTTGGATGACATCACCGGCTCAATGGACATGAATTTGAGCAAACTCAGGGAGATGGTGGACAACAGAGGAGCCTGTTGTGCTGTAGTCCATGGAGTGGCAAAGAGTCAGACACTACTTAGCGACTGAACAACAATGTAATAGGTAACAATTATGGATGAAACTAATAAAAGTTATGAAGGTTAAGGTTGATGTTAAAAATTGTTCTGTGAATTGATAAGAAAAGACACTAGTCAAGGGATTTATGTACCTGAAAAATAAAGAAGCTTTAATTTTGAAAGGATTCTTTAATCTTTTTTGTTTGATGTCTCGCAGTGTTCAGTGAGGTATTTATCAAAATTGCATTGACATTTTTGATGGTCCTAAATTGAGTTGTAAACATATTCCCACTGTATCTTATTATATTTCTGGCATTTTGTGTGTTATGGAACAGCAAAGTTCAAAATGAGGAAATGCCAGCGATTCTCAATAATATAGAAGTTGTGATATGATTAGTTTGGTTTGCTGATGTGATGAAGAAGATCTGATAGTGCTGATGAAAGCCAAGCCCTATTTGTACCAAAATGGAGAAATACTGATTAACATAGAAAAGGCAAAGAGGCAGACAAAAGAAAAAAGGAAAAAAGAAAAGTTCCGAGTGATGAGAAGCTGATTCAATGTCAGTGGAATTACATGAGCAGAAAACAGAATCTTAGAGAACATATATGACTGGGGAAGAATTCTCAGTAGAGGAACAGAACGGACTTAGAAAATTCTATGAGAGATCTTAAATAACCCTTGATGGAATCGCAGAATAGAAAATGTGCATCTAGGTCTGCCAGTTGGGAAATTCAGTTCAAAGTTCAATTGTTTTCTATGTATAAATGGTTTATGAGGCATCAGTATTACAGAATAGTTCAGAATGGCATTTCTCTTGCAGTATGATTAGAGAAAAATAAATTGGCTGCACTCTAAGGGAACACAGTTTATGTTGAATTAATTGCTGCAGGTTACAGTACTGTTGCTACTGGGAACTAGTCCCTTGTCTTAATGCCCAAGCCCTCAACAGAGATGCTTTGTTTCAGAAGTACTTTATACTTTGTTTAGAACAATGGGTGTTAAAGGGTGAATTTGTAAGGAGTACAGTGTTAGCTAATGATTGTACTGATAATGAGAGGAGAAAGAAGGGACATTGCTTTTCAGTGAAAACAAAATGTAACCAAATGTTTTACCCTACATTTATAGCTTTAAATATACTGACATGACAAATAACTATTAGTTTAAAACTACCCAACTCTTAACTCTCATTAAAAAAATTAATATAAATTGTATTTACTATTTGACATTTTATTGAAGGTGGTTTCCTCAGGGATGCATCTCTTTAATCTGGATAGATCTGTAATGTAATTTGAAATTTGTGAAAGTGTAATTTATAACAGTAAACATGAATTCTCAATTGATTAAAAATTACTTAGAAAGGAAAATGAGTAAGAACAGTCTTTTAAAACAATGTTTTAAATCTAAGGACTTAATCTAAGTATTTACTTACTAAAATAAAGCTAGGAATTAATCTTTAGTTACCTAAAAAGTCTCCCAAGTCTAGATGTGAACATTTTGCCACTCACATATTTTGTGGTCTTTTTTTTTTTTAACTTTTAGTTTAAAAAAATATCACTGTTCAACAGATAATCCATCTGTATCCATGAGCATTCCATTAAAACAGTTCAAAGTCAAAATCCAACAAAACATGAGTCAAAATGACCTCTTTAAGTGGCTTCATGAAAATTCTGTGCTTTTTTTTCTCAGTAGTACAGATATTTCTGTGTGGTAAGTCTTTCCTGGCATTTCTCAGGCAATTTATTTTTTTCCAAGTCCTGAGGAGAATTGTTGGAGAAATTGGGAACATGGGAAGAGTATTATAATTCTCTGAGAATTAAAACTTAACAATCACTACAAATGTTACTGGTTCAAAAGAGTCCACTGCCAGTTGAAAGCAGGAGCAAAAACAGCCGACATGCTGAGCTGTAGGTTAATGTGAACACTTCAGGTAACAGGACAGAAGCACATAGAAGAGAAGTGGCACAATCTACTTAGTCTTGCTTTTGTGGCCATGTTATAAGTATGTTATGGGCCTTGTCTCTTATAACAGTGAGTTATTCTTATAAATAAATGTTAGTAAATTTATTTATTATTTTTTAAGGACTCCTTTTGCTTCCAAAGTTTATTTCATGGAATGTCACTCACAGTATACTGTAGTATACTCTGTACAGAATCCTGTACAAAGTGACATTCCATGAAATAAATTTTGGAAGCAAAAGAAGTCCTTAAATTGACAGTTTTAGCATATGATTCTGCGTGGGGCTATTAATCTCACTAGACATTTCAGATATATTACCCAATAATATTTGCTGGCATTTTCCAGCGTCTGAATATTCACTATAGGCTACATATCTTTGTAAATACTTTAACAGAAGAAATACACAGGGAGAAGTTAGTGTTATTGTGAAATATGCCTATGTGAAATCAAAAAATAATTTAAAATCTGAATTATTAAAAAAATATTGATTTCAACAGCAAAACTAAAATCAGCGTAAGCAGACAATATTTTCTGGTTCAAAATTGGGAAAGAAGTTTGTCAAGGCTGTATATTGTCACCCTGCTTTTTCAGCTTATATGCAGAGTACATCATGTGGAATGAGGTTGGATGAAGCTCAACCTGGAATCACGATTGCCAAAAGAAATATCAGTAACCTCAGATAGGCAGATGACACCCACCCTAATGGCAGAAAGCAAAGAGGAACTGGAGAGCCTCTTGATGAAGGTGACAGTGGAGAGTGAAAAAACTGGCTTAAAGCTCAACATTCAAAAAATGAAGATCATGGCAACTGCTCTCATTACTTCATGGCAAATAGATCGGGAAACAATGGAAACAGTGAGAGACTATTTTATTGGGCTCCAAAATCACTGCGGATGGTGACTGCAGCCATGAAATTAAAGGATGCTTGCTCCTTGAAATATAAGCTCTGATATACCTAGAAATGTATTGAAAAGCAGAGACATCAGTTTGCTGACAAAGATGCATATAGTCAAAGGTATGATTTTTCTAGTAGTCATGTATGGATGTGAGAGTTGTACCATAAAGAAGGATGAGTGTGGAAGAATTGACACTTTTGAACTGTGGTGCTAGAGAAGACTCTTTAGAGTTCCTTGGATAGCAAGGAGATCAAATCAGTCAATTCTAAAGGAAATCAACCTGGAATATTCATTGGCAGGACTGATGCTGAAGCTGAAGCTCCAATACTTTGGCCATCTAATGAGAAGAGCCGACTCATTGGAAAGGACCCTGATGCTGGGAAAGACTGAAGGCAGGAGGAGAAGGGGATGACAGAGGATGAGATAGTTGGATGGTGTCACTGATTCAGTGGCCATTAGTTTGAGCAAACTCTGGGAGATGATGAAGGATAGAATCCTGGCATGCTGCAGTCCATGGAGTTGCAAAGAGTCGGACATGCCTGAGCGACTGAACAACTACAGCAAGACATTATTTTACCATTTTAAAAATATGTGTTTAAATGTGCAACGTACCCTAAAGCTGTGAATTGAAGATGCTTTTGGGCACACTCTTAATAATTTGACCAAAGTCAATGCAAAATAAAAGACGTTTTTAGAGAAAATGTTATATATTTATATTCTGCTGCACTGAGTCTTCCTTACTGTGTGTGTGCTTTCTCTGGTTTCATTGAGCAGGGGCTGCTCTTTATTGTGTGTGCGCTTCGTTGCAGTAGCTTCTCTTGTTGTGTAGCATGAGCTCTTGGGCGTGCAGCCTTCAGTAGCTGTAGTGTGTGGGCTTCGGTGGTTGTGGTGCTTCGGCTTAGTTGCTCTGTAGCATGTGGGATTGTCCCAGACCAGGGATGAAACTGGTGTCCCCTGTGTTGGCAGGAGGATTCTTAACAAATGGAGCACCAGGGAAGTCCAAAATACATTTTTCTCTTTCTAAAAATTTTGTTTTTTAATATATTTTTGGCTGCGTTGGGTCTTTGTTGCTATGTGGGCTTTTCTCTAGTCATGGCAAGCAGGGGCCACTCTCTAGTTGCAGCATGCAGGCTTCTCATTGCAGTGGCTTTTCTTGTTGTGGAGCGTGGGCCGTAAGGCATGTGGGCTCAGTAGATGTGGCTCCTGGGCTCTAGAACACAGCCTCAGTAGTTGTAGTACATGGTCTTAGTTGCTCCGAGGCATGTGGGATCTTCCCGACTCAGGATTGAGTCTGTGTCTCCTGCATTGGCAGGTGGATTCTTTACCACTGAGCCACCAGGGAAACCTCAAAAGATGTTTTTCTACATGGGGAGTACTCATTATGAAACAAGGATCAAGAATATTGGATAGGGCAATTAATGCTTTGTGTGTTTTAAAATTTTATTTCAAGAATTACAATTTAAATGTTGTAGAATTCTCTCTCAAAGAAAAAATGACATTCATTTTGTGTTAGTGTTCCCTTCTTTTAGTGTTCTCTGATGAAATTCTGTATCAGGTAGAAATAACTTTTATATGTTCTCAAAATATATAAGCTTGCCAAAATAATGTTGATTCATAATGAATAAGCAATCATGTGTTTTTTTTTCTTTTTTTTATATTGTTTATTTAAATTTTTGGCTGTGCTGGATCTTTGTTCCTGCACAGGCCTTTTTCTAGCTGTAGCAAATGGAGGCTACTCTCTACTTGCAGTACAACGGCTTCTCATTGCTGTGGCTTCTCTTGTTGAGGAGCGCAGGCTCAGGCTTTAGTATTTGTGGTACGTGGGCTCAGTAGTTGCAGCTCCTGGCTCTATAGCACAGGTTCAGTTCTTACGGTGCATGGGCTTAGCTACCCCGTGGCATGTGGAATCTTCCCGGACCAGGGATCAAACCTGTATCTCTTGGATTGGTAGGTGGATTCTTTACCACAGAGTATCAGGGATGGGGAAACAGTTACAGACTATTCTTTTGGGCTGCAAAATCACTGCAGATGGTGACTGCAGCCATGAAACTAAAAGATGCTTACTCCTTGGAAGAAAAGCTATGACCAACCTAGACAGCATATTAAAAAGCAGAAACATTACTTTGCCAACAAAGGTCAAAGCTATGGTTTTTCCAGTGGTCATGTATGAATGTGAGAGTTGGACGATAAAGAAAGCTGAGCACCAAAGAATTGATCCTTTTGAACTGTGGTGTTGGGGAAGACTCTTGAGAGTCCATTGGACAGCAAGGAGATCCAACCAGTCCATCCTAAAGGAAATCAGTCCTGGTATTCATTGGAAGACTGATGCTGAAGCTGAAATTCCAATACTTTGGCCACCTGATGTGAAGAGCTGACTCATTTGAAAAGACCCTGATGCTTGGAAAGATTGAAGGCAGGAGGAGAAGGGGACAACAGAGGATGAGATGGTTGTGTGGTATCACCGACTCAATGGACATGAGTTTGAGTAAACTCCAGGAGTTGGTGATGGACAGAGAGGCCTGGCATGCTGCAATCCACGGGGTTGCAAAGAATCAAACACGACTGAGTGACTGAACTGAATTGAACCAAGGACTCCCTCTTTATATTAAATAAAAAACTCTGGAACTTTCAATATAATCAATATCACAGAAAAGCAATGCATTCTTTGTTATATCATTCATTATTATTTAAAGTATGTAAAATATTTTGAAGTATACAGAGTAATTTATAATTTTGGTTATTCTGAGAGTTCAGTTTCTCATTCCTGAGTCCTGGTATTAATATGTTGGAAGTTGAAAACATATTTGAAAGCTTGTTTCAGATCCACTCTGAAAAATTGAGGTAATCTCTGAAGATCGTGTGTTTTGTGTTAGGTGCTATTGTAGACTCTCCTATATTATTTAAATTGCATGACAGTGTTATGAGAAAATAGTATTATTTTTTCAACTCTACAAAAGGAGAAACTGGGGCTAACAGATTTGCTTAAAGTCTTTCTACAGCTAATTAAGAATTTGAACCTAGATCTTTTCTGATGCTGTGGTTTCAAGTTTGTATTCTTCCCACTGATCAGATGTCTCTCTATATGAAACAGATTATTCGCTTAAAATGTAGTAGGAATAAATGTGTTAATTAAGCTATTACATGAAAAAAGATTTTTGATGCGAAGAGCTGACTCGTTGGAAAAGATCCTGATGCTGGGAAAGATTGAGGGCAGGAGGAGAAGGGGACGACAGAGGATGAGATGGTTGGATGGCATCACTGACTCGATGGACCTGGGTTTGGGTAGACTCGGGGAATTGGTGATTGACAGGGAGGCTTGGAGTGCTGCGGTTCATGGGGTGCAAAGAGTCAGACGTGACTGAGCGACTGAACTGACCTGAAATGCAAAAAAGAATGGATTTGTATTTTTTGTTTTTTAAAATGATTTTAAGATACTTTACATGTACATAGACATAAACATGAATATTTGCTGAATGATGTATTAGGAGTGACAATCGTTTGTTAAAGTGGCATTTTAGTTTTTAGTTTCGAGTATTGTTTTAAAGATCACAGTTGTATCTAATCTTCTTTTTAAACTTAGCTGTAGTCTTACTCTAGAATTGTGGTGTCCAAATCAGCCACTAGACCTATGTAGCTTTTAAAATTTATGTTATTTGGAGTAGGATAAAGAGGCTTCCTAGGTGGTCCTAGTGGTAAAGAACCCACCTGCCAGTGCAGGAGATGCTGGAGATGCAGGTTCTATCCCTGGTGAGGAAGAAGATCCCCTGGAGGAGGAAATGGCAACCCAGTCCAGTACTCTTGCTAGAGAATCCCATGGACAGAGGAGCCTGGCAGGCTGCAGTACATGGGGTCCCAAAGAATTGGACATGACTGAGTGACTGAGTACAAAGTAGAATAAAAGCTACAGATGGGTTCCTTAGTTGTACAAGCAATATTTTAAGTGATCATTTATCACATATAGTATTGTAGCTGTGGTATTGTGTACATATAAACCACTTTCATTATTACATATAATTCAGTTGTTATAACAGTGGTCTGGACTGTCAAAAATTAATTTGTAGAGGTCAGGGATTCAGTTCTTTGCTGTTTCATGTAGATTATGTTCATTTGGGGATAGATCATATCTTGCCTTCTGTCCCCATTCCCATTTTTTCCCCAACCCTAAAGAAGTAATGTTACAAACATTTTCTTTACATCAGAATTTTAGATGTGCTTGTTTTAAGACTTATAATAATTTTGAAATTATTAGAAATATGTTTTAGTTTCACTAAACCAAGGTTAATAAATCATCTAAGCACTTTTACTTCTTAAATATTATATTGAGTTTTTAATGAGAAATCTATTAACTACTATTGTGGCAGCATATTTTAGTTATAGTTTAACTTGGTAAATGTGCTCTGCTTTGCATTTTAAAATAAATGCCCTTTGTAATAATCATGACATTTAATGAATCTAAGTGGCTGTCAGTGGTCACTGAAAAGGAAAAGTTCCTCTTCCAAGTTTTGCAAAAGCATTTTCATTCTGTATATTAGTTATCTGTCATAATTATGACTGTCTTACATTAAAGTAAAACTTTTTCTGATATTGGGCTTTAACTGCTAAAATGATGCTTTACTAGTGATTACTTTTGAAATTAAACCCACATATTAAACCATAAAATGACTTGAGTGCATTGTAAATAAAATGCTATAATAATGAAGTGCTTTAATTATAGTCACTAGTGTGAGCATAGAACTCAGTAAAATTTTTGCTTAAATTCTTACTGTGTTCTGTTTTTTACCTCTAAAGTTGTTTGAATCAGAGTAAAAAAGGGAGAGCTTCACCTTTTAAAGTCATTTGAGCAAATTCCATGAGCGAGCATGGCTGTTCTCCCAGTTGCTGAGTTTTCACTGAATTTTGCAGCAAGCTAATTGCTTCTGCTAATAAATAATCTAAAATCGATGCTGACAGCAGTTAATTGGCACAGAGATTTTATTTTGTAAAGCTCTTGGCTAACGACCTTCTTTAAATTAATAGCATTAAGTGCTATGAGGAAATAAATCTGAGGAATTGCCTGTCATTTGCTTGTCATGTCTAATAACTTCCAATAATGATGGCTGATAGATTTTTGCACATTCCATTATTGAAGTTGGTGCATGTAATTATTCTCCTCATTATATGTAAACAATTAGCAATATTTGGTATTTCCTGTAGTAAAGCTGTTAAATACAAGTAGCATATTAGAGGTTAGAAGCCATTTTAAATTCTGAATTTTATTATTTGAATGTAGGAAGTCTTTCATGCTATCTGGATATATTATGTGCTATTTATTTTAAGCCTTGTACTTGAATACTTTTTGAATAGGACTTATAAAAATATGTAGTGTATGAGTGTTTTAAAATGTGACAATTTGTGAAAATTTTTGTTTGCAGCTTGAAGAAGTCATGGAAAAAGAAACTTATAAAACAGCTAAATTAATTCTTGAAAGGTTTGATCCAGATTCAAAGAAAGCAAAGGTAAGGCTGTGGTATCACCGTTTTATTATAAATTGCCCATTGTAGTAGGATACTGTAATAACATTACTGTATTTGATAGGAGTTTGAGCCACCATCTGCTGGAGCAACTGTAACTCCAAGACCTGGACAAGGTAAATAAACTTTGTAGAAACTGCTGCTGCTGTTGGAAAGATCCCTATTTACCCAAGTGAGTTCAAAAGTGTGATAGAGGTGTGAAAAAATATAAAATGCTTTTATATTAATTTGTATTTGGTTATTTGGGATATGACTTAAAGTAGATGGCAGTAAGTTTATTTCATTTTCATTAAAGATGTTATCTGTTGAGATTAAATATATAATTGGTTATGGTCTTTTGAAATTTAAATGATTTCACCAATATTTTGTAATTTCCCCCCTTTAAATAAGAGCCTCCTGGAATATCTGCTATTATGAAAATTCCTACATCTTTCTGATTTATTTTGAGGAAATTAAATGAAGATTTTTGTCAAATTTTAGTTTCTTCTAAAATAACACTTTTAGTTAGGAAGAGGAAAATAATTTAGAAATGAGAAGAATATTGAATTACTGCTATATAATAGCATTAACTCTTGCTTTTTGAGGTTATATTGCCAGATTACTAGTGAAACCATTACTATTATATCATTAAATATATGTAATTTAAAAAATGTTATTAAGTGATTATATAAAGAATTCCCATGACTAGTGTGTGAAAAGATATTTTTGAGGTTGCACTGGCTTCCCTTTTTGTTCTTGTCTCTAGAATATAATAATACATAGGCATACCTCAGAGATATTGCAGGTTTGGTTCCAGACCACCCCCAAGAGTAAATATCGTAATAAAGTGAGTCACATGAATTTTTTGGTTTCCTGGTATATATTAAAGTTATGTTTATACCATACTGTAGTCTGTTAAGTGTGCAATAGCAATATGTCAAGAAAAAAATATATATCCCTTAATTAAAAAATACTTTGTTGCTAAAAAATGCTAATCATCATCTGATAATGCAGAGTTGCCATAAACCTTCAATTTGTATAGTTTATTTTGTAAAAAGAAAAAAAGAACTCGGTATACGTAAAGCACAATCAAGCGAAGCACCGTAAAAGGAGGTATGCCTGTAGTTTGTAAGGCTTTTGTTGCAATACAGAATATACTGTATTTAATTTTTACTCTTATAAATCATCAGAATTGGAGCCTGGTTTATAAAGTTAGGGTGATATTTAGAACTTTGAGAAGTCAGTACTTCTATTAATTACCACAGTGACCAGGAGTATTAATAAGCCATAATAGTTTTAGGTATTCTAGTTGGTGGAGGTATGTGGAAAGAATCTCATCTTTGCCATCTTTCATAAGTAGAATTCTGGTTAATAGAAATATTAGCCTGTTCTTCTGATGAATATAGAAGTTTATCAAAAGTTATGTTAAAATTTAAAGATGATTAAAATAAATTAATTTTAGGGAATTCCCTGGTGGTCCAGTGGTTAGGACTCTGCACTTCCACTGCAGAGGGTATGGGTTCAATCCCTGGCTGGGGAACTAAGATCCAGCAAGCTTCATCGCATGGCCGAAGAAAAGAAAATTATTTGCAGTGTAGCACCTACTTTCATAATCAGTTTAAATTTTTTTACAATTTATACTTCTTACTAGAAATTATAAAAAATATTGTGGCCTGCAGGCCAGGTTTCTATACTTTTTTATATAACTGTTACTAACTTTACAAAGATACTTTTGAAATAACCTTCATTAATATATTTTTAAAATGTGATATTTTGCAGAAAGCTGATGCTGTTACTTGAAATCTATTTTCTCTCATTATAAAAGAACAGATGTATGACTTTCTTAAGCATTTATTAATAATTAGGCAGTGTTAATTCATTTAAGAATCTGAACTTATCTTTCCTTAGAAACTTTTGAAACTCAAACTTTTTTTCTTCTAATGTCATATTGTAACTATAGAAAAACCATCTCTGATCTCTCTGATTTGGATTCCTGAAGCACTACTTTTGGGCATTCTTTTAGGGAAAATTAACATTTAGCTATAATACAGATGAATTGTTCAGTTAAAAAATTGTATTAAATAACTCTTATGTGTAGACACCAGGGGGAATAAAGAGATGAATATAGTATGGCTTTTGACCTTAAGAAGCTTATAATCTATTTTTTAAAGTATTTTTTCTAGGGTACACTATTCTAGTATTCATAACTTTTCCAGGTCAATAGATATTAATTACTATTTGGAATTTTTTCCCCTATTTTAAAAAAAAATTATAAACTGTATCTCAACTTTATTCCCCTTATTGAGAATTATAGTTTTCATGTTAATTTGATCTTGTTACTATTCTTTTGATAGGTGACTTAGTCATACATTTTATTTATGTTTAAGTTCTGTGTTTCTGTGAGTTTAAACTTGTCTTTATTGCTTTTTTTTAAACCATTGTTAGTCCCTTCCTCCCTTCCTCTTTTCCTCCCTCCCTCCCTGTTACTCTTTTCTCTTCCCTCCTCCTTTTTTTTCGCTTTTGTTTCTTTCACCTATTTCTGAGCTTATATAATAGGAAAGGGGAAAAACTACTAAAGGGTGTTTGTATGTACATTATGTGGCCCTTGAACAGATCTGCTCTCCAAACTGAATCTAATTGGGGTGTCTTTATTTTACTACCTTTCTTTAATGTTTACTAAACCAGATCTTAGATTCATGTATAATGGGTAGCTTTCTCTCATTCTTTATTATTTAGGTGTAAATGATACATATTATGGGCTTCCCAGGAGGCGCTAGTGGTAAAGAACCTGCATGCCAGGGCAGGAGCTGTAAGAGATGTGGGTTCAGTCCTTGGGTCGGGAGAATCCCCTGGAGGAGGGCGTGGCAACTCACTGCAGTATTCTTGCCTGGAGAATCCCATGGATAGAGAAGCCTGGTGGGCTGTAGTCCATAGGGTCGAAAAGAGTTGAACATGACTGAAGTGACTTAACACGATGTATCTTATACTAAAATTTACTATGAAATTTGTGAATAGTATTTTTTGATTTGTTTAGGTTTAGCACTGAAAGGAATATAGTACTTACTGATATAATACTAACCTGACTGCCAGCCTCCTACCCACCCATCTTTTTATCTCTTGTATTTTGTTTTTTAAATTATTGAAGTATAGTTGACATACAGTATTGGTTTCAGGTGTACAACATAGTGATTCAACATTTATATGCATTAAAAAATGCTCTCCTTGGAAAGTATAGCAACCATCTGTCACCATACCAAGTTATTATACTATTATTGACTGTATTCTTCATGCTTTACATAATATTATATCCTCAAAACTTATTTATTATGTGACTGGATGTTTGTACCTTTTAATCTCTTTCACCTATTTTGACCATTTGCCAACTCCTCATTTCTCTGGCAACTACCAGTTTGTTCTCTGTATCTGAGTCTGTTTCTGTTTTGTTTGTTTGTTTTGGTTTATAGGTATGACGTATAAGTGAAATCATCTGGTTTTTGCCTTTTTTTGCCTGACTTGCTTCACTTACCAGAATAACCCATAGGTCCATTCATGTTGTTGCATGGCTGAGTAGTAGTCCATTGTATACATAAATGTATACCATATTTTCTTTATCTATCTATGGGTGGACACTTAGTTTGCTTCCATATCTTGCTATTTGACATAATATTGCAGTGAACATAGGTGTGCATATATCTTTTCAAATTAGTATTTTTGTTTTCTTCAAATAGAAACCCAGGTGTGGAATTACAGGATCTTCTGGTAGTTCTTTTTATTATTTGAGCAACCTTCATACTGTTTTCTATAGTGGCTGTACCAATTTATCCCACCAACATGTGAGGGTTCCTTTTTCTCTTTGCCAACACTTTTTTATTTGTTGTCTTTTTGGTAATAGCCATTTTGACACGTGTGAGGTGATACCTTAGCATGATTTTGATTTGCATTTCCCTGATAATTAGTGACATTAAGCAACTTTTCATGTTTCTGTTGGTCATCTGTGTGTCATCTTTGGAAAAATGTCTCTTCTGTTCCTCTGCCCATTTTTTAATCAGATTGCTTGGTTTTTTGATATTGAGTCATGTATATTATTTGTATATTTTGTATATTAGCCCTTTGGTGGATATATCACTTGCAAATATCTTTTCCCAATAAAAAGGTTGCCTTTTTGTTTTGTTATTTTTCTTTGCTATGCAAAAGTTTTTAGTTTGATTAGTCCTGTTTGTTTATTCTTGCTTTTGTTCCGCTTGCCTGAGGAGATAGATACAAAAAGATATACTGTTGTCAGGATTTATTGCGTATGTTTTCTTACAGGGGTTTTATATTTTTAGTCTTTAATCCACTTTGAGTTTATGTTTGAATATGGTAAAAGAAAGTGGTCTAGTTTGATTCTTTTGTGTTTAACTGTCCAATTTTCCCAACACTATTTATTGAAGAGACTTTCACTTGATATTTCTGCCTCCTTTGTCATAGATTAATTGACTATAATCATGGCTTATTCCTGAGCTTTGTTCCATTCCATTGATCTGTGTGACTGCTTTTGTGAGCACTGCACTATTTTGATTAGTACATGTGCATGCATGCTTAGTCATTTTGTTGTGTCTGGCACTATGTGACTCCATGGACTTCAACCTGTCAGTCTTTTCTGTCCGTAGGATTTTCCAGGCAAGAATACTAGAGTGGGTTGCCATTTCCTCCTCGAAGAGATCCTCCCAACCCAGAGACTGAACCTGTGTCTCCTGCATTGGCATGCGTGCCAAGTTGCTTTAGTTGTGTCTGACTGTTTGCTACCTCATGGACTGTAGCCGACCAGGCTCCTCTGTCCATGGGATTCTGCAGGTAGGAATACTGGTGTGGGTTGCCATGCCCTCCTCCAAGGGGTCTTCCTGACCCAGGGGTCAAACCCACGTCTCTTATGTCTCCTGCATTGGCAGGTGGGTTCTTTACTAGAAGTGCCATCTGGGAAGCCCTTTGATTATTATAGCCCTGTAGTATAATTTGAACTCTGGGAGTATGCTAACTGTCTTTGTTCTTCTTTGCGTATTTGGAGTCTTTTGTGGTTCCATATCAATTTTAGGATCATTTTTTTCTAGTTTTGTGTAAAATGCCATTGGTATTTTGATAGAGATTGCATTGAATTTGTAGATGGCTTTTTGTAGTATGGACATTTTGAGTGTTAATTCTTCCAACCCATGAACATGGTATATCTTTCCATTTATTTGTTTCATTATCAATTTTTTTCATTAGTATCTTACAGTTTTCAGATTAGTATCTTACAGTATCTTATTTAAATTTATTCCTATTTATTTGATTCTTTTTGATGTAATTATAAATGCGATTGTTTTCTTAATTTTTTTCCTTTCTGATAGTACATTATTAGTGTATAGAAATGAAACAGACTTCCATATATTAAATTTGTATCCTTCAACTTTATTGAATTCATAAGTTGGTTTGAAAGTTTTTTTGTGATGTCTTTAGGGTTTTGTATATTTAATATCATGTTCTCCGCCAATAGTGACAGTTTCAATTTGGATTCCTTTTCTTGTCTGATGGCTGTGGCTAGGACTTGCAATACATGTTAAGTAAATGTAGTGAGAGTGGGCATTTTTGTCTCTTTCCTGATCTTATAGGAAAAGGTTTCAGCTTTCTCTGCTGAGTCTTAGCTGTGAGTTTGTCATCAGTTCAGTTCAGTCGCTCAGTCGTGTCTGACTCTGCGACCTCATGGGCTGCAGCATGCCAGGCCTCCCTGTCTATCACCAATTCTCAGAGTTTATTCAAACTCATGTCCATTGAGTCAGTGATGCCATCCAACCATCTCATCCCCTGTCATTCCCTTCTCCTCCTGCCTTCAATCTTTCCCGGCATCAGGGTCTTCTTCAATGAGTCAGTTCTTCACATCAGGTGGCCAAAGTATTGGCATTTCAGCTTCAACATCAGTCCTTCCAATGAATACCAGGACTGATTTCCTTTAGGATTGACTGGCTGGATCTCCTTGCAGTACAACGGACTCTTAAGAGTCTTTTCCAATACCACAGTTCAAAAGCATCAATTCTCCAGCACTCAGCTTTCTTTACAGTCCTACTCTCACATCCCTACATGACTACTGGAAAAATCAGAGGTTTGACTAGGTGGACCTTTGTTGGCAATGTAATGTTTCTGCTTTTTAATATGCTGTGTAGGTTGGTCATAACTTTTCTTCCAAGGAGCAAGAGTCTTTTAATTTCATGGTTGCAGTCACTATCTGCAGTGATTTTGAAGCCCCCCAAAATTAAGTCGTCACTGTTTCCACTATTTCCCCATCTATTTGCCATGAAGTGATGGGACCAGACCATGATGTTAGTTTTCTGAATGTTGAGTTTTAAGCCAACTTTTTCACTCTCCTCTCTCACATTCATCAAGAGGCTCTTTAGTTCTCCTTCGCTTTCTGGCATAAGGATGATGTCATCTGCATATCTGAGGTTTTTGATATTTCTCCCGGCAGTCTTGATTCCAGTTTGTGCTTCATCCAGCCCAGAATTTCTCATGATGTACTACTATGCATGTAAGTTAAATAAGCAGAGTGTCATATATGGACTTTATTATATTGAGGTATATTTCCACCATATCCATTTTGTTGAGAGTTTTTATCATAAATGGTTGTTGGATTTTGTCAAATGCTTTTTCTACGTATATTGAGATAATCATGATTTTTATCTTTTGTCTTGTTAACATGGTGTATAACATTAATTGATTTTTGGATATTGAACCATCCTTGCATCCTTGGGATAAACCCCACTTGATTGTGGTGTGTGATCCTTTTAATGTATTGTTCAATTTGGTTTGCTAGTATTTTATTGAAGATGTTTGCATCTTTGTTTATCCAGGAGTATTGGCTTATAATATTTCTATAGTGTTCTTATCTGATTTTGGTATAAGGGTAAAGGGAGCACTGTTGGAATGAATTTGGGAATGATCCTTCTATTTTGGGGATAGTTTGAGGATAGGTATTTACTCTTCTTTAAATGTTTACTAGAATTCTTCTGTGAAGCCATTTGGTCCTGGACTTCTGTTGGGGTTTTTGTTTGATTACCAATTCAATTTCACTACTGATAACTGTAGTCTGTTCATGTTTGCTATTTCTTTATGATTCACTCTTGGGGGAGTGTATGTTTCTGGGAGTTCATCCATTTTTCCTGCTTTGTGCATTTTGTGGTGGTGGTGGTGGGTTAGTTGCTAAGTTGTGTCTAACTCTTATAACCCCATGAACTGTAGTTTGCCATGCTCCTCTATTCATGGGATTTTTCCAAGCAAGAATACTGGAGTGGGTTGCCATTTCCTTCTCTAGGGCATATTCCCAACCTAGGGAATGAACCCGGGTCTTCTACATTCCAGGTGGTCTCCTGCATTGCAGGTGGAATCTTTACTAACTGAGCCACCAGGGGAGCCTTTGTGCATTTTATTGGCTTATAATTATTCATAGTAATCTTTTATGATTCTTTCTGTGATATTTCGGTGTGTTGATTGTAACTTCTTTTATTTCTGATTTTATTCATTTGGGTCCTGTCTTTTTTTCTTGATGAGTCTGGCTAAAGTTTTATCAATTTTGTTTATCTTTTCAAAGAATCAGTTTTTAGTTTCACTGATCTTTATTATTTTTTAGTTTCTGTTTCATTTATTTCTGCTCTGATCTTCTTTAGTTTCTTCCTGCTGCTAACTTTGGGGTTTTGTTTATTCTTTTTTCCCCTAGTTTCTTGAGACGTAATGTTAAATGGTTTACTTGAGGTTTTTCTTATTTCTTAAGTAGGCTTATATCATTGTAAACTTAGCTGTTAGAACTGCTTTTGCTGTGCTCCATAGATTTGATATGTTGTATGTCTGTTTTTGTTTATCTCAAGGTATTTTTTAATTTCCCCTTTGATTTCTTTGTTGACCAGTTTGTTGTTTAGTAGCATATTGCTTAGCCTCCGTGTATTTGTATTTTTCTATTTTTTTCTTGTAATTGTTTTCTAGTCTTATACTGTTGTGGTCAGAAAAGATGCTTGATATAATTTCAGTCTTCTTAATTTACTGGGACTTGTTTTGTGGCCAAGCATGTGATCTGTCTTGGAGAATGTTTGATGTGCAGTTGAAAAGAATGTATTCTGCTGCTTTTGGATGGAATGTTTAGTGTATTTATATATAAAGTCTTTCTGGTATAATGTGTCATGTAAGGCCAGTGTTTTAAATTGATTTTTCTCTGGCTAATCTATCTATTGATATAAATGGGGCATTAAACTTCCCTACTATTATTGTATTATTGTCTCTCCCTTTATGTCTGTTTTATATTTGCTTTATATTTTTAGATGCTTTTGTGTTGGTCACATAGATATTTACAAGTAATATGACTTGTTAGATTCATCCATTTATCCTTGTGTAATGCCCTTTGTTTCATGTTAAAATTTTTGCTTTAAAGTCTGTTTTTTTCTCATGTAAGTATTGTTGCCCCAGCTTTCTTTTTGTTTCCATTTGTATGGAGTATATTTTTCTATTCCTCTGCTTTCCATCTGTTCAGTTCAGTTCCGTCACTCAGTCGTGTCTGACTCTTTGCAACCCCATGAATCGCAGCATGCCAGGCCTCCCTGTCCATCACCATCTCCCAGAGTTCACTCAGACTCACGTCCATTGAGTCAGTGATGCCATCCAGCCATATCATCCTTGGTCATCCCCTTCTCCTCCTGCCCCCAGTCCCTCCCAGCATCAGAGTCTTTTCAATGAGTCAACTCTTTGCATGAGGTGGCCAAAGTACTGGAGCTTCAGCTTTAGCATCATTCCTTCCAAAGAAATCCCAGGGTTGATCTCCTTCAGAATGGACTGGTTGGATCTCCTTGCAGTCCAAGGGACTCTCAAGAGTCTTCTCCAACACCACAGTTCAAAAGCATCAATTCTTCGGCACTCAGCCTTCTTCACAGTCCAGCTCTCACATCCATACATGACCACAGGAAAAACCATAGCCTTGACTAGATGGACCTTAGTCGGCAAAGTAATGTCTCTGCTTATAAATATACTATCTAGGTTGGTCATAACTTTCCTTCCAAGGAGTAAGCATCTTTTAATTTCATGGCTGCAATCACCATCTGCAGTGATTTTGGAGCCCCCAAAAATAAAGTCTGACACTGTTTCCACTGTTTCCCCATCTATTTCCCATGAAGTGATGGGACCAGATGCCATAATCTTCGTTTTCTGAATGTTGAGCTTTAGGCCAACTTTTTCACTTTTACTTTCATCAAGAGGCTTTTTAGCTCCTCTTCACTTTCTGCCATAAGGGTGGTGTCATCTGGATTTCTGAGGTTATTGATATTTCTCCTGGCAATCTTGATTCCAGCTTGTGTTTCTTCCAATTGTAATCCCTTCAGCCATCCATTGTCTTTTGATTACAGTATTTTTGTCCATTTATATATAATTATTGCCTTTTTGTTGTTTGTTTCTGGTGTTTTGTAGTTCTTCTCTGTTTCTTTCTTCTTGAGCTTTTATAGTTGTCTTTAGCATTATGTTTGGATTCTTTTTTTGTTCTATGTGTGTATTTTGTACTTTTATTTGTTTCTGTATATGTATTATATAGGGCTGTCTGTTTTAAGTGATGATCTTGTTTAAGTTCAAATGCCTTCTCAAAGCCTTTTATTTTTTACCCCCCTACATCATATTTTATGTTTTTGATGTCATATTTCACATTTTTAATTTTGTGTATCCCTTAACCACTTATTGTAGATAAGATGATTTTACTACTTTTGCCTTTCATCCTTTCTACTAGCTTTATAAGTGACTGATCCACTTCCTCCACTATATATTTACCATTACAAGTGAGACTTTTCCTTCACAATTTTCTTATTTCTAGTTTTTTTTTTTTCTTTTCCTCCTAGAGAAGTGGCTTTAACTTTTCTTGTCAGTTCAGTCACTCAGTCGTGTCTGACTCTTTGCAACTCCATGGACTCCAGCACGCCAGGCTTCCCTGTCCATCACAAACTCCCAGAGCTTGCTCAAACTCATATCCATTGTGTTGGTAATGCCATCCAACTATCTCATCCTCTGTCATCCCCTTCTCTTGCTTTTGATCTTTCCCAGCTCAGGGTCTTTTCAAATGAGTTAGCTCTTTGCATCAGGTGGCCAAAGTATTGGAGTTTCAACTTCAGCATCAGTCCATCCAGTGAATATTTAGGACTGATTTCCATTAGCATTGACTGGTTGGATCTCCTTGCAGTCCAGTGGACTCTCAAGAGTCTTATCCAACACTGCAGTTCAAAAGCATCAATTTTCTGGCACTCAGCTTTCTTTATTGTCCAACTCTCACATCCATACATGACCACTGGAAAAACTATATCTTTGACTGGATGGACATTTGTTGGAAAAGTAATGTCTCTGCTTTTTAATATGCTGTCTAGGTTGGTCATAGCTTTTTTTCCAAGGAGCAAGAGTCTTTTAATTTCATGGCTACAGTCACCATCTGCAGTGATTTTGGAGCCCAAGAAAATAAAGTCTTTCACTGTTTCTATTGTTTCCCCATCTGCTTGCCATGAAGTGACAAGACCAGATGCCGTGATCTTAGTTTTCTACATGTTGAGTTTTAAGCCAACTTTTCACTCTCCTCTTTCATGTTAATCAAGAGGCTCTTTAGTTTTTTGCTTTCTACCATAAGAGGGTAGTGTCATCTGTGTATCTGAGGTTATTGCTATTTCTCCTGGAAATCTTGATTCCAGCTTGTGCTTCATCCAGCCCGGCATTTCTCATGATGTACTCTGCATCTAAGTTAAATAAGCAGGGTGAAAATATACAGCCTTGATGTACTCTTTCCCCTGTTTGGAACCCATCTGTTGTTCCATGTCTGGTTCTAACTGGTGCTTCTTGATCTACATACAGGTTGCTCAGGAGACAGGTAAGGTGGTCTGGTATTCCCATCTCTTTAAGAATTTTCCACAGTTTGTTGTGATCCACACAGTCAAAAGCTTTGGCGTAGTCAATAAAGCAGAAGTAGATGTTTTTCTTGAATCCTCTTGCTTTTTTAATGATCCAGCATATGTTGGGAATCTGATCTCTGGTTCCTCTGCCTTTTCTGAATCCAGCTTGAACATCTGTAAGTTCATGGTTCATGTACTGTTGAATTTCTGGCTTGGAGAATTCTGAGCATTACTTGGCTTAGTGTGCGAGAGCAGTGCAATTGTGCAGTAATTTGAGCATTCTTTGGCATTGCCTTTCTTTGGAATTAACACTAGCCAAATTCCTTTCACTTCTTTGGGAATGAAAACTGCCCTTTTCCAGTCCTGTGGCCACTGATGAGTTTTCCAAATTTGCTGGCATATTGAGTGCAACACTTTCACAGCATCATCTTTTATGATTTGAAATAGCTCAACTGGAATTCCATCACCTCCGCTAGCTTTGTTGATAGTGATGATTCCTAAGGCCCACTTGACTTTGCATTCCAGGATATTTGGCTCTAGGTGGATGAACACACCATTCTGGTTACCTGGGTCATGAGGATTTTTTTTTTTTGTATAGTTGCATCTTTGCATGAAATGTTCCCTTGATAACTCTAATTTTCTTAAAGAGATCTCTAGTCATTCCCATTCTATTGTTTTCCTCTATTTCTTTGCATTGATCATGGAGGAAGGCTTCCTTACCTTGCCTTGCTATTCTTTGGAACTCTGCCTTCAAATGTGTATATCTTTCCTTTTCTCTTTTCTTTTAGCTTCTCTTCTTTTCTCAGCTACTTTAAGGCGTCCTCAGACAACCATTTTGCCTTTTTGAGTTTCTTTTTCTTGGGGATGGTCTTGGTCTCTGCCTCCTATATAGTGTCACGAACCTCTGTCCATAGTTCTT
Organism: Capra hircus; assembly: GCF_001704415.2. NCBI lineage: Eukaryota > Metazoa > Chordata > Mammalia > Artiodactyla > Bovidae > Capra > Capra hircus. Next base: position 115,361,972 of record NC_030809.1, on the reverse strand, counting down.
CAGGGACTTTGTCTATCAGATCTAATCCCTTGAATCTATTTCTTACTTCCAGTGTATAGTCATTAGGGATTTGATTTAGGTCATACGTGAATAGTCTAGTGGTTTCCCCCACTTTCTTCAATTTCAGTCTGACTTTTGCAATACCTTCTTGATCTGATCCACAGTCAGCTCCTGGTCTCATTTTTGCTGACCCAATAGAGCTTCACCATCTTTAGTTGCAAAGAATATAATCAGCCTGATTTTGGTACTGACCATCTGGTGACGTTCATGTATAGAGTCTTCTCTTGTGTTGTTGGAAGAGGGTATTTGCTAAGACCAGTGCGTTCTCTTGGCAAAACTCTGTTACCCTTTGCCCTGCTTCATTTTGTACTGCAAAGCCAAATTTGCCCGTTACTCCAGGTATCTCGTCTTCTTACTTTTGCATTCCAGTCCCCTATAATGAAAAGACATCTTTTTTCGGTGTTTGTTCTAGAAGGTCTTGTAGGTCTTCATAGAACTGTTCAACTTCAGCTTCTTAAGCATTACTGGTTGGAGCATAGACTTGGATTACTGTAATATTGAATGGTTTGCCTTAGAAATGAACAGAGATCATTTAGTCATTTTTGAAATTGCACCCATGTACTGCATTTCAGACTCTTGTTGACTATGAGGCCTACTTCATTTCTTCTAAGGGATTCTTGCCCACAGTAGTAGATATAATGGTCATCTGAGTTAAATTCTCCCATTCCAGTCCATTTTAGTTCTCTGATTCCTCAAATTTTGATGTTCTTTCTTACCATCTTCTGTTGACCGCTTCCAATTTACCTTAATTCATGGACCTAACATTCCAGGTTCCTATGCAATATTGTTCTTTATAGCATTGGACTTTTTCCCATCACCAGGGACATCCACAACTGGGTGTTGTTTTCTCTTTGGCTCTGTCTCTGCATTCTTTCTGGTGTTACTCTCCACTCTTCTTCAGTAGCATATTGGGCACCTACTGATCTGGGAAGTTCATCTTTCCGTGTCCTATCCTTTTCCCTTTTCATACTGCTCATGATGTTCTCAAGGCAAGAAAACTGAAGTGGTTTGCCATTGCCGCCTTCAGTGGACCAACAAAAAGTTGGAGGAGTTCACTACCATTAAACTAACCTTACAAGAAAAGTTCATACTGTTCATGGGGTTCTCAATACTGTAGTAGTCTTGCCTTGAGAACCCCATGAACAGTATGAACTTTTCTTTTTTTTTTTCATTATTATTTTTTTTATTTTTTAAATTTTAAAATCTTTAATTCTTGCATGCGTTCCCAAACATGAACCCCCCTCCCACCTCCCTCCCCACAACATCTCTCTGGGTCATCCCCATGCACCAGCCCCAAGCAAGCTGCACCCTACGTCAGACATGGACTGGTGATTCAATTCTTACATGACAGTATGCATGTTAGAATTCCCATTCTCCCAAATCATCCCACCCTCTCCCTCTCCCTCTGAGTCCAAAAGTCCGGTATACACATCTGTGTCTTTTTTCCTGTCTTGCATACAGGGTCGTCATTGCCATCTTCCTAAATTCCATATATATGTGTTAGTATACTGTATTGGTGTTTTTCTTTCTGGCTTACTTCACTCTGTATAATTGGCTCCAGTTTCATCCATCTCATCAGAACTGATTAAAATGAATTCTTTTTAACGGCTGAGTAATACTCCATTGTGTATATGTACCACCGCTTTCTTATCCATTCATCTGCTGATGGACATCTAGGTTGTTTCCATGTCCTGGCTATTATAAACAGTGCTGCGATGAACATTGGGGTACATGTATCTCTTTCAATTCTGGTTTCCTCGGTGTGTATGCCCAGAAGTGGGATTGCTGGGTCATAAGGTAGTTCTATTTGCAATTTTTTAAGGAATCTCCACACTGTTCTCCATAGTGGCTGTACTAGTTTGCATTCCCACCAACAGTGTAGGAGGGTCCCTTTTCTCCACACCCTCTCCAGCATTTATTGCTTGCAGATTTTTGGATCATAGCCATTCTGACTGGTGTGAAGTGGTACCTCATTGTGGTTTTGATTTGCATTTCTCTAATAATGAGTGATGTTGAGCATCTTTTCATGTGTTTGTTAGCCATCCGTATGTCTTCTTTGGAGAAATGTCTACTTAGTTCTTTGGCCCATTTTTTGATTGGGTCGTTTATTTTTCTGGAATTGAGCTGCAGAAGTTGCTTGTATATTTTTGAGATTAGTTGTTTGTCAGTTGCTTCATTTGCTATTATTTTCTCCTATTCAGAAGGCTGTCTTTTCACCTTGCTTATATTTTCCTTTGTTGTACAGAAGCTTTTAATTTTAATTAGATCCCATTTGTTTATTTTTGCTTTTATTTCCAGAATTCTGGGAGGTGGATCATAGAGGATCCTGCTGTGATTTATGTCTGAGAGTGTTTTGCCTATGTTCTCCTCTAGGAGTTTTATAGTTTCTGATCTTACATTTAGATCTTTAATCCGTTTTGAGTTTATTTTTGTGTACGGTGTTAGAAAGTGATCTAGTTTCATTCTTTTACAAGTGGTTGACCAGTTTTCCCAGCACCACTTGTTAAAGAGATTGTCTTTACTCCATTGTATATTCTTGCCTCCTTTGTCAAAGATAAGGTGTCCATATGTGTGTGGATTTATCTCTGGGCTTTCTATTTTGTTCCATTGATCTATATGTCTGTCTTTGTGCCAGTACCATACTGTCTTGATGACTGTGGCTTTTTAGTAGAGCCTGAAGTCAGGCAAGTTGATTCCTCCAGTTCCATTCTTCTTTCTCAAGATTGCTTTGGCTATTCGAGGTTTTTTGTCTTTCCATACAAATCTTGAAATTATTTGTTCTAGTTCTGTGAAAAATGTGGCTGGTAGCTTGACAGGGATTGCATTGAATTTGTAAATTGCTTTGGGTAGTATACTCATTTTCACTATATTGATTCTTCCGATCCATGAACATGGTATATTTCTCCATCTATTAGTGTCCTCTTTGATTTCTTTCATCAGTGTTTTATAGTTTTCTTTTTTTTTTTTTTTTTGTGAGGGGGTGGTCTTTTTTTTTTTTTTTAAATTTTTTATTTTTTTTAAATTTTAAAATCTTTAATTCTTACATGCGTTCCCAAACATGAACCCCCCTCCCACCTCCCTCCCCACAACATCTCTCTGGGTCATCCCCATGCACCAGCCCCAAGCAAGCTGCACCCTATGTCAGACATGGACTGGCAATTCAATTCTTACATGACAGTATACATGTTATAATTCCCATTCTCCGAAATCATCCCACCCTCTCCCTCTCCCTCTGAGTCCAAAAGTCCGGTATACACATCTGTGTCTTTTTTCCTGTCTTGCATACAGGGTCGTCATTGCCATCTTCCTAAATTCCATATATATGTGTTAGTATACTGTATTGGTGTTTTTCTTTTTGGCTTACTTCACTCTGTATAATTGGCTCCAGTTTCACCCATCTCATCAGAACTGATTCAAATGAATTCTTTTTAACGGCTGAGTAATACTCCATTGTGTATATGTACCACAGCTTTCTTATCCATTCATCTGCTGATGGACATCTAGGTTGTTTCCATGTCCTGGCTATTGTAAACAGTGCTGCGATGAACATTGGGGTACATGTGTCTCTTTCAATTCTGGTTTCCTCGGTGTGTATGCCCAGAAGTGGGATTGCTGGGTCATAAGGTAGTTCTATTTGCAATTTTTTAAGGAATCTCCACACTGTTCTCCATAGTGGCTGTACTAGTTTGCATTCCCACCAACAGTGTAGGAGGGTCCCTTTTCTCCACACCCTCTCCAGCATTTATTGCTTGCAGATTTTTGGATCATAGCCATTCTGACTGGTGTGAAGTGGTACCTCATTGTGGTTTTGATTTGCATTTCTCTAATAATGAGTGATGTTGAGCATCTTTTCATGTGTTTGTTAGCCATCCGTATGTCTTCTTTGGAGAAATGTCTACTTAGTTCTTTGGCCCATTTTTTGATTGGGTCGTTTATTTTTCTGGAATTGAGCTGCAGAAGTTGCTTGTATATTTTTGAGATTAGTTGTTTGTCAGTTGCTTCATTTGCTATTATTTTCTCCTATTCAGAAGGCTGTCTTTTCACCTTGCTTATATTTTCCTTTGTTGTACAGAAGCTTTTAATTTTAATTAGATCCCATTTGTTTATTTTTGCTTTTATTTCCAGAATTCTGGGAGGTGGATCATAGAGGATCCTGCTGTGATTTATGTCTGAGTGTTTTGCCTATGTTCTCCTCTAGGAGTTTTATAGTTTCTGATCTTACATTTAGATCTTTAATCCGTTTTGAGTTTATTTTTGTGTACGGTGTTAGAAAGTGATCTAGTTTCATTCTTTTACAAGTGGTTGACCAGTTTTCCCAGCACCACTTGTTAAAGAGATTGTCTTTACTCCATTGTATATTCTTGCCTCCTTTGTCAAAGATAAGGTGTCCATATGTGTGTGGATTTATCTCTGGGCTTTCTATTTTGTTCCATTGATCTATATGTCTGTCTTTGTGCCAGTACCATACTGTCTTGATGACTGTGGCTTTTTAGTAGAGCCTGAAGTCAGGCAAGTTGATTCCTCCAGTTCCATTCTTCTTTCTCAAGATTGCTTTGGCTATTCGAGGTTTTTTGTCTTTCCATACAAATCTTGAAATTATTTGTTCTAGTTCTGTGAAAAATGTGGCTGGTAGCTTGACAGGGATTGCATTGAATTTGTAAATTGCTTTGGGTAGTATACTCATTTTCACTATATTGATTCTTCCGATCCATGAACATGGTATATTTCTCCATCTATTAGTGTCCTCTTTGATTTCTTTCATCAGTGTTTTATAGTTTTCTTTCTTTTTTTTTTTTTTTTTGTGAGGGGGTGGTCTTTTTTTTTTTTTTTTTAATTTTTTATTTTTTTTAAATTTTAAAATCTTTAATTCTTACATGCGTTCCCAAACATGAACCCCCCTCCCACCTCCCTCCCCACAACATCTCTCTGGGTCATCCCCATGCACCAGCCCCAAGCAAGCTGCACCCTATGTCAGACATGGACTGGCAATTCAATTCTTACATGACAGTATACATGTTATAATTCCCATTCTCCCAAATCATCCCACCCTCTCCCTCTCCCTCTGAGTCCAAAAGTCCGGTATACACATCTGTGTCTTTTTTCCTGTCTTGCATACAGGGTCGTCATTGCCATCTTCCTAAATTCCATATATATGTGTTAGTATACTATATTGGTGTTTTTCTTTTTGGCTTACTTCACTCTGTATAATTGGCTCCAGTTTCACCCATCTCATCAGAACTGATTCAAATGAATTCTTTTTAACGGCTGAGTAATACTCCATTGTGTATATGTACCACAGCTTTCTTATCCATTCATCTGCTGATGGACATCTAGGTTGTTTCCATGTCCTGGCTATTGTAAACAGTGCTGCGATGAACATTGGGGTACATGTGTCTCTTTCAATTCTGGTTTCCTCGGTGTGTATGCCCAGAAGTGGGATTGCTGGGTCATAAGGTAGTTCTATTTGCAATTTTTTAAGGAATCTCCACACTGTTCTCCATAGTGGCTGTACTAGTTTGCATTCCCACCAACAGTGTAGGAGGGTTCCCTTTTCTCCACACCCTCTCCAGCATTTATTGCTTGCAGATTTTTGGATCGCAGCCATTCTGACTGGTGTGAAGTGGTACCTCATTGTGGTTTTGATTTGCATTTCTCTAATAATGAGTGATGTTGAGCATCTTTTCATGTGTTTGTTAGCCATCCGTATGTCTTCTTTGGAGAAATGTCTACTTAGTTCTTTGGCCCATTTTTTGATTGGGTCGTTTATTTTTCTGGAATTGAGCTGCAGAAGTTGCTTGTATATTTTTGAGATTAGTTGTTTGTCAGTTGTTTCAGTTGCTATTATTTTCTCCCATTCAGAAGGCTGTCTTTTCACCTTGCTTATATTTTCCTTTGTTGTACAGAAGCTTTTAATTTTAATTAGATCCCATTTGTTTATTTTTGCTTTTATTTCCAGAATTCTGGGAGGTGGATCATAGAGGATCCTGCTGTGATTTATGTCTGAGAGTGTTTTGCCTATGTTCTCCTCTAGGAGTTTTATAGTTTCTGATCTTACATTTAGATCTTTAATCCATTTTGAGTTTATTTTTGTGTACGGTGATAGAAAGTGATCTAGTTTCATTCTTTTACAAGTGGTTGACCAGTTTTCCCAGCACCACTTGTTAAAGAGATTGTCTTTACTCCATTGTATATTCTTGCCTCCTTTGTCAAAGATAAGGTGTCCATATGTGTGTGGATTTATCTCTGGGCTTTCTATTTTGTTCCATTGATCTATATGTCTGTCTTTGTGCCAGTACCATACTGTCTTGATGACTGTGGCTTTGTAGTAGAGCCTGAAGTCAGGCAAGTTGATTCCTCCAGTTCCATTCTTCTTTCTCAAGATTGCTTTGGCTATTCGAGGTTTTTTGTCTTTCCATACAAATCTTGAAATTATTTGTTCTAGTTCTGTGAAAAATGTGGCTGGTAGCTTGATAGGGATTGCATTGAATTTGTAAATTGCTTTGGGTAGTATACTCATTTTCACTATATTGATTCTTCCGATCCATGAACATGGTATATTTCTCCATCTATTAGTGTCCTCTTTGATTTCTTTGATCAGTGTTTTATAGTTTTCTATATATAGGTCTTTAGTTTCTTTAGGTAGATATATTCCTAAGTATTTTATTCTTTTCGTTGCAATGGTGAATGGAATTGTTTCCTTAATTTCTTTTTCTACTTTCTCATTATTCGTGTATAGGAATGCAAGGGATTTCTGTGTGTTGATTTTATATCCTGCAACTTTACTATATTCATTGATTAGCTCTAGTAATTTTCTGGTGGAGTCTTTAGGGTTTTCCATGTAGAGGATCACGTCATCTGCAAACAGTGAGAGTTTTACTTCTTCTTTTCCAATTTGGATTCCTTTTATTTCTTTTTCTGCTCTGATTGCTGTGGCCAAAACTTCCAGAACTATGTTGAATAGTAGCGGTGAAAGTGGACACCCTTGTCTTGTTCCTGACTTTAGGGGAAATGCTTTCAATTTTTCACCATTGAGGATAATGTTTGCTGTGGGTTTGTCATATATAGCTTTTATTATGTTGAGGTATGTTCCTTCTATTCCTGCTTTCTGGAGAGTTTTTATCATAAATGGATGTTGAATTTTGTCAAAGGCCTTCTCTGCATCTGTTGAGATAATCATATGGTTTTTATTTTTCAATTTGTTAATGTGGTGAATTACATTGATTGATTTGCGGATATTGAAGAATCCTTGCATCCCTGGGATAAAGCCCACTTGGTCATGGTGTATGATCTTTTTAATGTGTTGTTGGATTCTGATTGCTAGAATTTTGTTGAGGATTTTTGCATCTATGTTCATCAGTGATATTGGCCTGTAGTTTTCCTTTTTTGTGACATCTTTGTCAGGTTTTGGTATTAGGGTGATGGTGGCCTCATAGAATGAGTTTGGAAGTTTACCTTCCTCTGCAATTTTCTGGAAGAGTTTGAGGAGGATAGGTGTTAGCTCTTCTCGAAATTTTTGGTAGAATTCAGCTGTGAAGCCGTCTGGACCTGGGCTTTTGTTTGCTGGAAGATTTCTGATTACCATTTCAATTTCCGTGCTTGTGATGGGTCTGTTAAGATTTTCTATTTCTTCCTGGTTCAGTTTTGGAAAATTGTACTTTTCTAAGAATTTTTCCATTTCTTCCACGTTGTCCATTTTATTGGCATACAACTGCTGATAGTCTCTTATGATCCTTTGTATTTCTGTGTTGTCTGTTGTGATCTCTCCATTTTCATTTCTAATTTTATTGATTTGATTTTTCTCTCTTTGCTTCTTGATGAGTCTGGCTAATGGTTTGTCAATTTTATTTATCCTTTCAAAGAACCAGCTTTTGGCTTTGTTGATTTTTGCTATGGTCTCTTTTGTTTCTTTTGCATTTATTTCTGCCCTAATTTTTAAGATTTCTTTCCTTCTACTAACTCTGGGGTTCTCCAACTCTTCCTTTTCTAGTTGCTTTAGTTGTAGAGTTAGGTTATTTATTTGACTTTTTTCTTGTTTCTTGAGGTATGCCTGTATTGCTATGAACTTTCCTCTTAGCACTGCTTTTATAGTGTCCCACAGGTTTTGGGTTGTTGTGTTTTCATTTTCATTAGTTTCTATGCATATTTTGATTTCTTTTTTGATTTCTTCTGTGATTTGTTGGTTATTCAGAAGTGTGTTGTTCAACCTCCATATGTTGGAATTTTTAATAGTTTTTCTCCTGTAATTGAGATCTAATCTTAATGCGTTATGGTCAGAAAAGATGCTTGGAATAATTTCGATTTTTTTGAATTTATCAAGTTTAGATTTATGGCCCAGGATGTGATCTATCCTGGAGAAGGTTCCATGAGCACTTGAAAAAAAAGTGAAATTCATTGTTTTGGGGTGAAATGTCCTATAGATATCAATTGGGTCTAACTGATCTAATGTATCATTTAAAGTTTGCGTTTCTTTGTTAATTTTCTGTTTAGTTGATCTGTCCATAGGTGTGAGTGGGGTATTAAAGTCTCCCACTATTATTGTGTTATTGTTGATTTCCCCTTTCATACTTGTTAGCATTTGTCTTACATATTGTGGTGCTCCTATATTGGGGGCATATATATTTATAATTGTTATATCTTCTTCTTGGATTGTTCCTTTGATCATTATGTAGTGGCCTTCTTTGTCTCTTTTCACAGCCTTTGTTTTAAAGTCTATTTTATCGGATATGAGTATTGCCACTCCTGCTTTCTTTTGGTCTCTGTTTGCGTGGTATATCTTTTTCCAGCCCTTCACTTTCAGTCTGTATGTGTCCCTTGTTTTGAGGTGGGTCTCTTGTAAGCAGCATATAGAGGGGTCTTGTTTTTGTATCCATTCGGCCAGTCTTTGTCTTTTGGTTGGGGCGTTCAACCCATTTACGTTTAAGGTGATTATTGATAAGTGTGATCCCGTTACCATTTACTTTATTGTTTTGGGTTCGGGTTTATACACCCTTTTCTTGTTTCCTGTCTAGAGAATATCCTTTAGAATTTGTTGGAGAGCTGGTTTGGTGGTGCTGAATTCTCTCAGCTTTTGCTTGTCTGTAAAGCTTTTGATTTCTCCTTCGTATTTGAATGAGATCCTTGCTGGGTACAGTATTCTGGGCTGTAGGTTATTGTCTTTCATCACTTTAAGTATGTCTTGCCATTCCCTCCTGGCCTGAAGAGTTTCTATTGAAAGATCAGCTGTTATCCTAATGGGAATCCCCTTGTGTGTTATTTGTTGTTTTTCCCTTGCTGCTTTTAATATTTGTTCTTTGTGTTTGATCTTTGTTAATTTGATTAATATGTGTCTTGGGGTGTTTCGCCTTGGGTTTATCCTATTTGGAACTCTCTGTGTTTCTTGGACTTGGGTGATTATTTCCTTCCCCATTTTAGGGAAGTTTTCAACTATTATCTCCTCAAGGATTTTCTCATGATCTTTCTTTCTGTCTTCTTCTTCTGGGACTCCTATAATTCGAATGTTGGAGCGTTTCATATTGTCCTGGAGGTCTCTGAGATTGTCCTCATTTCTTTTAATTCGTTTTTCTTGTTTCCTCTCTGATTCATTTATTTCTACCATTCTATCTTCTATTTCACTAATCCTATCTTCTGCCTCCATTATTCTACTAATTGTTGCCTCCAGAGTGTTTCTGATCTCATTTATTGCATTATTCATTATATTTTGACTCTTTTTTATTTCTTCTAGGTCCTTGTTAAACCTTTCTTGCATCTTCTCAATCCTTGTCTCTAGCCTATTTATCTGTGATTCCATTTTGATTTCAAGATTTTGGATCATTTTCACTGTCAATATTCGGAATTCCTTCTTCGGTAGATTCCCTACTTCTTCCACTTTTGTTTGGTTTGGTGGGCAACTCTCCTGTTCCTTTACCTGCTGTGTATTCCTCTGTCTCTTCATCTTGGTTATATTGCTGCGTATGGGGTGGCCTTTTTATATTCTGGGAATTTGTGGAGTTCTCTTTATTATGGAGCTTCCTCACTTTGGGTGGGGTTCTATCAGTGGCTTGTCAAGGTTTCCTGATTAGGGAGGCTTGTGTTGGAGTTTTGGTGGGTGGAGCTGGGTTTCTTCTCTCTGGAGTGCAATGGAGTGACCCGTAATGGGTTATGAGACATCAAAGGTTTTGGGATAATTTTGAGCTGCCTGTATATTGAAGCTCAGGGGAGTGTTCCTGTGTTGCTGGAGAATTTGCGTGGTATGTCTTGTTTTGGAATTTGTTGGCCCTTGGGTGGAGCTTGGTTTCGGTGTAGGTATGAAGGCATTAGATGGGCTCCTATTGCTTAATGTTCCCTGAATTCAAGAGTTCTCTAATGTTTTCAGGCTTTGGATTTAAGCCTCCTGCTTCTGGTTTTCAGTTTTATTTTTACAGTAGCCTCTAGACTTCTCCATCTATACAGCACCGATGATAAAACATCTAGGTTAAAGATGAAAAGTTTCTCCACATTGAGGGACACTCAGAGAGGTTCACTGAGTTATAAGGAGAAGAGAAGATGGAGGGGGTAGTTAGAGGTAACTGGAATGAGATGCAGTGAGATCAAAAGAGAAGAGAGCAAGCTAGCCAGTAGTCACTTCCTTATGTGCGCTCTATAGTCTGGACCGCTCAGAGGTATTTGCAGAGTTATACGGGGAAGAGGAGAGGGAGGAAGTAGACAGAGGTGACCAGGAGGATCAGAGAGAGGAATGAGTAGGAGAGAGACAAATCCTGCCAGTAACCTGTTCCTTAGGTGTTCTCCACCGTCTGGAACACACAGAGATTCACAGAGTTGGATAGAGGAGAGATGGGGGAGAAAAGAGACAGAGGCCACCTGGTGGAGAAAAAGGAAAGTCCAGAGGAGGAGAGAATGGTCAAGCCAGTAATCTCGCTCTCAGGTAAACTGGGATAGTGAAGTTTGGGTTTTTAAATGTACAAAATTGACCACAAAAACCTAAGAGCAAAGATTAAAAATCTAGAGTAGAGGTTGGATTTTCAAAGATACAATATTAGAGAGAAGCAGAAGGAAAAAGGAAGAAAGAAAGAAAAAAAAAAAAAGAGAAAAAGAATTATTAAAAAACAAACAAACAATCAAAAAAAAAAAAAGCCATCAACAACCATCCAAAGACTGTATATGGTGTTTGCCTTAAAAAAAAAAAAAGTCTTTTTAAAAAACAAACAAACAAAATATAGTAATAATAGGTTATAGAAATAAAAATTAGAGGAGAAATAGAAGACTTAACAATTTAAAAAAGTTAGGAAAAAAAAAGCAAAAAAAAAAAAGGAATGATTTTAAAAATATTAAAAATATCTGGCCCTTTCTGGTGTAATGGGCCGTGTGGGATCACTTCCAAGGTGGTTCCCTCTGTTTAACTTCTTCTGTTTGCTGGCTTTTTAGGCTCACTAGTTCAGTCGCGCTGTGGGGAGGGGGACTGCTGCTAACAAATAGCACTGTCGTGTGCACACAGTATCTCTGCCCCGCTTGACCTGTCCTTTCTCGCGGCGCACAAACCGCTCCGGCTCTAGGATGCTCAGCCGGGAACCGTCTGGGGCCGGCCCTAGGCTGCGTGCACTTCCCCGGTCCAAGCCGCTCAGGTTCGGCGCTCAGGCAGCCTTCAGAGGCACAGATTCGGCTGGAACTGCGCTTTATGCCCTTCCCGGGTCCGAGTAGCTCAGGAGTTTGGCGAGCGCGATCGCCGCGGCTTGTCACCTTTTCTGCCGCTGCTGCTCAGCTTTCTGGGTGGACCGCTGGCGCACCCCGTGCGGTAGATTGTGACTGTCCAGCACCCCCAGAAGTCTTAGCAAAGGAGCTTGCTTGCAGTTAGGTAAGTAAAGTCTCTCCGGGGCTGCGATTGCCCCTTTCCAGTCCTTACGGCTCTGGCTGCCTGTCCCTGGCGGGGGATGGTCTGCAGCCGGCTTTTCCCGTTCTGTCCTTTGTTCTGTGCTGGGTCCTGGCGGTGTCTTATGTTCGAGCTTTTCGCGTGGTAGCTATCCCACAGTCCGGTTTGCTAGCCCAAGTTAGATCGTTCTGGTTGCGCGTGGGGCGTTCCTGCCTGATTCTTACAAAGCCCTGCAGCCCGCGCCTCCCGCGCGTCCCTGCCCTGCCCCCACTTCCCAGTGGCGGATGCAGGCGTCTGTGCTGCTTTTCCGCTGGGGGAGTTACTGTTGGGCTTGTAATCTGTTGGTTTTAATTATTTATCTATTTTTCCTTCCTGTTATGTTGCCCTCTGTGTTTCCAAGGCTCGCCACAGACTTGGCAGGGAGAGTGTTTCCTGGTGTTTGGAAACCTCTCTTCTTAAAATTCTCTTCCCGGGACGGAGCTCCCTCCCCACCTCCTTTGTCTCCTTTTTCGTCTTTTATATTTTTTCCTACCTGTTTTTGAAGACAATGATCTGCTTTTCTGGTTGCCTGATGTCCTCTGCCAGCCTACAGAAGTTGTTTTGTGAAGTTTGCTCAGCGTTGAAATGTTCTTTTGAGGAATTTGTGAGGGAGAAAGTGGTCTTCCCGTCCTATTCCTCTGCCATCTTTCCCTCTCCCCCCAGTATGAACTTTTCTTGTAAGGTTGGTTTAATGGTAGTGATCTCCTCCAGCTTTTTGTTGTCTGTAAAACTCTACTTCTCCTTCAATTCTGAATGATAACCTTGCTGAGTAGTTTTCTTGATTGAAGTTTCTTTTTTTCCCTCCATTACTTTGAATATATTTTGCCACTCTCTTCTGACCTGCCAAGTTTCTGCTGAAGAGTTAGCTGTTAGTCTTATGGGTAACTAGTTGTTTTTCTCCTGTTGCTTTTAAGATTTTCTCTTTATCTTTTGACATTTTAAATATAATGTGTCTTGGTGTGGACTTCATTGGTTTATCTTCTTTGGAACTGTCTGTTCTTTCAGGACCTGGATGTTTGTTTCCTTCCTCACACTGGGGAAGTTTTAGGCCGTTATTTCTTCAAATAACTTCTCTAGCCTTTTGTCTGTCTTTCTTCCTTCTGGAATTCCTGTAATGTGAATGCTAGTGCACTTCCTTGATGTTGTCCCCCAGATCCCTTACCAGTGGTCCCCAGTGTTTCTGGCCCCTGGGATCGGTGCAGAAGACAATTTTTTCACGGACTGGGGAGGAGAGTTGGTTTCAGGATGATTCAAGCACATTGCACTTACTGTACACTTTCTTTCTTTTATTATTACATCAACTCCACCTCACATCAGACATTAGATCCCAAAGGTTTGAGACCCCTGCCTTAAACTATTCTCATTTTTCTGAGTTGTTTATCTTTTTTTCTGTTCAGCATGGGTGGTTTCCACTTCTGTGTCTTTCAGATAACCAGTCTGTTCTTCTGTATCATCTTATCTCCCATTGATTCCCTCTAGTATGTTTTCCATTTGGGTTATTGAACTTCAGCTCTGATTTTTAAGCATATTTTCTGTCTCTATGAAGCTCTCATTGTGGGCATCCATTCTTATTCTGAGTTTGGTGAGCATCTTTATAATTATTACCTTCAATTCTTTATCAGATGGTTTATTTCCATTTCAGTTAGTCATTTTTCTGAGAGTATCTTGTTCTTTCATTTGGATCATTCTTATTTGGCCTAATTCTCTGTATTTGTTTCTTTGTGTTAGGTGGGCCCATTACATTTCTTGATCTTGGAGAAGTGGTCTTATGTAGGAGGTATCCAGGTGCATGCTTTCTTCTATCCATCAGAAGATGCTTCAGCAGTGTACCCTTTGTGGACTGTGTGCACCTTTCTATTGTTGCAGGACCAGCTGATATGGGTTTGCTGGTATGTGGAGCTGGTCCCTGGGCCCAGGTAGCTGAGATGACCTGCTTCATGTTATTACTAGGGGTACATTGGTGGACAGTGCAGGCTCTTCACATCTGGCTCTGAGGCCTGCTGCCATGCAATTTCTGTTAGCACACTGGTAGGTAAGGTAGGCCCCTGGTGTTAATAAGCTTGAGAGGATTCCAAAATGGCACCTGCCACTTCTAGTGTCATCAAGGTAATATGACATCACAAAAGTGGCTGCTGACAGCATCTCAGTACTCAGGGGGAGTCCCAGCAGAATGTTTCTTAAGATCAGCAGATAGGTCTGATCCTGGCATCTTTCACACTGCTGTCTTGTGCTTAATTTAGGATTGTGTGTGTTTTTTCCTGCACCTTTAAAGAGCTATGTCTCAGTTTCCTACACCCTTCTGGCTCTCCCAAATGTGAGCCCTGTTGGTTTTCAAAGTCAGACATTTTGGGGTCTTATCATGGTACAGGACTCATGGGCTGGGGAGCCCAATGTGCAGATTGGACTTCTCAGTCCCTGGGGAGGACCTCTGTAGTTGTGATTTTCCTCCCCATTGTGGGTTGCCACACTGGGGTGGTGGGGTGGGTCCTGAATAGACTATGTCTCTGCCCCTCCTACCTGCTTTTTTGTGGCTTCTTTATATCTTAGTTATGGGAAATCTTCTCTTCTTGTCCTTTGGTCATTCTCAGAGATGGTTACTCTCTAAGTAGTTGTAATTTTGGTGTGCCTGTGGGAGGAGGTGAGCGCATGCTCAATCTGTCCTACTCTGTACTCTTGATATAGGCCCTCTTCCCCCTTTTTAGTAGGTCACATCTTTTTGAACAGTTTTAGATTTACAGAAAATTTACAAAGCAATAGCTTGGTAAAGAGTTCCCATATACCTTTGCACTGCCTTCTCCTTATTATTAATGTCTTACATTAATGTAGTACATTTATTAAAATTGATGGACCAGTAACAAAATTGATGAACCAATAATTCACTATTATTAACCTGAAGTCCATGGTTTATAATAATTTCCTTAGTTTTTCCCTAATGTTCTTTCTCTGTTCCAGGATCTCACCCAGGATATCACATTATATTTAGTTGTTATGTTTATTAGGTTTCATTTGGCTGTGCCAGTTTCTCGGACTTTTCTTTGGTTTTGATAATCTTAACTGTTTGACCCTGACCGTTTTTTTATAAGGAATTTTAATCAGTGGACACTTAATGTTAGAAAATCAGTATTGTCATTTGATATGAAGTTATTGAGTTGGCCAAAAACTTCCATTATATCTCATGGAAATGAACATGTTGGCCAATCCAATATAAATGACAAAAAAATAGGTGTATGTTTATATATGTGTGTGTGCTCAGTTGCTCAGCTCTCTGTGAGCTCATTGACTGTAACCCACTAGGCTCCTCTGTCCATGAAAATTTCCAGGCAAGAATACTGGAGTGGGTTGCCATTTTCTACTCCAAGGGATCCTCTCAACCCAGGGATTGAACCCATATCTCTTGCATCTCCTGCATTGGCAGGTGGATTCTTTACAACTGTGCCACCTGGGGAGCCCGTGTTTATATATACATATATGTGTTAAATAGAGTGATATGGTTACTAGATGTGCAGCATTTATTTTAGTTCTATAGAAATAATGGACTGAGAAATGGAAGAATTTTATATCCTTACTGGATTAAAAAGTAATGAAGTTTGGATTTAGTGAAAAACTGAATTTGCCATAGTACAGATTCCTGAGTAGCTTCTTTAGGATAAATTAATATAGATATTTGGGGCTAGTGAAAAATTAAATTTCTTTTTAAGGTTTTAATTGGTATAGGGGAATAAATTTGACTTGTATGTGCTAATCTGATTTTTTAAAAATTTGTTTTGTTTTAAAATAAATGTTTAGTGAGTATGTACTGCCAGGCATTGTTTTAGGCCCTGAGTTCATAGTAGTGAACAAAAGATAGTAAGAAAAAAAATCACCTTTTGTGCATTTGGTGGGGGTAGAAAATTTTATTTATCAATTTATTTGTATAATGTTGGAGGAGAATGATAAAAGGATAATGCATAGGTAGTGTCTTGAGTGAGAATGGGGTTTTAATGTTACATTGGGCTGTCAGGGAATGCCACATTGAGGAGGTAACATTTGATCAAAGTTATGAAAGAGGGTTTCCCTAGTGGCTCAGATGGTAAAGAATATGCCAGCAATGTGGGAGACCTGGGTTTAATCCCTGGGTCAGAAAGATGCCCTGGAGAAGGAACTGGCAACCTAAAACTTCTGGTATTATTGCCTAGAGAATCCCATGGACAGAGAAGCCTGGCAGACTACAGAAGAGCCTGGTGGGCTGCAGTCCATGGGGTCGCAAAGAGTTGGGCACGACTGGGCAACTAACACTTAACTTACCTACTTACCATCTCAGTAAATACCTTGCCAGTTACTCAGGCCAAAATCCTGGATGTTATCTCTGACTTCTCTGTCTCTGACCCCACCCATACCCAGTCCATCAGGAGCTCTTTTGGGTTCCAACTTTAAAATATATGCAGAATCTTAAACCACGTCTATGTTACTAAAAGGTTCAGGTCTCATCAGTGCTTTCCTTAGGTAACTACAACTCCACTTCTATTTCCTTTGCAGCCCCAACACAGTCACCTTTCTTTTAAAATATAATTTAAAATCATGTCAATCCTCAGCTCAAAACAAAAGACAAAAAAAACTTTTTTAAAAACTGAAGTTCTTACAATGGTCTGCATTCTACAAGATCCCACATGATACGATCCTTTGCTGCCTCTTTTATTGCCTCTTTTACTATTCTCCCAGTTGTTCAACCCAGTCCCAGCCATATTGGCCTCCACGGTATTTCTAGAGTAATCCAGGCATGCTTTGTATTCAGTTTTTGCACTTAATGATCCCTCTGTCTGGAATGTAACTTCCCTCAGATATCTGCCATGACTCATCCCCTCACCTCTTTCACGTGTGTTTGTATGTTTGTGTGTTAGCTGCTCATTCATGTCTGACTCTGCGACCCCATGGACTGCAGCCCATTAGGCTCTTCTGTCCATGAGATTTTCTAGGCAAGGATACTGGAGTGGGTTGCCATTTCCTTCTCCAGGGGATCTTCCTGACCCAGGGATCGAACCCAGGTCTCCTGCACTGCAGGCAGATTCTTTACCAACTGAGCTACAAGGGAAGCCCCACTGAGATGGTAGAAATTACAAAAGAAGCACTTTTTGAATGGGGGTTCAGATGAGGTGATGAAGAACAGGGTTTGATTTTGGATATGCATCTTTGAGATGCCTGTTAGACAGGTGTCCAAGTGGGGATTCTAAGGAAGTAGTTGAATACAAGTCTGGCAAACAGGAATTATCTGTATTAGAGGTACAAATTTGGGTGTCATCAGTTTGTGGATTGTATTAAAACCATGAAACTAGATGAGGTTATCAAGGATGTAAATGTGATGGAGAAATGGAGAAAGAAGAGAAGGGACCAAGGTCACCCTTGGGTACTCTAACATTAAGATATTTGGAGTAATGAAGAAGAACCAGAAAAAGAAACTGAGAAATGTTCAGTGAGATAGGAAACCCAAAAGTATGTGGTGTCCTAAACACTAATTGAAGAGTTTCTAGGTAGTGATCATTTGTGATAAATACCACTGCTAAATAAGTTGAGGGTCTAGAATTAGCCATTGATTTTAGCAATTTTGAGGAACTTGATGACCTTGAAAAGAATAGTTTTGGTGGAGGAATGGATTCATTAGAGTAGATTTAAGAAAGGGAGTAGAGAAGTTGTAAACAATGAGAAGAGACAATTCTTTTGAGTAAAGAGACTTGAAAAACATGGGTAGCTGGAGCATTTTGTATGTATGTATATGTACGGGTGAACATGATGTGTGAAAGAAATGATAGCATGTTTATGTGCTACTGGGAATGGCCTAGAAGACATAGATGATTGATGATGGAGAGAGTGCGACAGTTGGAGAACCATCCATGAGGAGACAAGAAGGAATGGGATTTAGTGTACAAGTGTGGAGTTGGCTCTTGATAGGAGTGTGCTCATGTCATCTGTATTAGGAAGGCAGACAGAGAACTTAGGCAATTATAGGTAGGTGATTCGAATTGTTTTCTGATTGTGTTTATTTTCTTAATGAGAGTGAGGATGAGGAAAATGTTGTTGAGGGACCTGAAGAGAAGGAATAAAATAATTTTCAGAATGTAGGACTACTAGGGGGCATTTATGTCCACTTAAAGTTAATAGTTATGTATTTAAAGCATAGTTGTCTGAATGTTTTCCAGTTGAGTTTAGCTGTATGAGTGCAGGCTTGGAGTAGACAGAGAGTTGATTTTGAGTAGGGTTGGGGTTTAGTGGAATGGATTATCAAAAGGCAAGGAGATGAAGTTGTTTGCAAGAAGGTAATTATAGTGATGTATTATTGAATCTGAGATGATCATAAAGGAAATGATATAACAGGGGGATGATGGACAGTCAAAAGGTATTGGTAGTATTATTAATAATACAGGGATTTGCAGTCTTCAGTCTGCAAATCTGGGCCAAGGTCTGTTTTCTGTGGTGCTTGAGCTTAGAGTTACATATTTTAAAGTGTTCCAAGGGACTTCCCTGGCCATTGAGTGGTTAAGACTCCGTGCTCCCAATGCAGGGTGCGTGGGTTTAATCCCTGGTTGAGGAAAGGAACTAAGATCCCCATGCCATACACCAAAAAAAAAAAAAAAAAGTGTTCCAATAAAACCCCCAAAATGCAGAATTAAGAATATGCAACAGAAATACATATGTGATCTACAAAATCTTAAATATTTACTATATGATCTTTTACCAAAAAAAAGTTTGCTGACCTCTTTAATGATTAATGGATTATAGATCCCCTTATTCTGGAAGAGATGGGAACACCAGACCACCTGATCTGCTTCCTGAGAAATCTGTATGCAGGTCAGGAAGCAACAGTTAGAACAAGACATGGAACAACAGACTGATTCCAAATTGGAAAAGGAAGTATGTCAAGGCTGTATATTGTCACCCTGCTTATTTAGCTTCTATGCAGAGTACATCATGAGAAACACTGGGCTGGAGGAAGCACAAGCTGGAATCAAGATTGCCCGGGAGGAATATAAATAATCTCAGCTATGCAGATGACACCACCCTTATGGCAGAAAGCAAAGAAGAACTAAAGAGCCTCTTGATGAAAATGAAAAAGGAGAGTGAAAAAGTTGTGGTAAAGCTCAATATTTAGAAAACTAAGATCATGGCATCCGGTTCCATCACTTCATGGCACTTTCATGGAGAAACAGTGGAAACAATGGCTGACTTTATTTTCTTGGGCTCCAAAATCACTGCAGATTGTGACTGCAACCATAAAATTAAAAGACTCTTGCTCCTTGGAAGAAAAGTTATGACCAACCTAGACAGCATATTAAAAAGCAGAGAAATCACTGTGCCAACAAAGGTCCATCTTGTCAAGGTTCTGGTTTTTCCAGTAGTCATGTATGGATGAGAGTTGGACTATAAAGAAAGCTGAGCACTGAAGAATTGATGCTTTTGAACTGGTGTTTGAGAAGACTCTTGAGAGTCTGTTGGACTGCAAGGAGATCTAACCAATCAATCCTAAAAATCAGTCCTGAATATTCACTGGAAGGACTGATGCTGAAGCTGAAACTCCAATACTTCGGCCACCTGATGCAAAGAACTGACTCATTTGAAAAGACCCTGATGCTTGGAAAGATTGAAGGTGGGAGGAGAAGGGGATGACAGAGGTGGAGATGATTGTATGGCATCACAGACTCAATGATGAGTTTAAGTAAACTCCAGGAATTGGTGATGGACGGGGAAGCCTGGCTTGCTGCAGTCCATGGGGTCGAAAAGTGTCTGTCACGACTGAGCGACTGAACTGAACTGAACTGAACTGAGATCCCCTTGGAATTGAAAGAGTCATAGAGGAAGGAAGTAGGAAATGTAAGTGTGATTTGAGAGTTTGTGCTTGAACTTGAGTGGAGTTCAGTTATCTTTAATGGCAAGGTTCTAGAACTAGGTTATGACCATAACAGTGAATGACTGAAGTAGGAAGGCTGATAAGATTTTTGGAGGATGTCATCTGATAGCTGAAAATAAACCCTTAATAGATCCTCTTATATTTGTTTTAAAAGGAAGGCACTCATACATTCTCTTTTACCTTTATATATAACCCTGCATCTCTACTAGTGAAGTTAGTAAAAGGAAGGTCAGTCAAAAGTCAAAATTGTGCCACAGCTAAGTTTGAAATCAAAAAGTTTTGAAAAAAAATTTAATGGTTCTGGCACATGGATTACAGCTTATTTAAGTAGGTTTTTATAGTTTACTCACTTGTGTTCCATGGCATACATGGAAGATGAAAGTAGAAATCATTAATCTTTTTTGCTTTTGTAAGTAAACATAATGATATTTCATATTTTGATGTTTCAGGGGATGTACATTTGATTAAGAAAATCTGGGAAGACATAAAATAGCAAATTCACTTTTTTGGGCGTTCTTACATGTTATAGCTGTGCTTTTATTTATTGTATTACAAACCGCTCCACAACTTAGTGGCTTACACAATGGACATGGGTTTGGGTGAACTCCGGGAGTTGGCAATGGACAGGGAGGCCTGGTGTACTGCGGTTCATAGGGTCGCAAAGAGTCGGAGACGACTGAGTGACTGGACTGAACAGAAAACAACATTCATTTGTTTTTCTCATGAATTCACAGTTTTGGCAGAGTTTGGTAGAAATATCTCGTCTCTACCCAACATGGGTTTGGAACTACCTGATTGGGGATGGAGGAACTACTACCAGGATGGCCTACTCACATGACTGACAAGTTGGTGCTGGCCATTGGTTCCTCTCCGCATGGATCTCTTTAGTGGAGCCACTTGGACTTTCCTAATATGGTGGCTGGATTCTAAGAGCAAGCTGCCCAAGAGACAGAAAAGTAGTTTTGAAAACTAGAATTTATATTCTCTTGGTCAAACAGCAGTAGTACAGATTCAAGGGAGGAGACATAGACATTCTCTTTCTTCCATTTTAATGGAGGCAACTCAAATAATTTTGGACTTTTATTTTTAAAATGCCACATATACCTTAATACAGGTAACAAAGGCATTTCTGCTGCTGCTGCTGCTAAGTCACTTCAGTCGTGTCCGACTCTGTGTGACCCCATAGTCAGCAGCCCACCAGGCTCCCCCGTCCCTGGGATTCTCCAGGCAAGAACACTGGAATGGGTTGCCATTTCCTTCTCCAAAAGGCATTTCTACCCCCATTCATCTTTCAGCGTTTATCTTAAATGCCACCATTACCACAAAACCTTTCTTCAGCCCATTCCTGAGTTTAATATTCTCCTTTCTGAACCCTCCATAGTACCTTATTAGTTCTTTTTTTTTGTGGCATTTACCTTGAGTTATTGTAATTTGTAATTTTGTGTTATCTTTGCTTGCCACTTTTATACGCAACTCTGAATCCCATTCTGAAGTGCCTTACTCATTGTGGTTGCTTAATAAATGTGTTGTTAAAGGAAATAAAAGGAAACTTTTTTTTAAAAGAACTCATAAATTTTGTTTGAATGTTATAAAAAATATGACTAACCAAATGAGACCTTGACAAACCGCAAGGTGCAGGTTGTTTAACATTGAGAGATAAGAGAGAACTAGAAATAAATTATCAAGGTGATGAAGAAAAGTAAATGTTTAGATCAATTGAAAGTATATTTTGCTTTATAGTTCTTTAAAAAGCAGAGCAACAAAAAAGTGAACTCAACTAAATGTTGACATGTCATATGTACTATTAGAAAATAATATTTGAAAATGTTTGAAAAAGAAAGCTTTTTTGTATGGTCTCCTGAAATTAGGCTGAAATTCTCAATGTAGCAGGCAACAAATAGGACATGACTGAGCAACTTGAGAGTCCCTTGGACTGCAAGGAGATCCAACCAGTCCATTCTAAAGGAGATCAGCCCTGGGTGTTCTTTGGAAGGAATGATGCTGAAGCTGAAACTCCAGGACTTTGGCCACCTGATATGAAGAGTTGACTCATTGGAAAAGACTCTGATGATGGGAGGGATTGGGGACAGGAGGAGAAGGGGACAACAGAGGATGAGATGTCTGGATGGGATCACAGACTTGATGGATATGAGTCTGAGTGAACTCTGGGAGTTGGTGATGGACAGGGAGGCCTGGTGTGCTGCGATTCATGGGGTCGCAAAGAGTCGGACACGACTGAGCAACTGAACTGAACTGAGCAACTAACACTTTCACTTTCACTCTGTATGTAAGTTAAATAAGCAGGGTGACAATATACAGCCTTGACATACTCCTTTCCTGATTTTGAACCAGTCCATTGTTCCATGTCCAGTTGCTTCTTGACCTGCATAGAGGTTTCTCAGGAGGCAGGTAGGGTGGTCTGGAATTCCCATCTCTTTCAGAATTTTCCAGTTTGCTGTTATCAACACAAAGGCTTTAGCATAGTTAATGAGGCAGAAGTAGATGTTTTTCTGGAATTCCCTTGCTTTCTCTATGATCTAATGGATGTTAGCAATTTGGTCTCTGGTTCTTCTGCCTTTTCTAGATCTAGCTGGTACATCTGAAAGTTCTAAGTTCATGTACTGTTGAAGTCTAGCTTGAAGGATTTTGAGTATTACCTTGCTAGCATGTGAAAGGAGTGCAGTTGTGCAGTAGCTTGAACATTCTTTGGCATTGCCCTTCTTTGGAATTGGAATAAAAACAGGTTGTACAAGCTACCGCACAGTTGATGCTTTTGAATGTGGTGTTGGAGAAGACTCTTTTGAAAGTCCCTTGGACTGCAGGGAGATCAAGCCAGTCAATCCTAAAGGAAGTCAACCCTGAGTATTCATTGGAAGGACTGATACTGAAGCTGAAGCTCCAGTACTTTGGCCACCTGATGAGAAGAGCTGACTCATTGGAAAGACCCTGATGCTGGGAAAGATTGAAGGCAGGAGGAGAATGGGATGACAGAGGATGAAATGGTTGGATGGCATCACTAACTTAATGGACATGAGTTTGAGCAAACTCCAGGAGATGGTGAAGGATAGGGAAGCCTGGCATGCTGCAGTCCATGGGATCACAAAGAGTCAGACACAACTTAGGGACTGAATAACAGCAGCAACAAAGGGATAATTATGAAAGATTTTGTATGCAACATTACAGAGCTTGGGACTTTATTTTATATACAACATGGAAAGCCACTGGAGGCTTTGTGTTTTAGAAACAACAGCCTTTTTGCTTGTTTTTGGTTTTTTGGTAATATGCATAATGGATTCCAGAATGCCAGGCTGAACACATGGAGATGAATTAGAATACCAGCTAATCTAGGTGAAAGATAAGGGCCTGCACTAGATAAATTATTGCAACAATGTTGGAAGAGATGTAAGAGAGAATTCAGACTTAAGAGTAGATTGACAGGACTTGATGGTGATTAGATTTGAAAAGTGTGGAGTGGAAGGAGGAGTAAAGGTTTTTGGCTTGGGCAGCTGTTTAGATGTTAGTATTTTAAGCAAGATAAGGAACATTAAGAATTGAAGTAGATTTGTGTCAAAGGTAATAAATTTGCTTTTGTATCTGTTAAGTGGGAGTTAAATCCAGGTGATATAACGTATAGATAGCTAATTATTTCAAGTGGAGCTTAGAAAAAAGTTGAGTTTATAGATACAGATTAGGAGTCATTGGGAAGTATAAGTGGTATTTATTGAAACTATGCGATCAAGTGAAATTTTCTCTCCAGGGAGAGAAAATGGAGTAAGAAAACCTGCAAGAACATTAGCATTTAAGGGTAGATGGAGAAAGAGCATCCCAGGAAAAAAAATGATCAGAATTAAAAGTAGAACTAAATTGACATCTAGAAAGTTGAAGCATAAGTAGGAATGATACTCTCTGCCATATTCTACAAAGGGTCAAGTGGATAGAAGAGAAATGAGTCCATTGAATCTAACAGGATATATAACAGAGTGAGGGTATCTGTCATAAAACCTTGGAGTTGAATCCTGGCTCCATCTCTTATTATATTGTAAGACTTTTGGGAAGGTACTTGACTTCTGAGCTTTGGTTTCTTTTGAAAACAGGATAGGAGTTATCACAAAAAGTTGGCCTGAGTACTGTATGACATTAGTAAATGCAAGTAAAATGCCTCATATAGTTCCTAGCAAATAGTAGGGATTTGGTAAAATGTATATATAATAACGAAAATCCCATGGACAGAGGAGCCTGGCAGACTGTAGTCAGTGGGATCACAAGAGTTGGACATGACTTAGTGACAAAACCATTGCTACCATGTATAATAACAGTAATGATGATAAGTTGGTAACCAAAGCAATAGTACTTTGAGTGGTAGATGATACTTTGGTAGCTAAGGAGGAGGACAGAAACCATATTGCATTGGGTTGAAGAATGAACTGTTAGGAAAGTTTTTCTTCTTTTCTTTTTTTCCTTAAAGCTTTGCCTCTATGGGAAGAAAAAGGTTATAGAGTCATTTTTGTTAATAAAAGGCCATTGACGGATTGAGGAAACAAATCGGATAGAAAAGCATGGCAGAAGCTGAATTTAAAGGAGCTTAGTATGAGTAGAATGTGAAGAAGATGATACAGTGAATGCAGACTTTAGATCATTTAGAAAGTAAAAGGAGGAGATATCAGATGCATGATCTTTATTATTTTATTTAAAGGAATCATATCAATTTAAACAAGAGAGACCTGAATTTATATAAATTCAAAAGTAGAAACTCTCCTGAAAATATATCTGTGTTCCACCTAACTGCATCTCATGATCACATTTATAAAGAACCACATTCTCCTGAATTTAAGTGTTCATATCTGCATATGCTAATCATTGATAGACTTAAAGACATTTCTGTTGGTTACTAAAATCCTAGTCATTGAAATTTCTTCGTATGATGCTTAGGACTGGACACGATAGTTCAGAAAGCCTTTAACCAGTATTAGGGAAAATATGAGGATTGTCTTTGTAGTTCTTCCAACACTCTTTTAAAGAAATTCGAAACCCAGAGTGGATAAAAGACTTTTAGTTCACATAAGGAAATGGTATCAGCTAGGATGAAAATATAGGCCTCCTAACTGTTGTATGATGTTTTTGCTACTACAGCTTAATACCAAAACAAAGACAAAACCTACCTGTATGTATAAGGAATCATTCATTATTTAAAATCTGATAAATTAAGGGATAATTATTGGTATTATAGAACATTCATCTCAAGAAGTATTTAATAGCAAGCTAGAGTAATAGATTTAAGTTTTATATAATACATTTAAACAAGTTCGCAAATAACTCTAGGAAAACATTTAATTTGCAAACTAAAATCTGTATTTTGTTTTAATAATTACTTTAGAAATTCTAGATTGCTCAGCTTTAGATTTATTATACAAGTTGGAACCTTTCGATGTATACCACTTGTAATAGTTATTAAGTACTTTTCTTATGCTCTGGCTAAGCTCTTTGTGTTGATTATCTCATTTATTCTTTATAACAACTGTAAGAGATAAGTATTCTCATTATGAGGAAACTGAACTGAGAGATTTCATCAACTTGGAAAAGCCTTCCTGCACAACTAATAAATAGGGTGGAGCTAAAATTTAAATCCAGACAATTTGTTTCCAAAATTTATGTTTTTAACAACATAAAACATATTCTGTGTCATTACTTTAAACTTTGTTTTCTTCCTTTTGTTTATCATAAAATAGTAGTTTTCAGTCTCATTTTGATTCTATTTGATTCATTTTGAATTTAAAATTGGGCTTCCCAAGTGGTGCTAGTGGTAAAGAACCTGCCTGCTAATGCAGGAAACATTAAGAGATGCTGGTTCAATCCCTGGTTCAGGAAGGTCCCCTGGAGGAGGGCATGGCAACCCACTCAAATATTCTTGCCTAGAGAATCCCATGGACTGTGGGGCCTAGCAGGCTACAATCCATACGGTCTCAGAGAGTCGGACATGGCTGAAGTGAATGTCCTCATACTTAGTGTGATTTTTTTTGAATTATTGATTGGTCATTGATAAGGATATCCTCTAGTCAAGAGGTAACTTTATGGGATAGTCCTTGTACCTAACGAGACTTATGTGGAGTGCTTGGTAAATGTTGTTAGGGGATGATATTTTACGTTTGAATGTGGGAAATGTTCAATATATCCAGTATGACTATTTTGTTGAGTGTGAGAAACTTTTTAAGAGATTTAATAATACAAAGCATTTGTAAATGGCACATAGCTAAAGTAGGTAAATCTTAGCTGTTTTTCATTGAGACTACCAGAATATTTTATAGTATTTTACCAAATATAGATTTGGTATTGTATTGCTAGCTGTTTTCAACCATAGTCATTGTAACTCTTTGTTACCTTCTTTTCCTTTGTAAATACTGAAACTATGTTTTCTCCCTTTCCTGACTCTTTTGTGTCAGTTTTCCCTTTTGTCTGCCTAATTTTAGATTTAGAAATGAAGCCAAATCTCTTTTATGGAATGCTGGATATGGTGTTCCTTTTAGTTATAGACCTTACCTTTCAGTAGCATATGAGTGACGTTAAAAGTGTGCTTTAGTTAATTTTTGCTGGGTAAATGCATGCTCAGAGGAAGCAGTCTCAAGTCTTTGTTCAAGAAGTTACAGACTTTTAAGATAGTATAATAAATGGTAAGCATTTATCTGGAAGAAAAATACCATTTTTGAGTTGAAAGTGAAGTGAAAGTCGCATGGTCGTATCCTACTCTTTGTGATGCCATGGACTGTATCCTGCCCAGCTCCTCTGTCCATGGAATTCTCCAGGCAAGGATACTCTCCTCCAGGGAATTGTCCCGACCCAGCGATGGAACCTGGGTCTCTTGCATTGCAGGCAGATTCTTTACCAACTGAGCCGCTAGGGAAGCCTTTTGGAGTTATGTTTTACCTAAAAATCTGCTAAAGAAATGATTTAAAATATTGATGCCTTGTTTTTTAAATTAATTCCAGTAATCAGATCCTTAGATGATTTCACTGAACTCAGTACCTTTTGTAGAATTTAATGGCTTTCCTAATGTGTAACCATCTTTTAAGAAGTTCCTTGTGAGTAAAAGATAATTAAGTGACCAGTTAATTTGCTGAATTAATTAGGATATAATTAATCTAGGTAAAATTCAAAAATTTCCATAAACTGTAAGGAAAATAGCCACATATAAGGACATATCCATTTATATAGTGATAACATACTTGTAATTTATTATTGCAGTGGCTAGGTTAGAGACTAAATTAAGAACCAATGGAAAATTTGTTGGTCCCAGTAATTACAGCTAAATGGTGATTTGAAAATACTTAGCTGTATGAAAGCACTGTCATCTGAGATTTGTATTCAATAAATGTGATCTGTCAACTTAAAGACATTATCTTATTTAATTCTCAAAACAATTCTGAGTTAGGATATTATTATCTTAATTTTGCAAATAAATAGAGGCTTAACAAAGTTAACCCATCTGGGGTCATGGAGCTGTAGCTGGGATTCTAACCAAACCTTTTTGACCGCAGGACCCAGGTTCTTAATAGTTGACGAGGCTATAGTGAACTGAAATCTGGTGCTCAAGTTGTGATTGCAATGAGCTGTTTCTGAAAATATTTAACTGTCAAATGGAGTCCAAATCTAAAGTATTTTGCTTCTGAAACTGCATGTTTTACCAATCATGCCAATTAAAATTTATCAATAACTTCTTTAGTTTTGGCTTACCATTTCAAGATTTGTAATAATTTAAGGTGATATGTAGAATTACAAAGTTAGAAGTGCATCTTTATTTGAGATCGTACCGTCAACATTCAAGTAAGGTATTGGTGAGAATGGGGAATGATAGAATTGAATTTTGTGTTACTGAGTACAGAGGGGGATCATGAAATTTTCTGTAGAGGAACAGATAGTAAATATAGTGAATGACTTTGAGAGCCATATGGTCTCTAGTGTGTTTACTCAAACTCTTCTAAAACAGCCATAGACAGTATGTAAAGAACTGTGTTAGGGTGTTTCAGTGGAAAACTACAAAAGAGGCAGCAGCCTGGATTTGACTCACTTACTGACTTCTTGTAATTTCTGCATCAAAAAGAGAAAATTTGTTATTCTAATGTATTGTTTGTGCACAGTGAAAGTTTTCCTCTGTTGAATGTACTGACCAAAAAAAATTTACCCCAGAAGATAGTAGTATAAAGAAGAATAGAAATGGTACCTTTCTTCAGCATTTCTATGACTACTTAGATTAATTACTTCATAAATTACATGACAATTCCAGATATACTTATTTGCTCATTTCTTAGCATTACCATTTTTTTATCTTGAAAAAGCAATTCCTCAGTTTTCACTGGTGTTTTCACTGATTCTGATAAACTTTCTTTATCATAACTTGGGAGGGATTTATTATAAAAAGATATAATGCATAATTGGGTGATTTTATTTTATTTTATTTGAATTTATTTTGAAAAATAGTATCAGTAGGTAGACTTAGATCAAGACTTATGTAAATATATACATGTAGTTGAATTTTAGGTTCAGAAATGGAGTACTTTGTAGTCAGTTTTCAGTGTTACATTGTACACATTTGTTATTTATAAGCAGTTTGACCTTGTAGATGATTTCTAGTGCTGCAAAGCTTTATTGAATATAAGTCATTTGTGATATTGACTGATGGTGGTATGCTAAATGTTAAACCTAATATATACTTTTAATTCTTATTTTCAGAGATTCGTCAGCGAACTGCCGCTCAAAGAAACCTTTCTCCAACACCAGCAGGCTCCAGCCAGGGCCCTCCTCCGCAAATTCCAGTTTCTCCTGGACCACCAAAGGACACTTCAGCCCCTGGTGGACCCCCAGAAAGAACTGTTACTCCAGCCCTATCATCAAATGTATTACCAAGACGTTTTGGATCCCCTGCTACTTCAGTGCCTGGAATGGGTAAACAGAGCACTTAATGTTATTTACAGTTTATATTGTTTTCTCTGGTTACCAATAAAATGGGCCATTTTCAGACAGTGTGGAAATGGCATTTCATTTGGAAATAGCAGAGCAGTTATTTGATTAAGCAGGAGTTCCATATTCAATTAGCCATAACTCTTTACAGCTGGCACCTTGTGATACTGAAACCTATTTCTTGAGCTCATTTAACTGTTATGGCTTCTTTGTTTAAATGGCAATAAAACTTTGTAGTATTCTGTAGTCAACAGTATAGCATATCTTTTTATATTCAGCTTAGAATGGCTCCAGATTTATATAAAATGAGGATAGAAGAGAACATTTTGGGAGTGTATTCATGCTTTGTGCTAAACCCTTCATATATATTTTCAAACCTGACAGATTAACATTTTAGGAAGAATATTCATGTACTGTAGTGTGTAATACTACTAATGTTAATGTGAGCTTGGTAGATTTTTCTTTTTTTAAGCCATAGAGCCTCAATATTTTCTGACAGATAATTTAACATAAAGTCTTATTGAATTAACGTACTGCCTTTACTACTATTTCATCTCTTTGGATTCTCCTTTTTCAGTTTTGTAGATCTCTAGGGGAAGATCCCATTTTAGGAGTGTAATAGATTATGTTACCCTGCAACCTTCTTTTGGAGTATGATTAGGACATGAAAGTCTTCTTCTTCAGCAGATCACATTATTGTATGTAGAGTCCCATGTCAGATTCTTAAATATGATAATAAATTATTTATTTTAGGATATTTAATTTTAATTTAGATTAATTTCATATTTCATGACTAATTACATATAATTTATGACTTTGAGCCTCATCAGAAGTTGATATTAGATATTCAGGGCATTTACATAGTCTTAATAAAATCAGTAAGCAATCTAAATGTTACTAATACAGATTTTTTTCCCCCTCCTTTTTCTTCGAAAACAGCATAAGATTTTAGAAAACTAAAAAACTATTAATTTATAAATATATTAAGAAAGCTAACTATAAATGAAATGAATACAAATCATAAATTTTAATTGTTGGTTATTGAAAAAATACTTTTAAACTTAACATATAATGATGTCACTCAGGGCAACTGTATATTTTGTGAAATTGAGTAAATTGATTGAAAATTATTCATCTTTCAGTTGTTACTGGTTGATTTGAGATACCCATGACTTGTAAAGTAAAGCTCTTAATTGTTATAATGGAAGAACTATTTTTGTGAGAATACATTTTGTATATCTAACTATTTTTAAAGAAATTAGAGTTTATCAACTTATACAGAGTAATGAAAACTATATAATAGCACGTGTAAGAACAGGGTTTCAGTAGCCTACCATTTCATGATCATGTAAACATAATATATTTTACTAAAGTTTTTAATTTGTTTCTGTGTAAAAGACTTTGTATTTAAGTTGTACATTGCCAAAAATGTGAGTGAACTAAGTGATTTCTTATAGAGAAGATTAATAATTCATTTTTTTATTATGCCATATTTGTGAAAGAGAATCAATTTAATGTGTATTACCACAGGGCTCCCATATGTTTGAAAATTAATAACCAGCAGGTACTTGATAATTTGCCAAGCTGTGTAAAAATGACCAATATTCCTACAATGATTGCTCTTGATGTTTGTATTAATTACTGTTACCCGTAACAGCATGAATACAAAGATGTGTTATTTTAAAAGTTATTAACATGCAAGGGAGTTAAGATATTTTTATGAAATCTGTTGTTTTATTTATCCAGATTCCTTTATGGACATTTTAATTTTAAGCATGTAGAAGTAAAATACTCCAGCAAAAGTTAAGCTGGCTTAAATGCTTTCAAAATTTAATTTGCCGTGTTTATTTAAGTTGAAAATTTGATAATGAGGGATGACACTTAATGTCTGCATTCAAGTTTATTTTTTGATGCTGATGATTGAATGTTAAGTATGACTCTACCTAACATTAGCCAAAGAAATGCCAATAGCCAATGAAATGTGAAAAATGCACTTGATTCCTAATACTGAAAACTTATTCTAGAACCTAATTTCATTTATTAGCTATAATTCTATATCATTCCCCCCTTTTTAAGATGGTAACAGCCTTAAGATTTGTGACTATTTACAACGCAAATCTCTTATCTTTTAGAATAGTATTATCATATTGCTGCCCTAAAGCCATTTTTTTAATGCTTTAAAGGTTTTGTAACAGTCATTTTGAAGACCTTTAATCCATGTATTGCAGGGCTTGTTTCAACAAAACCTCATTTTGTTTGGAAGGTCTCCATGTAAACGTCCATTGCTGCCTATCTTACTTTTATCTGGCCTTGTTTTACAAAGGCAAACATCACATCTTGTTTATTTTATTCTCTAACTTTCTTCTCAGTGCCTTCTGTGTAGTCTCTTAATTTTAGAATATCTCCTACAAACAGTTCTCTTTCAGTTTTCAGAGATTATGGAGTTACAATTCGTAATTTTGAATGTGTAACTTTATTTTTGTTACTGTTTTATATAATGTAATCATTAACTAAATTCTAAGTTATTCCTCTACTCCTGACTCTCCAGTCATCATCTCTGATACTGGCTAATTTGTAATAGGAATACAATGTATCTCTCCATTTATTTAGATATTCTCTAGTTTCTCTTAGCAATGTTTTGCAGTGTTTATAGCTTTTGTACCTTTTTTGATTAAATGTACATGTGATTATTTCATGTTTTTATCCTAATTTAAATACTTTATTAACTGTTTCCATTGTTCACTGGTAACATACATAGAAATTGATTTTTGTATAGTGATCTTATATCCTGTAATATTGCTAAAGTCACTGATTCTTATAACTTTTATATAGATTCCATAATATATCCTAAACAGGTTTCAGATTGTTGGTGACTAAATACAATTCTGCTTCTTCCTTTTAAATGTAGATTCCTTTCTTTTTCTTGCCTTATTACACTAGCTAGACTTTTCAGTGCAGTGTTAAATAGAAGTGGTGAGAGCACACATCCTTGTCTTATTGCTGATCTTAGGAAGAAAGCATTTACTTTTTTATCACTCAACTCAGTGTAAGCTATAGGTTTTTCTTTTTTTTTTTTAATAGATAGCCCCTATCAGATTGAGGAGAAGTACCCTACCATTCCTAGTTAGCTGAAGGTTTTTATCAGTTACAGATGATGGATTTTTTCGAATCCCTTTTTTACATCTATTGAGATGCTCTTATAGGGTTTTAGTTTAGTTTAGTTTTTTTTTTAATATCACTATTTCATATGGTGAAATACGTTGATTGATTTTTTTTATTCCAATGTTAATATCTTTTTTTAATATAAATTTATTAAATTGGAGGTTAATTACTTTACAATATTGTATTGGTTTTGCCATATGTCAACATGAATCCACCACAGGTATACATGTGTTCCCCATCCTGAACCCCCCTCCCTCCTTCTTCCCCATACCATCCCTCTGGGTTGTCTCAGTGCACCAGCCCCAAGCATCCAGTATCATGCATTGAACCTGGACTGGCAATTCATTTCATATATGATATTATACATATTTCAATGCCATTCTCCCAAATCATCCCACCCTCTCCCTCTCCCACAGAGTCCAAAAGACTGTTCTGTACATCTGTGTCTCTTTTGCTGTCTCGCATACAGGGTTATCGTTACCATCTTTCTAAATTCCATATATATGCATTAGTATACTGTATTGGTGTTTTTCTTTCTGGCTTACTTCACTCTGTATAATAGGCTCCAGTTTCATCCACCTCATTAACACTGACATTTTTTAGACATTAAACCACCGTGCTTTCCTGAGGTAAATTTGACTTGGTCATGTTTTAATTTTTATACATATTATTGGGTTCAGTTTGTTAAAATTTTGTTAGAAATGTGTACATCAATTTTCCTTAAAGATACTGGTCTGTTTTGTTTTTGCTTTTTGTTTTTTTTCTTGTAATTTTGTTTTGTCGATTTTCTTTGTTTATTTGTTTTCTTGTAATTTTATTGTTTTTCTTGTAATTTTTTTGGTCTGGTTTTGGTATAAGAGTATTGCTGGCCTCAGTATGAGAAAGCATTTTCTTGTCTTTAGTTTTATGGACAAGTTTGTATAGAATTGGTATTATTTCTTAGTAATAAATTTAAATGTTACAGGTTGAGGTGGCTAATAGGCCTGGTGTTTTTTTTGTGGAAGGTTTTCTCTTTTTTTAAAAAAAAATTCAACTTTTTTAAAGAAAAAACTACAGACTAATATCCTTAATAGATGCAAAAATTCTTAACAAAATTTTAGCAAGTTGAAGTTTCTGTTTATTGTTGAGTAAGTTGTGGTAGTTTGGTAGTCTTTTGAGGAATTTTTTTCTTCTAATTTATAGAATTTATTGGCAGAAAGTTATTCATAATATACCCTTATTATTCTTTGAATATCTTTACTATCTGGATTTATGTCATTTCTCTCATTGTTAATATTTTGTATCTTTCCTTTTTATCCTGATTAGTCTGACTAGAGCTTTATCAGTTTGGTCTTCTCAAAGAATTATCTTTTCTCTATTATTCTAGTATATTTTTATTAATTTCCACTCTGATCTTTATAATTTCATTTATTTTGTTTACTTTGGGTTTCATTTGCTCTTTCCTTTTAGGTTCTTAAGGTAGAAACTGAATTCATGGATTTTAGATTTATTCTCATTTGTAGGTGTTTAGCAGTATAGGTGTTTAGTGCTATAAATTTTCCTCTACATATTGTTTTAGTTGCATATCATAAATTTGATATGTTGGTTTTTTGTTCTCATTCAGTTAAAAATACTTTCTAATTTCTTTATTTTTCTTAAAGCTTGGATTATTTATATATTATTGAGTCTTCAAATATTTGAGTATTTTCCTGATGTCTTTTTGTTACTTATTTCTAGTTTAATTATGTTGTGGTCAGAAAACATACTTTGTATTATTGAATCTTCTTGAATGTATTGAGATTTGTTTTATGTTTCAGACTATCATTTGTCTTGGTATATGCTCTATGTTCACTTGGAAAGAATATATGTTTTGTTCCTGCTGGGTAGAATGGCTGTAAATGTTGATTGCATCAAATTGGTTAAGTAGGTAGTATTGCATATCATTAATGATTTTTTGTCTGTTTATTCTGTCAGTGCTTGAGAGAATGCTGTTGAAATCTCCAGCTATAATTGTGTATTTGTTTGTTTTTGTATTTCTTTTAGTTTTTGCATAATGTGTTTTGAAACTCTGTTATAATGCACATACATCATAGGTTTAGGATTATTATGTTCTCTTGATGAATTGACTCCTTGTCATTATGAAATTACACTTTTATCCCTGTTTATATTCTTTGCTCTAGAATCTACTTTGATTGCTATTAATACAGGTGCTCTAGGTTTCTTTTGAGTAGTGTTAGCGTACTTATGTAGTTTTCCCTGTCATTTACCTTTAGTCTGTTTGTGTTTTTATATTTAAAATGGATTTTTTGTAAGCAGCATCTGTTGGGTCTTGCTTTTTTATCTGTTCTGACAGTCTTTGCCTCATAGTGAGGATGCTCAGGCCACTTACACTTAATGTAATGATTGATATGTTTAAGTTCGAGTTCAAATCTTTTATTGTGCTAGTTTTCTATTTGTCCCATTTGTTCTGCTACCTTTCTTGTTTTCTGCCTCTTGTGGGTTGAGCATCTTTTATGACTGCTTTTAATCATTTATTTTTTGTTGCCTTATTAGCTATAGTGCTTTTTTGTTGTTATTTTGTGGGTACTTTAGAGTTTTCCGTATGTATCATTAATTTATCATAGTTCATCTCAAATGATATGACACCAGTTCTCATACAGATTAAGAATCAAACTATAGTATACTTAATGTTTCTTTCCCCTTGGCCTTTGTGGTATTGTTGTCATACGTTTTACTTATACATGTGTTATAAACCCCACAAGGAATTACAGATATATCCTCCACATTTTGAAAGTTCACTTTACACCACTTTGCTTTTATGAAAGACCTACATTAGTGCCTGTTTCCACTAATTGAAAGAATCGGAAGAAGGTTTTCGCTTTTACAAAAAAAGATGAAAAGCGAAAATAGCGTTCAGCATTTGTTTTGCAGCGAGCCGTTGTAGAGGCAGCGTGCATCCTGACCAGCAAGAGTGGCACCACCAAGCTCCTTCCCTGGGAACTACACTCAGCATCTCATCATCAAGCCGCCATAGCTTTGAACTTTGTCTGTGAGCATCTGTGCTTTGTCTCAATTTATTTTGTGCATCCGTTAGCAAGATGTGTCCTAAGGTAATTGCTTCTTCACTTTATGCCATTTTGGCTTGCGAAAGCTTTCATGGGAACTTTTGGATAGCAAGGGAAACCTGTATTACTTTTTCTTTAAGCCATCAATTGTTTTTTAAAGTGATATAAATAATGTTTTATATATTTACCGACATGGTAACCATTTCAGGTACTCTTTCTTTTGTGTGATCCAGCTTTCTGTCTGGTGTCATTTTCCTTCTGCATGAAGGATTTCTTTTAACATTTCTTGTAGTACACTTCTTTTAGTGATGAATTCTTTCAGTTTTGTATGTCTGAAAAAAGTCTTCATTTTGCCTTCATTTTTAAAAGATGTCTTCACTAATACAGATAATTTTACTAATTTGATAGTTTTTCTTTCAGAACTTTTAAGATACTGTTTCATAGTCTTCTTGCTTGCTTATTTTCTTATGAGTAATCTATCATTCTTTGTTTCTCTGTACTAATGTATCTTTTTCTGACTGCTTTTAAGATTTTCTGTCACTGGTTTTAAGAAGGTTGATTATGCTGTATCTTGGTGTAAAATTATTTCTTGTACTTAGGATTTGTTGATATTCTTGGGTCTGTATGTTTTCGGTTTTCATCAGGTTTTGAAAATTTTTGTGCATTATTTTTTTGAGTCAAATTTTTTTCCTCTCCTCTTCTGAACTCCAATTATATGTATACTAGATGCTTGAGGTTGTTACACAGCTCACTGATGATTTGTTCATTTAAAAATCTTTTTAGTCTTTGTGTTTCCTTTTGCATGGCTTCTATTGCTATCTTCAGATTTACTAATTATTTTGTAATGTCCAAACTGCTGCTCATTTCATCTGTGAATTTTTAAACCTAAGACATTGTAAATTTCATCTGTAGAGGTTCAGTTTGGGTCTTTTATAAATTTTTTTCATGTCTCTGCTTAACATATTACAGTTTTCATCTAGATTCTCAAGCATATGGAATATAGTCATAATAAGTGTTTTAATATGTTTGTCTCTTAATACTATCATCTCCATCATTTCTGGGTCACTTTTGATTGATTCTTCTCATTATGGGTTTTATTTTCTTTCCAATTTGCATGACTAATAATTTTTTATCTGATGTCAGACATTGTAAATTTTGCCATATTGGGTACAGAATATTTTAAAATTACTGTACAAGGCCTCTCTGAATATTTACCCAGTGACCTGTGAGTTACAAAGTTTTCCATCCTGGCTGGTGGGAACATGTGATATTTTTGACCCCATGTGAGCACTGGTACCTTTAGTATTTTGGGGGCAGTTCTTTCTCTGTCCTCAGGTAGTTTTTCTCATTTGCATCCTGGGCAGATCTTTGGTGTTCTGGGTCTCTGCATTCCCTCCTCTCTGGTACTGTTCCCAGTGAACTCAACCTGCCTTGGCCTCTCCAGCGTTCCAGCTTCTCCTCAACTCGGGGAGACTAATGAACTTCACCTGGATTTACTCTGCCTGAATTGCTACCTGGAAAACTCTCCAGACAATAAGTTGGGGCAGTTGTAGGGCTCATCTTACTTGCTGTATGTGTCTCAGGCATCTTTATCCTACATTACTTGATATCCAGTGTGTCTAAAACCATTGCATAATATATTTTACATGGTATTTTAGTTGTTTTAAATGGGAGATTAAATCTGACTCTGATTACTGTGTTATGGTACAAAGTGGAAGTCTCCTAGTTTATTATTACATAAACTTTTAAGAGTCTGAGCATTTAAAAAATTAATTTGTACAGAACTCAACATAGTTTTATTCCTTAATAGATTATGTTGCTGGTTCTAATATAGCACATATATAAATATATTTTTGTACTGTAGTATTTTTAATGAAAATTTGAATACAGAGATAGTATCATTTTTGTTTTGTTAAAATCATTTAAAAAACTCTTAACAAGCATAAGTAGTTCTTGGCAACTGAATTGAAGTTTAAATGTATTTCACACATATAAATTTGGTGTATATTTATTTACTAGGTCTTCATCCTCCTGGTCCACCTTTAGCAAGACCCATTCTGCCTCGAGAACGAGGTGCTCTGGATAGAATTGTTGAATATTTAGTTGGTGACGGTCCACAGAACAGGTAATGTTTACTAGGGTGTAGCTAAATAAAAATGAAGAAAGTTTATTGGTCAGAGTGGGGGGGGGGGTGTGTGTACACACATGTGCACATGCACTAAATGTTCTCTGATTTTGTAGTTGTTTCCTGATTTTAGAACATAATGCAGTATTTTATGGCCCTGCAAAAGAGTACATACTCAGTTATTTTTCAGTAGTAGATTATCTAGATAAAGTATTTGGATAAAATATTTTAAAATGTATTATATATAACAAAAAAATATTGTAACTGCTATAACCTTGCTATAACATTATTTTTAGAGAATTGGAATCATTTTGTTGAATCTTTTGAATTTGAAGTTTGTAAATAGTGAAAAGTTGGTAGGTTATAAGAAATGGAGTTCTATAGATATGAGTACTAGATGTAATGATAGTGATAATTTTAATAGTGAGGACAGCTTCCTGTATTTGACACTTGGAGTTCCAAAATGCTTCTCCAGTTATTTTAATTGATCCTTATAATAACTCTAGGATTATAAGTATGATATGAGCAGAGCAATTGTCATTGTATAGACTTTTAAATAATTCTTAGGATATTTTAAGAATAGATATTTGACAAGGTTATTGGTTAATATTATTGTCTAAATAAAGAGACTAGAATTTAATATTAATGTGAAAAATTATATGTTCTTCAAAACAGATAGAATGTTGTTTGATAGGGCCAGGTATTTATTAAGTATTTACTCAGAGAACACAAAGGGTATATAAATAGAAAATGTGGAAGATGTTTAGGTGTAACTGGGATAGCTAAGAAATCATGATATACAGAAATTAACCTTTGGACTGGGCTAAACAAAATTAAATTCATTTCTTTACTACAAGACTTCACAGAGGTTTTAATGATACTCATTTGTGAATCTCTAAGAGGCTTCATCTTTTCCACTCTTTATCTGACCACAGACTTGGGGTCTATCATCCCCAGGAATATGTGTTAGGAAACATTAAAATTTAAGTGTTCTGTTATCAAATACATTTCTGCTTACTAAGAAAATTTTATTTGACTGTTTCTTAGTTTATTTTTAATTTGATATATAATATTGTAAAATAATTGAAATTTTGACTGTTGTCATAAAGAGTGTTGTTTATTGTTTATGAAGTAATATCTATTATGGCACATCTAGCTACATTAAATGCTGTGTAATCTAACTGTGTACTTTAGCTGTGATGGCTAAAGTAGCTTCTCCTGCTTGTTTTGTCTGCATTTGTAACTAATCTGTTTATTTTCCTTTTGCTGTAGGTATGCCCTTATATGTCAGCAGTGTTTTTCTCACAATGGCATGGCTTTGAAAGAAGAATTTGAGTACATTGGTAAGAATTATTTGGCAGTTAGATTTTAAATATTTTACTCTTAAATGTTTCATTCTGTGCCAATTGCCATGTAATGCCATTTTGTTTTAGGTGTTGCTCTGTATATGTTGTTTAGGCATATTATAGAACACACAGCAAAGCAGAAAAGACAGCTCACGTTTTTTCTTCATACAATGTACAACTTCTAGGCTAGCTGTTCTTAAACTTTCACTGTGCATCAGAATTAACCTGAAGAGCTTTTAAACATTGTGATGCCCAGGTTCCACCTACAAATAATCTGCTTTAGTTGATCTGAGGTGGGGCCCAGGCATCAGCATTTTTTTTAAAGTTCTTCAGAGTATTTTCATGTGCAGCTACTATTTAAAAATATTGAACTAAATTAATCATGCTTCTCAAATATATATAACATGCAACATTTTGGGGGGCAGATGAGTAAAGTTCTGGCTTTTAAGATACCTCATGGTCCTAGAAGTGTAATTTCTATAATACATTTAGATCATTATTATTGTTTTGCCCTTAGTTAACCTGCTATGTAACTTATTATCTTTTCTGCTTTAAATTGATATTATAATTCTAATAATAATTTAAAAATATGCTTTAAAATAAACTTTGGTTCGAACACCTGCCATAATATTATTAAAACCATGTGTAATTTCACAAGGAATAAATGGCTTTTGAAATATTCTTTGTAAAAATAACCTTGAGGGTTGCTTGATTAGTCCTTAAAGTTTCTTTGGTTTATGGTATTTTTTTTTTTTAATTCTCTACAGCTTTTCGTTGTGCCTACTGTTTTTTCTTGAATCCTGCTAGAAAAACCAGACCCCAGGCTCCAAGACTTCCAGAATTTAGTTTTGAAAAGAGGCAGGCATTGGAAGGCTCAAGTACAGTTGGTTCCTTGCCCTCAGGAAATGTAATTTCATCAGAGAACCAGATCAATGAAGGTATGAATATGTTAATTAAAAAGTTTTGTCTCTTGATAGTGTTTGCTTTCAACAATAAAAGCATAATTGTTTTAGACAAGAATGGATCAGATTTTGCAGCATGTGTATATCAGGTATTGCTCTGATATTATGGCCTCCTATGCACTTGGTTTGATGTGTTTGAGCTTTAAAATATATATTGTGTTAAGCAGGGTCTAGAAATAGCTTGGTAAATATTATTTATGGAGTTATCTTTTTAATTAACTGTTGGGAGATTTAACTAGTAATAATTTCATGGAATTGTTTTTCAATTTATGTAAAATGAAGCAGATTTAAGATAATTATGAAGCCACTACTCATAAGGGTCAATTTCTTATAATAATTATAGTTAACACTGATAAATATAGGTTTGTGCCTTACCATTTCTATGACTAGAAGTTATTGGAAAACAGGAAGCTCTGAAGTTGAAAAGTCAGCCTTACATTCTTTGGATGACTATATTGACAGGACTGGTGTTCCTTTGAAACAGACAATTTATCAAGGTCCACAGAATTTAATATTGTTGATGAATGCCTTTGTTGTAAAGCAAACTTATTTTAAGGAAATGGAAGTTATTAGGATTCATTGAGTTTTAGAACTAATCTTTCAGTTCTGTTTTAGGAATTCCTAAGGAAGTTTCATGAAAAAATGGAAAAGATGAGATGGAATGTCTGACTATTAATTGCCAACTATTTCTTGTTATCAATATTGGGTGAGGAACTATTTGTTAAGCAGCTCTGAATTATGAAGATTGCTAAAGTTATGACACAGTCCCTGATATTTTGGTGCTTCACCCCGTACAGGAAAAAAAAATCCATATGGGAAGTTTTGTTCACATAGTTTAAGGTAGCAGTCAGTAGTCATTCTTTTGACTTCTAGAAGTTATCATTTACATATATTTGATTTCTTTATAAAATCACTGAGTAGTGGAAAAAGTGCTTTAACTGAGAAAAATACACAAGGCAGTGAATTTTCACATATCTGAAGTTTGGTATGAGAATTTGACTATGTTTGTTTTTTTTTTAACTTTGAAGAATGAACCTAAAATATGTGTGTTGACTTGGGCTTGGCTTTTGGCTTACTAACAAATATCAAAATGAATTTGAATACAGAGAGCCATGACAAGAGGCCTATGTACTTCAACGCTGAATCGTATTTGTCTTCTCCATGTCTGCAACATCAACTCCAAACACAATGTCAGACTTTTTTCTTTTGCTTAAGTCATGCTCTGAGCTGCATGCTGTTACATGCAAATCGTCTGCCTTGCCATTGCAGCCTCTTGGAACTGAAAATTAAAGAATTCCAACCTGAAGATGCCTAGAGGAAAAATTGGAGTCCCTGCCATGAGTAACTTTGCTTATGAAAGCTAAAGTGAATATTTGAAAGCCAATAGTTGGGACAAAAAAAGAAAAAACAGCCAACAAAATAGATATCTTGATAATGAGTCCCATGCTTTTATCTTCTGCTAAGGTCAAGATGCAAAGTTAGCAAACCACACCCAGCTATACCTTTCCTTCTCATCTAATCTAGGAGGAGCAATACCCCAGATGTCTCATTTTCTGTCAGAAACCTCCGGAATGAAGTCTAACTGGCTCAAACTCAACCCTAATAAGGTAACGTTAATAGGTGAAGACATTGAGGCAGGGTGTGATAGCTCCACAATGCTAGAAACTGAAGCAACAATTCCATTTGGTTAAGAGAGTCACTACACTAGTAACTTCATTCTTCTTTTTGGATTCATCAAAATGGCTATTATGAGCATCGTTTTACTTCTTTGGTTTGTCAGAAGACAAAATTTTTTCCAAGACTCCTGTCTCTCAACACTGTGATATATGGTTATCAATTTCAAGCTGGATTCCATTGGTAAATGGCGGGAAGTATTTCTGATGAAGAGATAAAGCTGCATTTATTTAAACACTGTGGCGTACCTTTATGATTAAATTGAACTGTGAAGTAAGGAGCATATCATCTCAATCACCTACTCCCTCTGTTGACAGCCAATGTGATGAAAGGCTTAGATTGCTGATTTCTACACATCTGTGTAGAATAATTACACAAAACTTAGGGTCTGAGAGAAAAACTTTCCTGTTTTAATTTTTATATATTTTTAAAAGTATTGAACCAGCTTCTTGAGATTGCATTACTGAATTTACAGATGGAACCAAAAGGTAACTTTCTTTCATCTTAATGTTTTTTCTAAGAATAGTTCATAACCGCTTATGTGAATCTAGAATTAATACAAGAAATCCTTTTTTCAATTTATGATGCAAGACTTTAAATTTTATCTTCATTCTACTGGAATATTTTGCATTTAGGATGAGGCATAAGGCTTTTGAAATTTTTGGACCACTCTTGGAACAACACATGAAACCTTGGAAAGTTTTCATCAAAGAAGGAGTGCTAGAAGAAAGAAATTCCTCCTGTTAACTGCTCACTTGAATTCCTAAAATTCTTTCTAAAACTATGTACACAGATGTTTTGGTAATAAACTATTAGAGAAAACAAAAAATTAAGATTGTCACTTTATTCTAAGAGCATACTAAATATGGTATGTCAAAGTAATGAGCTGGTTTTTAGTTTTTTTTTTGGTTTCTTTTATTGTGAAATGAATAGTGCAGTAAATGAGTGTCTGCTAAGCCATGTTAAAGTCAATTTATCAGTTTTTCTTCTTTTTTAAATGTGCTTTTCAAAATAATTGATTCATAGCATTCTTTTTGTTAGATATGGTAATAATTAGAGTACAAGGTTACTACACTATTAATATTCCAGTATAGTGATTTGGAGTTAGCATGTTTAAAAAACGTTAATATTGTTTTTGTTGTTCAGTTATATTTAGTTAGATCTTATGTAATTATTTTAGTAGAATATAACTTTTATTCACTGGAAATAACTTGCTAGTAATAAAACTCATGGCGTCTACTTAGTACTATCAAAAATAGCAAGTAAAATTTATATAAGGTGAAATTTATCTTGATAATCTGATTTTTGCTCTTCCCTTTCTTTTGTTTCAGCAATATACTATTACCATTAGGTTATGTTGAACTAGGGAAAGTTCTGTTTTTAGTTTTGCTTATTAGGTGCTTTAGGAAATTGTACTACTTGATAATGTAGATTTTATTGAATTCTATGTATCAGATCAGAAAAACTTATGTCTTTATTTTTAGCTATGTATAGCTTACTCAAGATGTAAACTTGCCTATATTATGTTTTTTTCATGCTTGTTTTAGATATAGAGATCTTTTAGCCGTTGGTTTCGTTTTCTGAAACACCTTCACCTAGCAGTTTTACATTATTGCTTAATAATGACATTCTCATGACTCATCTGATGGATTTGTTCACAAATGGTAAATAATTACACAACATTTTTATGTTTAAAATGAGCTATTTTCTCATAGGTGGTCATCATTTATTTGAATTTTATTCATTGAGCCAGTAAATTGCATTTTGTGATGAAATTTGTGTCTTTGGTCCTTGAATATAAGTTGGCTGTTTTTCTTAAGGCAGAAAAATCTTAAAAAAACTTCAAAATCTATGAGTTAAAGACAAATTGTCCATTTTAATTTAACAATTTCCTTTGGGTGAATTTTATAGTCTGTACATATAGTAGGTACTGATATGTTAGCAAGGCAAAATTTTTTTAAAGTTATTGTAAAAAGGAATAAGAAGAATCTAAATCACCGAAATATTAGGAGTTTTGGAATACATAATATAAATAGAATCATGTATTTTGCTGCAGAAATTATGTGTTTCTTTTGGACATGTATGAAATTCTTTTGTTAACTATTCTTTAATTTTATTGGAGAATTATCCTTTCAAGAGCTAGAATAAAAACCTAAAGGGACAGTGGTCTTCTTAAATGTTTTTGCATGTTTGTGGTTTATAGGTGAGGCAGTGGCAGTGTTCATTATACAGTTACATTCAGTTCTATGAGGTTGAGCTAACTAGCTGAATTGAAGCTTTACCCAAACAACCAGAAGCCAGTTGTGACAATTTGGTGGGAAAAGCTTTTCTCTCAAGAATATTGGGGTAGGAGAGTAGAAGGGGAAGGAGTCAGGTAAGGAACAAATCCCATGGATCATTTTTGTTTTATCACATTGTGATATATTGTTTTCTTGGCATTACAGATGTCAAAGGTGATTTTAAAAATTTTCCTACAGATGGAATTAGGTTATTCAGGTAACCTTGTATTAATTTTAGTCTTAAACTGGAGCTGCACAGGGGAGAGTAGACCTGTTTAATTAGTGTGAACATGAAATATGGTTTCTCTTTTGGTATTTTATGCCCAAATATTGACATCTACTGTAATGAATTTTATACCACCAAGCTATTATATATACACTAACAGCTTCACAGAAAAAATATACTGTTTTTATTAGAACAGGCAAATGATACTCTCCCACAGAAATAAAGTAAGTACTTTTGGAATATATTTAATAATCTTTTTATAAAGTTCAGTGGTTTAGTTATTAAACTGGTATGTAATTAAATGTCTGTTAATCTTGTGCATCTAGTTCACTTACAGCTTGTTGGGATGACTTCTCACAAAATGACACTGACATACATATATTGAATATCTATGTTGTTTAGACTAGCTGATATCTGCATTATAGGTATCATGACACGTACCAAATTTTTGTAGCATTAACTGCTATTAATATTACTTTTCTACAGATTAACCTGGCGGAAGAAAAGTAGTCATTAATACACTTTTTGTTCTCAAACCCTATTCATCATTTCACCATTTTTTAGTCTTCTGTATATTTTCTGAAATACAATA
Organism: Capra hircus; assembly: GCF_001704415.2. Lineage (NCBI taxonomy): Eukaryota > Metazoa > Chordata > Mammalia > Artiodactyla > Bovidae > Capra > Capra hircus. The sequence goes on along the minus strand of NC_030809.1, from coordinate 115,317,796 downwards.
TAGTATTGATGAGCAAGTTTTGTATATAATGCTACTTTCTTATTATGAAAATAATTGACTTTCATAGAATTCACATGGTATTTCTTATAATTCACCTCTATATACGTTAACAAAATTAAGTATTATAATTTTTCTCTTTTTATTAACTGCTTCTTTAAGATCCCAGAATTTTAAAATTTGCATTGTATTTGACTGGGGATGTGTCTGTTTAATTATATCACAAAGCTTTAATATGATAAATCATAAACTTTGATACCTCTCCTGTTTAATACTAAGTTAATCTGTCAAACAGATAACAGACTATGTGGGCCCATGTTCACTGAAGCATGCTTATTGATGAGTTGAGTCCTGAGTTCTGAGCTTTTTGTTTTTTCATTTCATGTAACTTTATTGGAGGGTTTACTAAATCATCAGTTCAGTTCAGTTCAGTTGCTCAGTTGTGTCCGACTCCTTGCCACCCCATGAATCGCAGCACGCCAGGCCTCCCTGTCCATCACCAACTCCTGGAGTTCACTCAGACTCACATCCATCGAGTCAGTGATGCCATCCAGCCATCTCATCCTCGGTCGTCCCTTTTTCCTCCTGCCCCCAATCCCTCCCAGCATCAGAGTCTTTTCCAATGAGTCAACTCATCTCATGAGGTGGCCAAAGTACTGGAGTTTCAGCTTTAGCATCATTCCTTCCAAAGAAATCCCAGGGTTGGTCTCCTTCAGAATGGACTGGTTGGATCTCCTTGCAATCCAAGGGACTCTCAAGAGTCTTCTCCAACCCCACAGTTCAAAAGCATCAATTCTTCGGCACTCAGCCTTCTTCACAGTCCAACTCTCACATCCATACATGACCACAGGAAAAACCATAGCCTTGACTAGATGGACCTTAGTCAGCAGAGTAATGTCTCTGCTTTTGAATATACTATCTAGGTTGGTCATAACTTTTCTTCCAAGGAGTAAGCATCTTTTAATTTCATGGCTGCAGTCACCATCTGCAGTGATTTTGGAGCCCCCAAAAATAAAGTCTGACACTGTTTCCACTGTTTCCCCATCTATTTCCCATGAAGTGATGGGACTGGATGCCATGATCTTCATTTTCTGAATGTTGAGCTTTAGGCCAACTTTTTCACTCTCCACTTTCACTTTCACTCACTTTCTTCAAGAGGCTTTTTAGTTCCTCTTCACTTTCTGCCATAAGGGTGGTGTCATCTGCATATCTGAGCTTCTTGATATTTCTCCTGGCAATCTTGATTCCAGCTTGTGTTTCTTCCCAGTCCAGCATTTTTCATGATGTACTCTGCATATAAGTTAAGTAAGCAGGGTGACAATATACAGCCTTGACGTACTCCTTTTCCTATTTGGAACCAGTCTGTTCTTCCATGTCCAGTTCTAACTGTTGCTTCCTGGCCTGCATACAGATTTCCCAAGAGGCAGGTCAGGTGGTCTGGTATTCTCATCTCTTTCAGAATTTTCCACAGTTTATTGTGATCCACACAGTCAAAGGCTTTGGCATAGTCAATAAGGCAGAAATAGATGTTTTTCTGAAACTCTCGTGCTTTTTCCATGATCAGCAGATGTTGGCAATTTGATCTCTGGTTCCTCTGTCTTTTCTAAAACCAGCTTGAACATCACGAAGTTCACGGTTCACATATTGCTGAAGCCTGCCTTGGAGGATTTTGAGCATTGCTTTACTAGCATGTAAGATGAGTGCATTTGTGCGGTAGTTTGAGCATTCTTTGGCATTGCCTTTCTTTGGGATTGGAATGAAAACTGACCTTTTCCAGTCCTGTGGCCACTGCTGAGTTTACCAAATTTGCTGGCATGTTGAGTGTAGCACTTTCACAGCATCATCTTTCAGGATTTGAAACAGCTCAACTGGAATTCCATCACCTCCACTAGCTTTGTTCGTAGTGATGCTTTCCAAGGCCTACTTGACTTCACATTCCAGGATGTCTGGCTCTAGATTAGTGATCACATCATCATGATTATCTGGATTGAGAAGATCTTTTTTGTACAGTTCATCTGTGTATTCTTGCCACCTCTTCTTAATATCTTCTGCTTCTGTTAGGTCCATACCATTTCTGTCCTTTATTGAACCCATCTTTGCATGAAATGTTCCCTTGGTATCTCTAATTTTCTTGAAGAGATCGCTAGTCTTTCCCATTCTGTTCTTTTCCTCTGTTTCTTTGCATTGATCGCTGAAGAAGGCTTTCTTATCTCTTCTTGCTATTCTCTGGAACCCTGCATTCAGATGCTTATATCTTTCCCTTTCTCCTTTGCTTTTCACCTCTCTTCTTTTCACAGCTATTTGTAAGGCCTCCCCAGACAGCCATTTTGCTTTTTTGCATTTCTTTTCCATGGGGATGGTCTTGATCCCTGTCTCCTGTACAGTGTCACGAACCTCATTCCATAGTTCATCAGGCACTCTATCTATCAGATCTAGGCCCTTAAATCTATTTCTCACTTCCACTGTATAATCATAAGGGATTTGATTGAGGTCATACCTGAATGGTCTAGCGGTTTTCCCTACTTTCTTCAATTTGAATCTGAATTTGGTAGTAAGGAGTTCATGATCTGAGCCACAGTTAGCTCCTGGATTTGTTTTTGCTGACTGTATAGATCTTCTCCATCTTTGGCTGCAAAGAATATAATCAGTCTGATTTTGGTGTTGAGCATCTGGTGCTGTCCTTGTGTAGAGTCTTCTCTTGTTGGAAGAGAAGTGTTTGCTATGACCAGTGCATTTTCTTGGCAAAACTCTATTAGTTTTTGCCCTGCTTCATTCCGCATTCCACGCCAAATTTGCCTGTTATTCCAGGTGTTTCTTGACTTCCTACTTTTGCATTCCAGTCCCCTATAATGAAAAGGACATCTTTTTTGGGTGTTAGTTCTAAAAGGTCTTGTAGGTCTTCATAAAACCGTTCACTTCAGCTTCTTCAGTGTTACTGGTTGGGGCATAGACTTGGATAACTGTGATATTGAATGGTTTCCCTTGGAGACGAACAGAGATCATTCTGTCGTTTTTGAGATTGCATCCAAGTACTGCATTTTGGACTCTTTTGTTGACCATGATGGCTACTCCATTTCTTCTGAGGGATTCCTGCCCACAGTAGTAGATATAATGGTCATCTGAGTTAAATTAATCCATTCCAGTCCATTTTAGTTTGCTGATTTCTAGAATGTCGATGTTCACCCTTGCCACCTCTTATTTGACCACTTCCAATTTGCCTTGATTCATGGACCTGACATTCCAGGTTCCTATGCAATATTGCTCTTTACAGCATCGGACCTTGCTTCTATCACCAGTCACATCCACAGCTGGGTATTGTTTTTGCTTTGGCTTCATCCCATCATTCTTTCTGGAGTTATTTCTCCACTAATCACCAGTAGTATATTGGGTACTTACTGACCTAGGGAGTTCCTCTTTCAGTATCCTATCATTTTGCCTTTTCATACTGTTCATGGGGTTCTCAAGGCAAGTATACTGAAGTGGTTTGCCATTCCCTTCTCATAACCACTTGTAAAATTCTTGGCAAGTAAGTATTACTCTATGGCCAGAGAGTTGTAGAAGACAGTGACTCTTAAAATTCTCCCTGGATAAATTCTGTAAAGGTAGAATTACAAATGGTTTTTGACGTCCCTTGTGGCTCAGCTGGTAAAGAATCCACCTGTAATGCAGGAGACTTGGGTTCAATCCCTGGGTTGGGAAGATCCCCTGGAGAAGGGAAGGGCTTTCCACTCCAGTATTCTGGCCTGGAAAATTCCATGGACTATATAGTCCACAGGGTCGCAAAGAGTTGGACATGACTGAGTGACTTTCATTTATTGACTCCTGAAGTTTTCCACTGAAGAGTTTGCTTGCCCTTGTATCAGAAATGGTCTGTACATGTCCATAGAGTTTCATTTCACTCTCTGCTTTTCCTTTGACCACTGGATATAACACAACTTCGTATAACACGACTCGACCTCCTGCTTTTCAACTTTGGATTTTTGTAAGATTCCAAGTGGTGCACAGTGCCATTTTATGTTCCTTTTACAATAAAAATAGCATTTTTGTGACATGTGAACATTCCTCATCTTTTTTGTGAGCATATGAAATTTTCATACAGTAAACCTCATTAACTTGGATATCCCTAGCTATGCAATTTTTGCTCTTTGTTCTATATATAAAAAGAAAGAGATTGTAATTAATTCCATAAACTAGAGTCAAAAAATCTGTTTAAAAATAAGTTAAAAATTTATTTTCAACTCCACATAGAGTATGTGATATAATTTGTATTTATTAAAAGTGATAAAACCATGAATTTATAAAACCTCCATGTCAACATGTGTGCATATTTTCTTTAAAAAGTATTAATTTTGTTATCAAAATGCTGGCATTTTTTATATGCTAAGTTGCTTTGGTTGTGTCCAACTCTTTGTGTCTCTATGGACTATAGCCCACCTGACTCCTCTGTCCATGGGATTCTCCAGCAAGAATACTGGAGTGGGTTACTATTCTACAAGGAACAAATCTAGAACTTTTTACTAGTGTAAACTGGCCTGTCCTCCAGATTTTTGAATCAATAGCATTTGTAATATAAGAGATCATCTGTGAGGGTATGAAAATCTCCGTATTTGCTTTGCTGATGTAGTTTAACCATATTTGTCCTAGCAGTAATATTAGTTGCTATTTATTACAGAAACAAAACAAAGAAACACCTCAAACTTAGGTGTTTATCTTAAATTTGGAAATTGAGTGGCCCAAAACTCTGCTCCTGTCACTTCCTTCCCTTTCCTATTCTTTAAACTTTGAAGAATTAAAGTTATTATTATTAAATTATTATTAAGAGATATGAGTTTAATGAAACTCAAATGAGAGTTTGAAAGACGTAAACTTTCAGGTTAGGAACCAATGCCCTTACTTGGCCTCTGCTAATGGAGACAGAGGCAAAAGACTCTTCCCTTTGGCTCCCTAGCATTCAAGGTATGTAGCATATTCTGACCCAGAGGTTTAAATCCCAAGAACTTGTCTTGCACAGGGATGACGGAAGACTTGTCTTGACTTTGGAAAAGGTGGATCCAGACCCCCACAGTCATGGATAATAGAGATGTAAATCAGTGTGGGAAATCACACCACCTATACACACATACGCACCCTACAAAAGTACACATTTATACATCGGTCACAGTGTTGCCTGGACGCAAGAGAGACTAGTTCCTTCAGGAAACATAATCTGGGAGTTAGTGCATTTGCTGTTTTTGCTGGGCTGTTGTCTTATAATATATAATTCTATTGGAATTTTTATATATTCAGACATTCAGCTTTCAAATCCATCTTTAGGAAAGTTCTTAAGTATTATGAAAGTTCATTTATTTTGTGAACAATGGGACTTTAGGTAAAATTATGTTTATGGGTATGTTTCCCCCAAATTGTTTTTTCCTTCATTCATACCATTTCATATATAGTATGCTATAGGGATAGGCTTCCAAAGTGGCTCAGTGTAAAGAATCTGCCTGCCAATGCAGGAGACATTGGTTTGATCCCCATGTTGGGAATATGCCCTGGAGAAGGGCATGGCAACCCACTCCAGTATTCTTGCTTGGAAGATCCCGTGAACAGAAGAGCCTGGTGATCTACAGTGCATGGGATCACAAAAGAGTCAACATGACTTAGCGACTGAGTATGCGTGCATGAAGTACTTAAGTACATTAAAAAGATATATTTTAAGGATAATGTTAGACTATTCTTCTGTTTCTTAGTTTCTTTGCACGTGCTTATCTTATTTAGTAGTTATTAACATTGGCTATTCCTAAAGTTTTTACTCTTTATCTTTTCAGAATCTTTAGAAGAACAAGATGTTCTAGATAATAGTACAGAACAGACAGATGACAAAATACCAGATACAGAGCAGACAGACCCAGTGACTGAACAAGCATCTGGCATAGAGGAACCAGAGGAGAAACAAGAAGAGACCGAGAATGAAGAAACCTCAATGAGTGAAGACAAGTCCACAGTTCCCAGAGCTGATGCTGTTCCTAATCCTGAACTAAGTGGAGAATCTTTGACAATGTAGTAAATGCTTCCATGTGCCTTCAACTGGATATTTGTAGTCTTGCTGATGTCAGTTATTGCTTTTTAAGGTAGTGCTTTCTTTTTTTTCGCCCCCTCAAAGACATGCTTGGTATCATTTGAATTTCAGATTGCCTAGCTATTTCAATATGTCAAAGTTATGTCTACTGGGTATTAAAATTAAAAGCAAATGGTGTCAGTAAAGTAAAATCCTTTTGAATGTACAGAAACCCACAATGTTTAGACAACGTTTAGGTATTTTTTTCTGTTCTAAAAGTAAACAAATATAACAGAAGTTTTGTTTTCTACTTGTGACCTGTAAATACATTTGGCATAGGAAGAACCTTGGTTAGGAATAAGTTCTAATAGCGTTTGTTTTAAGGAATGAAAGTCAATTAAGATTTTTAATACTTCATTATTAAAATGGATAGAATTTTAACTCTTGTGATATTTGCCGGGGGTAAAATATCTATTTAGGCATTTACATCAAGAGGTATGAAAGTTATTACAGTAACAATATAGGCATTTGTGTGAATTCTTACAGTTGAACAGTCAAGTGCAGTGTTACTTTTGATGTCTCTTATTTTGCAGCTGGGCCAGAGGTACCTGATGTATATAATTAGCTTATGTTTACATATTAACATATAGGAAATATCTCTGCACTTGACTGTACTTGAATTTTGAACATTATTTATATTTGTAAAATAATACTGATATTATAAATGAATTTTGTGCTCTTATGTGTATTTTGTTAAGGAAAATAAAGATGATCTGGCAGCAATTTCTTTTTGTTAAATATCTAGACTACTTCAGACAATATCTTGGTAGATGACTTAGGTACCTGAAAAGTCTTAGTAGGAAGAGCTCACAATTCAGTAAATCTGTAAATTATGCTGAGACAGAATTATGATCCTTTTATTCAAATTTGTTACCTTTCAAGTTCAGAGAATTAGTGACATTTAGAGTTTCTAATCAGAGGTTAGATTTTTCTGATTCAGGAAAACCTTAGGCCATTTGTAGTTTTTAATTTTGAGAGACATAGTTTTGTGAGAATAGGCAGTTAATTACTAGTAGTTCATTGGATTTAATATGTGTATTAAAGACTAACTGGCAATTTTTTTGACCCAGAATAATAATTATTGTTGTTATCTTTTCTATCTTCTTTTTATCTATTACTAAGAAAAAACTATCAAGTTATGCCAAAGGAAGGAATATACAGGAATGGTGTATATGGCAAGTATTTCTAAGTTATATATGGTTTGTTAAAAATTAAATAAAATACCATATGTTATTTAAAAATTCACCTTTATGATTTAATATCTTATATCTGATAGGTTTTTTAAAGGAACACAAATATGTTAATAGTCTGAGAGTTTTCAAGATTACAAGATTGGGCTTGAATTCTAGCTCTGCAGTCTTGGGCAAGTCACCTGACCTCACTGAGGTCATGTTTTTTCATCTTTAAAATTGGAAGAATGCCTACTTTTTGGAGTATGAGGACAATAAAAAGTAATTTATGTAGTGGGCCTAGCTGACTGTCTGATAGTAGATATTTATACTTTTGATATCTTTGTGAAATGTGGAAGGGCTCTGAATTCTTCTTGCAGATAAGGAAATGAAAAAAAATATGAAATATAATTTGGCCGATCAGAATCAAGCCAAAGTTTTCTGATAGGTTTTCTTTATCATATACATGTATATAAATGCATAGATTAAGGCAATAGGAACCTGAAACTGTGGAATATAATAATACTATAGAATATAGTCTTTTTTTCTTTTTTGATGAAGCTGATCAGTTTTTTTGGTGTGTGTGTTATTGGCCCATAACACTTGAGTAACACTTTGCTCAGTCTTCTTGTTATAAAACATTCAAATTCTGAAAAATGAGTAATCTCAGAGAAATATAATTTAGTGATAGAATTAAGTAGATATCAGAAGTATCTATGGAAGAAGGTTAAAATAGGTAAATTAATATAATGGGTAACATGCTGTAATCATGTAGTACCTATTAAAATTAAAAAGTTTCTTCTGATAATAAACAATTAATGGTTGAAGAATGGTATAATGTCCTATTTCTGATTATTAAGACTAGTATAAATGAGGAGAAGCAAACTAATCAGTGCTGTGAGCTAGAGTAACCTTCACTTCCCTACTTACTAATGCTCAACAGGTCATCATCTAAACTTCTCACTATGCCCTTAGCATAATCTACAAACATGTCTGGCTTTTCTCTCCATCTCTCTTCTACCATTATGCTGTAGTCTTAGGGTGTCTTTTCAATCCTCTAACTAAGCTAAACCCTTTCCCACGTTAGGTCTCAGTTTAAATGTTCTTTCCTCAAGAGAGATGCCCTCCCAAGGTCCATATCTAAAGCTGGTCTCTGCCTTTTACTTCATCCTGTCACTTTTTCTGTTATAATCTGTGAGTATTTTATCTGTGTATTAGTTTACTGTATTTCTTCAAGACTTAAGAGTCTTTGTGTGCAAGGTTCTGTCTTATTTACCTTTGTATCTCCAGAGCCTGGTACAATGTTTGACACATTTATTATTTATTATGTGAATGAATAACTTTGTTGCTAAATTCAGCAAAAACTCAGTTCTTACCTTATTCCATTGACACTCTTGGGTGCTCCCTTTAGTTTGAAACACTTTTTTCTCATTTGGCTTTTGCGTTCTCACACTATTGTTCTCTTATTCTTCTGCCCCTTTTCTCTCAGTGTCCTTTGCAGGTTTCTCTTCCTCTGCCCATCATTTACATGTTGATGTTTCACCTTTCTACCTTGTCAGCATTTCTTCACTCTGTGTATTCTCTCTTTAAAGGCTCTCATCAACCCCCATGGACTTAATTACCATCTATCTCTCTCATTCTCACATCTTCAGCCTTGATCTCTTTCCTTCACTTGTAGAGTGATAGATACACCTGCCTACTGGAATGAATGTCTCTCCCAATCAGTTTATTAAAAAGTGAACACTATTTTCTCCTTTAAAACCTTCAAAAAGTTTCTATGTTTCAGTTTAATTTCTGTGTTTCTCATCTTATCAAATAGTGCTACTATGCAGGCTAGAAACTAGAGTTTGTGCACTCATTCCTTTCCCCTTTTTCCTGTACCTTAACTGTCAATTTCTGTTTCCTAAGCATCTTTCAGTTATATTCTCATTTCTCCATCCCATTAATGTTACATTAATGATAGTAAACATTTGCATTCTTACTATGTACCAAGCAACATGCTAACTGTTGTATGAGTATTATTTGTTCCTTGGCAACAACCCTATGAGGATTTTTTCCTCTGGGTTATAAATAGGAAAACATGTTATAGAGAGTAAGCCACTGGATAAGTGAAAAATCTGCGATTGGAATGCAGGCAAATGACTTCAGGTGGCTCCGACCGTAAAGAATCTGTCTGCAATGCAGGAAACCCAGGTTCAATCCTTGGGTCAGGAAAATTCCCTCGAGAAGAGAATGGCTACCCAGTATTCTTGTCTGGAGAATTCCATGGATGGAGCAGCCTTGTGGGCTACAGTCCATGGGGTTGCAAGAGTCAGACACAACTGAGCAACTAACACATACACACACATATGACTTTAGAAGTCTTACTTCTTATTACTGTTGTACTACCTTCTAATTCAGGCCTCCTTCATCTCAAAACTGTTTAGCAGGTTTCCTTGTTTCCAGTCTTGTCCATGGCTATCTATTCTGTCTACTTCAGCCTGAAAGAGTTTTCATAACTGGAAAACAAATGGTGTTGTACCATTGCTTAAACCCTCACTGTTCTTAGGATGAGGTCCAAAGTTACCCATACGGCTTACAAAGCCCATGTAACTTTGCTCCTAGTTTCTTCTGGCATTTCTCACTGCAACTGCTGCCACTGTTCCTCTGCCCCTGTACGTGCACACTTTTAGTACAGCTATACAGTTTTCTCTGTTTGCAAATGCAGTGTTTTTTCCTAATCCCCTGGTCTCCTGGTGCTCTTCCTCTGCCTGGGATACCTTCCCACTTGCACAGACAGGAGGACAATCAGTTGTTGGATTCAAGTGAAATAGTTCCAGTCAGAATCCAAGTTTAGAAATCTTGCTAATTATTAAGCTTTGCTCTTTATTCTTGTACTTGGTCTTTCTCATTACCAGGCAAGAATACAGGAGTGGGTGGCCATTCCCTTCTCTGGGGGATCTTCCAAAACCAGGGATCAAATCTGGGTCTCCGGCATCACAGGCATATCCTTTACTGTCTGCGCCACTGGGGAAGCCCAATGCATTGGACACACAGTCACTATTGTTTGCTGAACATAACTGAATCTGAAGAGCTATCATTTCATGTAGTCAGGGAGAGGTTCTAATTATATAATGATTTTCATTAAACATTGTATGCTAGGTGCTGGAAATACTAAATGTCTTACATGAAGTCATGGGGAGAGTTAGCGCCTAAGCAAGTCAGAACTCGAATCTCAGCTCTTAATGTAGGATGCTTTATATTAAACCACTGTTTTTATACTGCCAATCATTATTGGTGTTAGAGTTTATGTATTTAAAATATGTAACATGTTTATTTCTATTTCCAGCTGATAGTAACTACTTAACTATCTTAAAACTTCTTATTTTTTCCTTTATATTACCTTATAGTATTACTCTACAATAATGCCTGTTGGATTGTGCTCAAATCAGTTAGTGGAAGGGTCAAAGAATGAGGATAATTTGTGGAATTATAGCAGTTTTGAGACAATTATGGATACAGATCTGCTTTAGAAAATTGAAAGAAAATAATGTGGTGTCATTATCTAGTATAACATCAACTCATTGTAAGAATTATAGAAGAGATTTACATATAGTTTATGAACTCTTAGAGCTATTAAAATAATACAAGTGTTTACGTGAAGACAGACCAAGCTAGAGATGATTGTGAATTGATCTGCCAAATCTTACCGTTTGTAATTTGACTTGTTTTAGAACTATTAAAGACCTAAATATATTGACTCTACCAAATTAGTATATTGTCACCCTGGTTATTTAACTTATATGCAGAGTATGTCGTGAAACGCTGGGCTAGATGAAGCACAGGCTGGAGTCAAGATTGCCAGAAGAAATACCAATAACCTCAAATTTGCAGATGACACCACCCTCATGGTAGAAAGCAAAGAGAAACTAAAGAGCCTCTTGATGAAAGTGAAAGAGGAGAGTGAAAAAGCTGGCTTCAAACTCAACATTCAAAAAATAGATCATGGCATCTGATCCTGTCACTTCACGGCAAATAGAGGGGAAAAAATGGAAACTGACAGACTTCATTTTCTTGGGCTCCCAAATCCCTGCAGGTGGTGACTGCAGCCATGAAATTAAAAGACACTTGCTCCTTGGAAGAAAAGCTATGGCCAATCTAGATAGCATATTAAAAAGCAGAGACATTACTTTGGGAACAAAGGTCCATCTGGTCAAAGCTCTGGTTTTTCCAGTAGTCATGTATGGATGGGAGAGTTGGACTATAAAGAAGGAAGGCTGAGTGCCAGAGAGTTGATTTTTTTTGAACTGTGGTGGAGAAAACTCTTGAGAGTCCGTTGGACTGCAAGGAGATGGAACCAGTAAATTCTAAAGGAAATCATTCCTGAATATTCATTGGAAGGACTGATGGTGAAGCTGAAACTCCAATACTTTGGCCACCTGATGCAAAGAGCCGCCTCATTGGAAAAGATCCGGATGCTGAGAAAGATTGAAGGCAGGAAGAGAAGGCGATGACAGAGGATGAGATGATTGCATGGCATCACCGACTCGATGGACATGAGTTTGAGCAAGCTCTGGGAGATAATGAAAGACAGGGAAGCCTGGTGTGCTGCAGTCCATGGGTTTGCAGAAAGTTGGACACAACAGAGTGACTGAACACCACCACCAAATTAGTAAAGCAATAAAACAGAGTTTTTGTTGTTAACTGCAAACAATAAACTAGTGTCTTAGTTTTAAATAGTTCATTGCTAGAGCTTCAGTTTCTATCTCAGTGAAACCCAGTTGAGATAATCGCACAGTAACACAGTCAGAGATAAAGAAGAACAGCTGCTAGAAAAAAGACAGGAACCCTAGTCAGTCCTCCTCATGGTCACTTGGTCAGTTGACTTTATTATGCACACACAGAAAAACAGAAGCAAATGAGATTGGCTAACAAGTGTGCTGATGGCCTTCTTTAAAGTGATTTATATCCACAGATTCAGGCTCTTGAGTTTAGACTGATAAATATAGAAAAGTACATTTATTAGAATATAACCATAAGAATACAAATAAAGTGAGGAATTAAAAATTATTAGTGAGTACAGAATTTGTATCAATCCATAATTGTATCAGCCTAATTTCTTTCCTCCTTGGAAACTAATCTACATTTTCTACTTTAATACTATTTAAAAATGCCTTTAAAAATTATTTATTAAATAGTTTGTGTCCCCCCAGTTACCTTTATCAGTTAACCTTTGTATGAAACTTAGATTGCATTCAATTTCCTATTCTTTTTCCTCCAAAGCTCCTATTATATGTAGTTTAGTTTATACTACTCACGGGTTTTAGGAAAAGAAAATACTATCCACTTTCATAGCTCTATATTGATGTTTTTTAAAACCTAGATTTTCTGTTTTATGCATTTTTCTCTTTTTTAAAAAAATATTTATGCCTTCCTTTTTTTTTTTTTTTTGGCAGCAAAATTGATAGAATCTGGAAGCACTCTGAGAAGATTAAAAAGAGTTCTCAAAATCTCCCTCATAAATTAGTTTAAGTTCTTATTCCAGGATTATATGAGAATAGGCCAAATTTTCAACTGCCAAAGACGTTTACCAGATCCCTGGCACTTGATTTAGGAAAACTGGGAAAAATTTATTTTTGTGAAAATAAATATTTCTATCTTAAGTCTGGTTTTGAAGGATGAAGAAAGTGGGGAATTAAATGAACATTTTTTTTTGAATACCTGTTCTTAGTCAGGCCCTGTGCCCTGGATACTTTCATATACATTCTCATATAGTCTCACACAGCCATGTGAGGGGCTGGAATCCTGTCAAGCAGGGATTTAATGAATTCCCGAAAATTACTTAATTTATGGATATTGTAAATGGAATTGAAACCTAGGATCTCTAAGTTCTGTCCTTTTCACTACCTATGAGCTTTCTTGTCCTCTGTTGGCTGAAAGAAATAGACTCAGGCTCTTGGTTTTCTCATTTTTGTGATAACTCAATTGTTACTTCTTCAGGGCGGTCTTCTCTTAACCTAACACTTGTCAGACTTTCCACTCTGACGTACCCTCCTCTTGAAATTCTTTAATAATATTGTCTTTTGCACCAGACTCTGAACTCGTTGAAGTCAAGGCCATATCTGGTTTTGCTTATTATATTCCCAGTGCCTGGTGTATAGAAGAGACAATAAATTATCTGTTGAGTAGTAGTATGGGTGAACCTACACATATGCACAATGGGAAATACTGCTATAGTGTTCAGTGCAGATTTTATAGTGTGAAGGATTTTGCAAATCTCTGATTATTTGAATTATTGAGAAGGGAAATGGCCAGAAAGTTTGTTCCTCACAACTTAGGAAAATTTCAACTGATGCTTTTGTCTTTTTTTTTTTCCTTTTTTTAAAGTCCATTGTCCACATTGCTATTGGAGCATTCTAAAACACAAATTTCAAAAACTGCTGTCTGGCTCATTTGTGTCTGGCCACCTCCTTAGGTGGCTTGTAAGCATGCCCTTCTTTTCTGGCCTTATCTCCTACTATTCTCCCTCACCTTCTGACCACACTTCTGAGAGGTGCCTTGCATTGATCTTCCATGATGCTACTCTTGTCAACTCTCATTTCCTGAAGAGCTAACTCTGTAATCCAAGTGACTTCCTCAACCTCCCTAAGCAGTTACTTGCTTTTTGTTCTTACTGTTCTTTATACACCATGTAGAATTTGTAATCTCCTGACCTCGTTTAGTCTGCCTCCCTCGTTTGATTGGTAACATAGAAGAAAGGCCTTGTTGCTCAGTCTTGCATTTCTCACTTTTGCACTCCTCCAGCAGAACAGCACAGATTAAAACAAAACTGAAACCTGACATGGTGTCAGCTACCTGTCTGTTTAGAGAATGGATTCCTGTGATAGACCTGAGTTGATCAGTTGGTATGCTACTTCTATCTGAAACTCTTACAAATACAGGAATTGGGGATAGAAAGTGAGAAGGACTAGCTCAAGATATGAGAAAATGGAAACTGAGCACCTTGAGAGTGGGGAGGATTCATTTGTTTTGAATTCTTAATGTCTGAGATAGATGCTTAGTAACTGAAGGAACCAAGCTGAAGATGGCCTAAGAGCTGGTGTGCTGAGGGGGGACCACAGAGTCAGAGCTCTTCCTTGATTCATGTGAGTCCATTATTTGGGCATGATTTTTAAATTCTATCTGTAATTTGGGTTCTTTAGCAAATTTCCATTTTTGAAGATCCCCACTCTCCCCACCCTCGATCCCATATTTTAATTACTTATGGACTGGTGTTTTTAAAAAATCTCATTTTTATGTTTATTTTCTTATTTCTGACCTTTTAATGTTGCAACTGACATTAAGTTAGAATTTTCTGGATTAAGCTGCTGGTTTTGGACATTGTATCTGTTGGAGCCCAGACACAAAAACATCTTAAAGTTGCGTACTTTCCTCAAAAAATCATTAAACATGAGATATATTGTACATGGCAAATAAAATTCAAACTTGCTTAGTGTGTTATAGTTTATGAATTATAGTCAGCTATTTTTTTTTCTGAAAATGAGAAAGGCTACTTGTACCTTAATGTCTATAGCAAGAATTATAAAGGCTTTGCCTACCTGCCAAGTGTTGACATATTTTATTAAATTATAAGTAGTAGGGTTTAAAAAAAAACCTTTCATAGGAATAGATGAAATCAAATTTTGGAATGAATTTGTATTCTCAATTATGAGTCTTCATACAGCCAAAGAATACATGACTTTTCAGAATAGGATGTTGTGAATTTTATAAAATGAACTGAGTATTGACTGAAATAAAATTTATACGCTTGAAACACGTTTTGGGTGGATGTTGTAGACTCTTTTCAACATGATTTTTTTCTTTTGGTTTTTAAAGACCTGGATTCTTTTTGATGTTTGTATGATCTTTCTTCAACAGGGCAATCTCCTGTAGTTGGGCTTGATGAAAGTCAATGGTATATTATTTGTTTAATACAGCCACAGTCCTTACTGAACAGTGGGGATTTTTCCTTTCCTGCTGCCATTTCCCCCCACCCCCGCCCTCCACCCTGCCACACCTCCTCCCCTCCCCCAACCAGCAAATGCAGGGGCAGCAGCTGTTCAGGTTTTAGTAGATTCTGATAAGACCAGTTTATCCTAGCAAACAGTTGTTAGCAATAGTTTGAAGCAAGCATGAATGTTCAACACTTCTTTTAGGACAGGGTGGCACAAGACTACTAAATTGTGAGTCAGGACAGTAGTGCTGTGAGCTTCGAGTGGGCAGAAGAAAAGGGGAGCAGAGGACTTGCCTTCTAATGAAGAAGCAGAATTCTGGACTGCCTTGTACAGATGAGTAACAAGAGGTATATGGCTGACACTTCTGTTTTCTGTTTTCAACAGTGCCTCCTCCAATAGACATGTAAAGAATTCAATTTGTGCATTATAGGTTTTATTGTCTTTAAAGTGATTTATGTCCTTATATCTGCATTATTGCCCACAAGATACTGCCCTCTGTTAGGAGGGCTGTGCTATCTAATTTTTTAGACCTTTGTCTTCATTAGTACAGCAATTTTAGCTTGTGATCATTGTGCTAGCCCTCACTGATAAGCTAAGACACTGCAAGATTCATGGTGCTGACATCTAACCTTGCTACTGGCTTCTTGACCCTTCTGCTTCCAAAACATGGGTTCATTTTTTTTTTTTTTTAACCCAAGGTAGAACTCTATCTATTTTTTACACACATTGTGGGCAGTTTAAAGGTTGGTCAGAATCAAATATTGTGCTTTCAAATTTGATAATGTATGAGTACAGAAGGATGACCTTTGATACATGGTTATATATCAACATGACATGAGCAGTAAATGCAGCAATTACCTCATTGAAATGGTACTTTAGTTTTCATCTTCAGAGCAATTACTGCAAAAAGAAAACAATGCATTTAAGTTCTTATTATAACATTTACAAAATAAGTATCTTTGGAAACAGCCCTAATTTATGAACTTATTTTCAATATGAGTTTGATGTTCATAGGATGAAATAGTTGACTATCAAAAGATCTTGACATGATAATGTTAGGCAGGTTTCTGTAAATCTACTTTGTGTTTTATAAATACATGATTTTTCAAAAGGATTAAATGCTGCTTCTGTACAAGAGGTTTACCATTTGTGGTTTGAAACGTGCCCAGTGGCCATCTAAAGGAGTATTTAGTGGTGATAAGGATCTTTATGATATGATCATACACAGCTGCATGTAGCTTCTACCACTATTTATGGGATTGTTGCCCCAGTGTGTTAATTCAAATATTCATTTCTCCATTAATGAGTGCCTCCTGTGTGTCAGGCACTGGAGATGTAGAATGAGTGTGACATGGACCCTACTCAGGGAGTTCATTGTCTACTCAATGGTTAATCTAATAGGTCTTAAGTTCTACCTTAAGTCTCAAGATGAAGAAGCAGTAAGTTGACTTCGTAAGTCCTAAGTGAAGTATTCATAGGACTTAAAAAGTTAGGAGACCAGGTTTGCATTTTGACTCAGCCAATTTCCAGTAGTACGACCTTGTGGGGAAATTAGGTAATGTCTCTAAACCTTCGTTTCCTTGACTATTGAGAAATGATATGTGATGCATAGAGCTGCTGTGAAAATTAAATAGGGAAAGTCGACTAGAATGGGAAACTTCCTTTTCTACTTCCTATCCTTTCTTTATCTCTTCCTATACCTCTCATCCAGTTTACTGTTTCTCTATAAATTTCTCTCTTTCTGGTATAGAGGTTGTTAACAAGGATCCAGGGAGTCCAAGGGCCTCTGGAAATTTTCTGCAGAATTTTATGTGTGTATGTGCACATTTTTCTAGGAAGAGAATACATAACTTTCATCTAATTTTCAAAGGGGATCACAAGTCAGTAGAGCAGGAATGCTGCAGCTCTCTTCTGAGAGAATAGCTAACTACCAAAGATACTAGTGAACATTAATGTTTAATAATATTAAAAAAACAACAACAGTTGAACCTCAAGATCCTTTTCTTCGGGCATTAGAGAATCCATCAAATTATCCCCATGGCCAGAAGCTATATGTGAGGTACAAAGCAGCAGTGCCGCAGCAGTGCCGCAGCAGTGGCAAAATTAGTATAAAAATGGAACTGAAGTTCAGTGTGTGAGTCTTGCATGTTTTAAGATTGCTGATAGCTTTATCAGTGATCACTTTTAGACATGGGAATTGCTTAAAACTCATCAGGTTAGTGAGATTGCATTTTGAAAATAAGATAGGGGTATTGTAAGGAATCACAAGGTATCTTACTGGTTTTGATGTTATAAAGTTTCACCACCCTACCCCAAACAGCTACTTGTTCCCTCTCCTCAACCCAGGAACTTCCTGCTTATGAAATGATGTCATAAAATTAGCTTTTCACCAATACTTGTCTGTCTGCCTCTCTTGGTTTTTAATATAGGAAATCTAAAGTACAATGATCAAAATTTTAAAAGCTATTTTCTCTGCATTCTATCACTGTAATACATCAACTGCTTTCTCTTCCTTAGGTTCCCTTTCACTCTTTAGACCTTTTAGCTTATGTATGTGCTTTATAAATTGATAGAAACACAGTTGCATTCTTTATTGTGTTTTGCCTGTGCTGGGTATTCACAGCCTTTTCTCTAGTTGCGGTGAGCGCGGCTTCTCACTGCGGTGGCTTCTCTTCTCGCGGAGCATCGGCTCTAGGGCGCACAGGCTCCGGTAGTTGTGGCTCCTGGGCTCCAGAGCATAGACGCAGTAATTGTGGCACATGAGCTTAGTTGCTCTGTGGCACCTGGGATCTTCCTGGATGGATAAGGGATGGAAGCTGTGTCTCCTGCATTGGCAGGTGGATTCTTTACCACTAAGCCACCCGGGAAGCACCCCCCGCCCCGTCCCCACGCAGTTGTATTCTTAAACCAAATTGTGAGCAAGAGGCTCTCTGTGGTGTTTCACTTGTTTAGCTTTTCTCACATGAACTGTTATGAAAATCTTGAGTCAATTATTGACCACTCCATAGCACCTGAAGCCATGGGCATTGGGCATTTAGTCACTGGGAAGAGGTTTGAACCCTTAACCCTTTACAGGCCATGAACAGCTGTCAAGTGGTAATGAGTTTTTCCTTTATACTCAAGCAAAAGCAGGCCGAAGGCTTGAATGCCTGGTTTTACTCGTTTCCCTATCATCTCTACTTACCTTAAGTTTGAGTTTGTAGATTTGCTTTGTAGGTCTAAACCTATTGCATTTTCAAGTGAGTTTCATCCCAGAATTAATTATGACAGTGAAAAAAAGTAGATGATCAAAATGTTCAGGAGTGGGCAAGTTTTTATATAATGCATTTAAATATTTTTGAAGTATTTTTAATAATGAAAGAAAATACTCAAGATTTGACATTAAGAGAAACATGGATATAAAGTTACAAGGTGTATATACAGTCTGGTCTTATATACAAGTATATGAAAATAAAACTATATAAATATAGATCTATCTATAAATAGATACAGATGTATGAGAGGGAGGGGTTTATACAAATATAACATTTTAACTGATTATATTGGGTTGTAGTATGTGTTACTCTGTTTTTTCATCTTTTCCCCCAAACTTTCCCAAACTGAATATCAAGAATGTGCATTACTTTTAGAAAGTCTAATTTTTAAATAAAAAATCTAGAGTAATGAGTTCCAACAAATCACTGTTTTACAGAAAGATTTTTAATTCAAGTTAATAGTTCTGTCATTCCCAAATTCAGAACATTTTTGTATGTGCAAATTCTGGGGAAACAGTTCATTTTCAAAAAAGGCAGAGAAAAAAGTGAGTTTATCTGGACAGTAAAATTATAGAGACCTCTGTTAAGTTACTTTGGAATAAAGAAAAGAAATGGATGTTTTATAAAAAATATGGAGTTAGAAATTAGGAAAGAATCTGAGAAACTTAGATTTTTTTTTCTTTCAGCAGCTTGAATAAAGTGCTCTCCGCCTATGTAGAATGGTTTGGAAGCCCTGGTATATCTACATATTTTCTCCTGCTTCCTTTATTTGCACAAAGCCATACACAGCTCTGGAGAAGGCAATGGCACCCCACTCCAGTACTCTTGCCTGGAAAATCCCATGGGCGGAGGTAGGGTGCAGTCCATGGGGTCGCTAAGAGTCGGACACGACTGAACGACTTCACTTTCACTTTTCACTTTTATGCATTGGAGAAGGAAATCGCAACCCACTCCACTGTTCTTCCTTGGAGAATCCCAGGGACAGGGGAACCTGGTGGGCTGCTGTCTATAGGGTCGCACAGAGTCGGACATGACTGAAGTGACTTAGCAGTATACACAGCTCATTAATTCCTTTAATTAAGAGGAATGAATCAAAAGGTTTTTGTCTTCTAATAAGTAGTTGCTTTATTTTTATGTAATATGACACCATAATCTTTAATCTTCCCTTAATATATTTCTTTGGAAATCTCACAAGTTATGGAGACGGCTTCTTATGGATGGTTACATAAGTTCCTGAAACTGGGTTCTGATAAAGATTTAGAAATAATCACAAATACAGAATACAGTGATGTATCTTAGTGCAGATTGCTCTAGAATCATCATATGATAGCAGTTATAGCAAAATCTGACTCAAGCTTCCCAAATTGAGAATTTGTGGCAATTTGTGAGAGAGATGAGAATGAATTTCATGATTTAGAGAATTAGATAGGTAAATTTATAATACATTTAGAGCTTTGTAGAAATATTTACTTTTTGGGTAGTTATTTTAAATGTCTGTTTATGTATAGCAGTGTACCTGGAGGAGGCCCCTCTGATGTGCTGGTTTTCTACTAGGGAAACTGTAATTGACTGAAAGTTTAATATATATACAACCTGCTATAAGACATCATATATGTACAGTGTAATTTGATCCTTAGAAGAATTCTTTGAAATAGAAAATTATCTCCATTCTTTAGATAAGGAAATTGAGGTTCCAGGAAATTCAGTAACGTATCAAAGGTCACACAGCTGATAAGTGGCAAACACAGGATTTGAACCTAGATTGATCCATAAATGAATCTTCCCTGGTGGCTCATAGGGTAAAGAGTCTGCCTGCAGTGTAGAAGACCTGGGTTCAATCCCTGGGTCAGGAAGGTCTCCTGGAAAAGGAAATGGCAACCCACTCCAGTATCCTTGCCTGGAAAATTCCGTGGACAGAGGAGCCTGGCAGGCTATAGTCCATGCGGTCACAAAGAGTCAGACATGACTGAGCGACTTCACTTGATCCACAAATGTTTCACTATATTGCACCACTTCCAGTCTTACCTATTTGTTCAAATTTACTTTTTACCAGCAATATTCTCTTTACTTTGTATACATTAAAGTGATTAAAATATCCTGTAAAAATGTTCCATAGTAATACTCTGAGGGAAATCTTGAAGACTTCTTTTGGTAAGATGAACACTCCTTGGGTTGTCCAGATTTTGTGAGACAGTATTGGAGATGTTACTATTATTTTAGAGGCTAAAAAAGAATATGGTACTGCTTGCTGGCTCCTCCTCTGCTTAGTTAGGGGCAGTATGCATTCTTTCTGCTTTCACTGTTAGCTCTGCCTTTTTTGTGCTACCATACAGAGTTGAGTTGATTCATGACAAAAAACAGAAAAGGTGATTACTAGTCGCTCTGTACATGAATTACCTTTCTATTCTTGGTATTATGTGAATTTCTAAAACCAACATTCAAATTCCTTGATTCTGTGCCATTTAAAAAATTGTCTTCCCATTGAGATTTTTAGTGAAAGCACTGAGAAATATTAAAAAAAAGATGTCTATCAAAATCTTTTTCTGAGTACATGTCAAATGCTTATTTGATAAGGATGAATATTTCTTCCTGGATCTCACTATCACTGAGGGACTAATTGTCTCTTACATAACTTCAACTCTCACTTAGAATAGTGCTTGGCAAGCAGTATGTTCTTCATGAGTGTTTGCTGAACTGGAATTGTTTCTTAGCAGGACACTGTGCCTCTGATATAGATTATCTTCTTATCATCTCTGAAATTTAATATTTTTGAATGAAATGAAGAAACCTTGATTTTGAATTTCTTTGTGCCTCTAGGTCTTCAACTGATGCCAGGGAGGGAAGGGTATGGACTGCTGCTGTCCACAGCTCCCACACCTTGGATTTTACCTGGAGATCTAGGCGCTGATGACCAGCTGCCTTTCTCTGTTTAACCTTTGGTTCCATGCACTGGCCTCACGAAGGACCTCACATTAGTCAGCTGCCTTTCTAGGCCCTTTCCCCCTCCTTCCTCTCCCTTTCTTCTGTGATCATCCTTTGCTGACCTGCATCCCCAGGACTTTGCATGTCCTATTCTATTGAATTTGGGGTATCAGCTTTCCCCTAGTCCTTTATGGATTTTGCATGTAGTTTTCATGACTCTGATTCTTATGTGTAATTCATGCACTGTGATGTTCCTATTCACAAAGAATATGCTTTCTACAGACTTCTACTAACACATGTTGCTGTTAGACATTATCACCAGATGTTTGGGAAGGCAGGTGAGGAAGTAGTTCTGGGCTGTAAGACTCAGGCCCTCCCAGGAGAGTTAGGAGGAAGTGGGACGTCCTGTTGCTTCCAGTCACTTTAATAGACCCGGCCTTTTGATGTTTCCCAAGAGTAATCTGAGGCCATCTCCATCAGCTTTCACAGGATGTGACCTCTCTCCTAGCAGCCTAGGGAGTGCTGGTTTTCACGCTATATTCCACAAATCCCCTAGACTCCACAGGTCCTGTCATTCCTCAAACATTTGACTTATCTCCTAATGTGGATGTGTAGTAACTTAAAAAAATGTATACACAATGTATTTAACAATTTTTAACACTGAAGCCCACTAATTTGTGTTCTCAGTGATGGAATGATTTCATAATACATAAATGTTGTAAATTAGAATTTATAAAATTCATTTGTAACAGATATTGGCAGTCTCTGTGGGCGGTCTTTAATCTCACTCCATGCTGTTCAGACATGAGCTCTGTACTTCTCTCAGATTGCAGCCCTTCTCATCTCTCCTCTGGGTTATTTGTAACAGCCACTCATTCACTTTACTCACAATCCATTCCTAGCAGCAGCCAAAGTAAGCCTATTAGGAGGGTGTGATGACTCCTCTACTCAAAAACTTTCCCATATTTTCCCATCCTTTTGTCCCAGGTGTCACTAGTGGTGAAGAACCTGCCTGCCAATGCAAGAGTTCGATCCCTGGGTTGGCAAGATCCCATGGAGGTGAGGATGGCAACCCACTCCAGTATTCTTGCCTGGAGAATCCCATGGGCAGAGGAGCCTGGCAGGGTACATAGGGTTGAGACCGAAGCGACTTAGCATGCGTATCATTGTTTTGTTTTTTAATTGAGATATAATTGACACGTAGCATTGTATAAGTTTACAATGTACAATGTGTTGATTTGATATAAACTGTAAAATGATTACCACTATACTGTTAGCTACTTTTCCATCCTATCAAATGGTTACCATTTCTTTTTGTGGTGAGAAAGTTAAGATCTACTCTCTTAGCAATGTTCTAGCATATGATACAGCATCATTAGCTACAGTCACCATGCTGTGCATTAGATCCCCCAAATTGTTCATCTATCTCTGGAAGTGTATAACCTTTGACCATTATCTCCTCATTTCTCCCGCCATCCCCAAACCCTGGTAACAACCACTCTACTCTCTGTTTCTCTGAGTTTGTCTTTTTAAGACTGTCTATTAGGTGATATCATACAGTATTTGTCTTTCTCTGGCTTATTTCACTTAGAACAGTGCCCTCAGGGTCCATTCATGTTGTAAAGGGCAGGATTTCTTCCCATTTATGGGTGGATGATATTCCATTGTGTATATAACACATCATATTTGTCCATTCATCTGTGACAGGCATTGAGGTCCATAGTTTAGGTCCACAGTTCTCCATATTACCTAGAGTAAAAGCCCAAGACATTGCAATGGCTTATAAAGTCGTACACTACCTGCCCTCACCCCTGCTTGATGTTCCTGTTCTAATTATCCCATCTCTTTTTGGCTTTGCTGCCTTCCTTGGTCTTCCTCCAACATGCCAGCCATACTCCTGCCTCAGAACGTTTTTTTTCTTAATGGTCCTTCTGTCTTAAACATTTTTGCTTAGCTGGACACTCCAACCCCAGGTCTTTACTCAAATATCAACCTGCCTTCCCTAACCTGACAGCACCTTCCTTAAAATATCCCTCCATTCCCTTTCCTGCTTTTTTTCTTCTATTAAAATGGTCTAAAACTTCTCTATTGTCATTAACATTCAATAGCAGTATTATCACCATCTAATGTATTATATATTTGGCATCTTCATTTTGCAATTCTTCCCCCTGTAGAAAGTAATCCATGTTGCCAGAAATATCTGAATGTTTTGTTCCCTGCTATATTCCCTGTAGATAGCAGTTGGTAGTTATCAATAAATATTTATGTTCTCTAGGAATAATCCACGAGCCCCAGAACATTAGTAAATAAACTAGATTTTTCTGGGAATTTGCAGGGGGAGATGGATAAGATGGTTTATGTCCAAGGGGGAGATTCTCCTTTCAATTACTCCTTTCCTGAGAGTAGAGACCAAATTGTTTTGACTTGAGAGATGCTCTTCCTGGATATCACTATAAATAGATGCTTTTTAGGTCAGTACAACATATAATCAAGCAGATTAAGTGATAATGTTTATGAGGATCTGAGAGTGAGATGTGCCATAATGTACAAGTCAACTGGATTTTGGAGGAAAAAGGATTTATGAAAATTCTTTTTAACATTATCTGAAATGCAATGATCTAGATAAGCTAAATAAGTATTTTTCCTCTATTTTTCCTAACCCCCAACTACCAACTACCTCCCTCATCTCCATCCCCATCCCCCAGCTGATGAAGTAAAGCCAAACTTATTGTCCAAATGGTGGATTACCTAAGTCATTTGCTTTTACCTCATGACTTATCTTGGAGAAGGAAATGGCAACCCACTCCACTATTCTTGCCTAGAGTATCCTTTGGACACAGGAGTCTGGTGGGCTGCTGTCCATGGGGTCATGCAGAGTCGGATACAACTGAAGCGACCTAGCATGCATGCATGTACTGGAGAAGGAAATGGCAATCCACTCCAGTATTCTTGCCTGGAGAATCCAAGGGGCAGAGGAACCTGGTGGGCTGCTGTTTATGGGGTTGCACAGAGTCGGACACGACTGAAGCGACTTAGCAGCAGCAGCATGCCTTTTCTGTTTATAGGCTTTTGGCCAATTCTGTTGTTCCCCACCTGGAATGGCAATATGAAAACAATTAAGGTAATTAACATTATCACTTATGGTAAAAAGTTGGGTGGGGAAGAAAACAATTATTGACTAAAAGGAAATTTGAAGGGTATGCATAGATTGTCTCTCCATGTATTTTGTTAGCACATATAATTGGTAGCAATATTAAGGCATTAAAAATATTTACTTCCTGGTTTGCATTATTAGCTCATATGTATTTCATTAACACACATGAGCAAGAGTGATACATAGCAACAAGTGAGCTTTCTTTACCAGCCATTGTGCAAAGTTAGCATGAAGCTATTTTTAAGGCTGATCTACTAGTATATGTAAATGTAAACACCTCTGTATGCTCTGGTGACATCTTTAAGTGATTGAAAGCTCGGCATGAAAGTTGTGTCCAGCCTAAAGACCACTCTCAGTTAAAAGGTTAATCTTTTTAATAGTTAAATAGGCTGCCCTCTCAGACACATCTCAGAGAAGAGAATTTATTAGGTATAATCTCGTTGGGTATGCAAGGTAAATAACCTCATTAAAACTAAAATGTGAAGGAGATGCAGTACTATTCAAATAGGGCAAAAAGGGGCCAACAAAGTAAAACAAAAAGCAGTTATGGAAAGTCAACCACTGCTCTTGTTTTGTGTTTCATATTTTGTGCTGAATAAGCAGATTAAAAGGGTGAACTGCTTAGCATTAAGAAGAGCCTAAAGGAAAAAGGCCTAGGTAAATTCTTTTGGTGAAAAAGCAACAGATTAAAGCATAGCCTGTTGGCCATGCATTAGCTGAATAATCTCAAAGAGTGGAAATGCTGGTTTCCATGAGTGTTCTTCAAAGGGCTATAAATGAAGTGATCCTTCCTGGTTCTAAAACCCTAATAGACCTTGAACACTTGTTTTCCCAAAGCATGGGTACCCCTGATGGATGACTTGACTGTCTTTTTATTTGACTAAGCTCCCTTGTTATGTTGGAATTTCAAGATCATTATTTCTCTATGAAAAATTCCTCTTCCACGTAAGGTACTGAGCAATGCCCTAGAACTAGAATCTCTCTCAGTTGTGTCTGACTCTTTGTGGCCCCATGGACTGTAGCTGCCAGGTTCCTCTGCCCACGGGATTTTCCAGGCAAGAATACTGAAGAGGGGTGCCGTTTCCTACTCCAGGGCATCTTCCTGACCCAGGGATTGAAACTAAGTCTCTTGCACCTCCTGCATTGGCAGGCGGATTCTTTACCACTTGCACCACCTGGGAAACCCTTTGGTATCCTACCTATCAGTATCTACACTTATTGTCATCTATTTCATCTGTTTTGTTATTGTTTTTAGTTGCTCAGTCATATCTGACTCTTTTATACCAGGGACTAACCCTCCGGGCTCTGTGGGATTTCCCATGGAGAAATTTCCCATGGAGTGGTCCATGGGATTTCCCAGGCAAGAATACTGGAGTGGGTTGCCATTTCCTTCTCCAGGGGGTCTTTCTGACCCAGGGATTGAAGCCGCATCTCCTACATTGGCAGGTGGATTCTTTACTGGTGAGCCACCAGGGAAGCCCTATTGTGGTTTACCTACAGTTTTTCCAGGGGAATCTGTAGTGGTTCTAAAATAAGAATTTGCTTTTATGCAACTGGTATTTAGGACAATGAGGCCAGTATAACTCAGAAGTCATGTTGGTCATACATGATTTCCCTCAGATTATTAATGTTTTGCATCACTAAACAATAGCAGCTGAATGCAGCAAGTTAGAAGAACATAGAATATAGAAAGTAAAAGTGTTAGTTGCTCAATTGTGTCTGACTCTTTGCAACCTCGCGGACTGTAGCCTGCCAGTCTCCTCTGTCCATGGAAATCTCCAAGGCAAGTATACTGGAGTGGGGAGCCATTCCTTTCTCCAGGGGAACTTCTCGACCCAAGGATCTAACAGTGGTCTCTTGCACTGCAGACAGATTCTTTGCCATCTGAACCACCAGAGAAGCCCCATAGAAATAGGACCTACGGCCAAACTATGTTGAAAAGAAGACCAACCTGTGAACAGCTTGGCTATGTGCTTTGTCTTAGAAGTGCTGAGTGTGTGGTTCTCTCTGATCCTTGGGTATTTTGCTCTTGTCTCCTCAAATAAGCAGCCTCTGTCTTTTATTTTATCCCTTCTAGCAAGCTGTCTAGTTTCTCTCTCTCTTTTATTGTGGTAAAAAATATATATCTTTTTTTAAAAAGAGGTAAAAATTCCTGTGTTTACAGTAGTCTTTTAGGAAGTTAACTAGAGCTTTAAAAAAACTGAAAATATTTTTATTAGGTTTATTATTCTTTGTGTTGGTATTTTTATTACAAAGTTGCTTAAATTTGGAGTGGTTTGCTACTCCTTTTTTCCCTATAAATCCTGTGACTGCAGAATGCAAGTATCTTTTGAAACACATATATCTCTTAGTTGCTGCTGCTGCTAAGTTGCTTCAGTCATGTCCAACTCTGTGCGACCCCATAGACGGCAGCCCACCAGTCTCCCCCGTCCCTGGGATTCTCCAGGCAAGAACATGAGTGGGTTGCCATTTCCTTCTCCAATGCATGAAAGTGAAAAAGTGAAAGTGAAGTCGTTCAGTCGTGTCCAACTCTTAGCGACCCCATGGACTGCAGCCTACCAGGCTCCTCCGTCCATGGGATTTTCCAGGGAAGAGTACTGGAGTGGGGTGCCATTGCCTTCTCCACTCTTATAGCAGAAGAGCCTTTATTTCATTTTCTTAACGCATGTTGCATGGATGTCATAAGTGATCATGTTCAGAACTTGTCCTAGGAAGCTACACTAAGGTTGGAGCTGCTGCTGCTGCTGCTAAGTTGCTTAGGATCACCTATAAAGAACATAGCAGGAAGAAGTCCCAAGATCAGCCAGGAGACGTGCTGAAGTTTTTTTTTTTTTAATTGATTTATTTTTAAATTGAAAGCTAATTGCTTTACAGAATTGTGTTGGTTTCTGCCAAACATCAACATGAATCTTCTGAAGTTTTGTGGGTTCACAAGTGTCAAAGTTCGGAAGTCTCACAACTATCACTCTTGGTGCAATGTTCTTATTCCTCTGGCTTCTCCTATCCAATGAGTCAGTTCAGTTCAGTTGCTCAGTTGTGTGCGACTCTTTGCAACCCCATGGACTGCAGCATGGCAGGCCTCCCTGTCATCACCAACTCCCTGAGTTTACTCAAACTCATGTCCACTGAGTTGATGATGCCATCTAACCATCTCATCCTCTGTTGTCCCCTTTTCCTCCTGCCCTCAATCTTTCCCAGCATCAAGGTCTTTTCCAATGAGTTAACTCTTCACATGAGGTGGCTACACTATTGGAATTTCAGCTTCAGCATCAGTACTTTCAATAAGTATTCAGGACTGATTTCCTTTAGGATGGACTGGTTGGATCTCCTTGCAGTCCAAGGGACTCTCAAAAGTCTTCTCCAACACCACAGTTCAAAAGCATCAATTCTTTGGCACTCAGGTTTCTTTATAGTCCAGCTCTCACATCCATACATGACTACTGGGAAAACCAGAGCTTTGACTAGACGGACCTGTGTTGGCAAAGAAATGTCTCTGCTTTTTAATATGCTGTCTAGGTTGTTCATAACTTTTCTTCCAAGGAGCAAGCATCTTTTAATTTCATGGCTGCAGTCACCATCTGCAGTGATTTTGGAGCCCCCAAAGTCTGACACTGTTTCCATTGTTTCCCCATCTATTTGCTATAAAGTGATGGGACTAAATGCCATGCTCTTAGTTTTCTGAATGTCGAGTTTTAAGCCAACATTTTCGCTTTCCTCTCTCACTTTCGTCAAGAGGCTCTTTAGTTCTTCGTTTTCTGCCATAAGGGTAGTGTCATCTGCATATCTGAGGTTATTGATATTTCTCCTGGCAATCTTGATTCCAGCTTGTGCTTCATCTAGCGCAGCATTTCTCATGATGTACTCTGCATAGAAGTTAAATAAGCAGGGTGACAATATACAGCCTTGATGTTCTCCTTTCCCTATTTGGAACCAGTCTGTTGTTCCATGTCGAGTTCTAACTGTTGCATCCTGACCTGCATACAGATTTCTCAAGAGGCAAGTCAGGTGGTCTGGTGTTCCCATCTCTTGAAGAATTTTCCACAGTTTGTTGTGATTCACACAAAGGCTTTGGCATAGTCAATAAAACAGAAATAGATGTTTTTTTGGAATTCTCTTGCTTTTTCGATGATCCAGTGGATGTTGGCAATTTGATCTCTGGTTCCTCTGCGTTTTCTAAAACCAGCTTGAACATCTGGAAGTTCACGGTTCACATATTGCTGAAGCCTGGCTTGGATAATTTTGAGCATTACTTTGCTAGTGTGTGAGATGAGTGCTGTGAAAGTGCTGCACTCAGTACGCCAACAAATTTTGAAAACTCAGCTGTGGCCACAGGACTGGAAAAGGTCATTTTTCATTCCAATCCTAAAGAAAGGCAATGCCAAAGAATGCTCAAACTACTGCACAATTGCACTCATGTCACAAAGAGTTGGACATGACTGGGTGACTGAACTGAACTGAACTGACACTTATAGGGTGACTTCTCTGAACTTTTCTGCAACCAGTAAAAATATTTTTGGTGTCAAGAATATAGTTTGCTCAACACACAATGAAGCTCTTTTCTAAACCCTTTTCAGTTACAAAATAATCCTATATTTTCCAAGTGAAGTGAAGTGAAGTGAAGTGAAGTCGCTCAGTCGTGTCCAACTCTTTGCGACCCCGTGGACTGTAGCCCACCAGGCTTCTCCGTCCATGGGATTTTCCAGGCAAGAATACTGGAGTGGGTTACCATTTCCTTCTCCAGGGGATCTTGCGACCCAGGGATCGAACCCGGGTCTCCCGCATTGGAGGCAGATGCTTTAACCTCTTTTTTATTTCCATCTCCCTGCCCCTAGCCCTCCCCTGCACTCAGGCCTCTTGCTCTGTCCTGTGATGCTTTCAGTCACTACTAACTGGGAAGGTCACGTGGACATGATCTCATGGATGCTATTTCAGTTCAATAAACATATATTGAACACCTATGACATGTAGGGCATTCTGCAAAGCAGTTTCAGTTAAGTCTCCCAGATCAGAAATTGGTGTCTTAGAGACCTTTAAAAGGTAATGCATTAACCCAAGACAGCAACCAGATGAAACAGAGCCTCAAGTATTCCTGAAACATCTCCTTAAATCTCTTCAGGGACCCACCCTGGTATTTTCCTGGATGACCTACTCGCTCTAGTGTCTGCAAACAAGCTAGGAGCCAAGAGAAGAAAAGTGGGGAGCTGATGAGCATTCATACTTCAGAAGCTATTCCTTTATTCAATAACTGGTTTCATCCTTGACATTAGTTTAATGATTTGTGTGTGCTGGGCAAGTATATGTTCAATTATTCTGCAAAGGACCATGAAAACTTCAGTGTCCCAACAACTAAAATTCTCTGTGTTGCAAAGCCACCAAGCTGGCCTGGAATAATGAAATTCCCATGAAATTGAATTGATCCTCAAATTATTGCTTAAATGATGAGACAGTAGAAGTTAAGAGAATATTAATGCTAATGAGAGTTCTTCAGCTAATGCTATGAGACCAGCTGCAAAGTGGATTAAGCATACTATGAGAAAAGTCATCATGCTCATCTTTTCGTAGATGCATGATTTGCTTTACTCTTAAAACATTTGAGGTTTAAAGTTTTTATACCATGCTCTATGAATAGAAGTGTAATGAGGTTGAAAACCAAAATTGTACTCACCACTATTAGAAAAAGAAAAAAGAAGCTCTGGTTGAATGCTGCCCATTTGAATCCCTTTTTCTAAAAATCTAATTTTTTTATTACTTGTCTCATTAACCCCAAGATTTAGAACATTGAATGGTGTCTGAGTAAAATGAGTGACAGTGCAAAATATTTTTAAAGGGCTAGTCTTTCTGTTGATCTTCTCTTAAACATTTTAAAATTAAAATGTTCTTACATGATACAACTATTTGGATATGTAAGTGATTTATCCCTAAGTTTGAATCTACCTGTCTTAAATGTATACTGAGCTTTTATATATGCTTTGAAAATACAGTAGATAAGAAGCATAAGTGTTTCTGATATTATGTTTTGTCATCTCCAGCGAAGAAGATTGAAATCTTGAGAAACAATTTTCTGAAGAAATGAAATCGTATGCCCTCCTGAACCCTTGGGGGAAAATAGCCTCTCTGTTTGCTCAGAATATGAAACAGTAAAACAGTGCAAGTAAAACAGACAGCCATGCCATGCATGTCACATTTCCATTTGTATTGTTTGAAATGATGTTTAAAAAAAGATTTTCTGGGGTTTTATTTATTTATTTAAGAAGTAACTGGTACAAATAATATTTGCACAATCTCGCTGGTGTAAGAATTTCCAAATCAAATGTATTTATTTTCTGGGACCAGAAGAGATTGGTTTGTAACCGTTGTGATCTACGACTAAACAGAGAACATGTGAAAAAGGTTTTGGAAGTGCTCTATAGTAGTAACATTTCTGAAAAGATAAAGAGAAGCTTCCAACATCCTTGTCTCCTAGACTGTTAGGGGAGTCCTCAGTAGACTCGGTGACCTCGTAGGCTAGGCAGAAAGATAACTTACAGAGGAAGGGAAGTTTTTAAAAGGCAAAAAATGAAAAAAAAAAATTAACTGCTATGCTTCTCAAAGAGAAGATTATCACATTTAGAGGGAAGAATTTAGAGTGAAGAATTGTCCCTTCTTATCACTCAAAGTCATGAATGTCTGCCTTGGGCCTGATGACAATCTAGATAATTCAGTACAG
Source organism: Capra hircus (assembly GCF_001704415.2). Classification (NCBI taxonomy): domain Eukaryota; kingdom Metazoa; phylum Chordata; class Mammalia; order Artiodactyla; family Bovidae; genus Capra; species Capra hircus. The sequence continues at coordinate 115,286,521 of NC_030809.1, read as the reverse complement.
TTGAGGCTGGAATGGAAGATTCTGTAAAAGTCTAAAGTAATATTTTTTGCTTTTTAAGCAAATTGACATAATACATCCAGACACTTCTGGGGACACATCCCTTGTTATAAGATCTTGGACTTAGGGGGAGGAGATTTTCTTCTCCTTATAAATTTAAAAGATTAAAAAATTTTACTTTGCAGTTTAACTGTATTATAAAATTATAACAGTATGTAACTGAGGAAGATCACTTGTCAGAAGTGGTTTGTCAATAATTAAAGAAGAAATCTATCTCCATATTTATATTCAAATATTATTTCTGGTGCCAAGTAGTTTTTTAAGCTGGATCACTCACCTTAATCAACAGTCTCGGCTCCAGATATTTTGATCATTCCAAAACTCTAGATCTACCTCCAGTGATAAATGTTTGGTACCACTAGGAATATTTAGAGGATAGGTGGTAAGCTGTGAAGGCCATCTCCCTAATGGAGTTCCAATGCTGCATTGAGATAGCCTTACAGACTAAGTGTGTGGTCCTAGGTTGATGACTTTAAATGAAAAAGCACACATTTGGGCTTTAGACACTGGTTTATTTATTTAAAAATCAGTTGCTTTACTGTGGAGTCATAACTTGTGTACAATTTGACTTAGAAATGCATCTCCTCCAGGTTCTTTGAGTGCTCAGAAAGCTGCCATGGTTTAAAGCCCATAGGATCACTTATCCCTAAATTTCTGGCATCAGAGAGGGATGGTCGCAATAAGAGTAGTTGAAGTTGAACCACTTGCCAACATGAACTAAATTATCTGTTGCTGATCACTACCTTTAGAAAAGGGTCCCCACCTACATGTTTTCTAGTATTGTGTATATGTAAATAATATTTTACATAGTGACACAGCAGCCCTTGTTTGCCAGTTGTTTATAAAGGGTTTCTGAGTATTTTTATGTAAATTAATTCTTTATGCTTGTGTTAGTAATTTTTGTGTGTGTGTGTGTGTGTGTGGAGAAGGCAATGGCAACCCACTCCAGTACTCTTGCCTGGAAAATCCCATGGACGGAGGAGCCTGGTAGGCTGCAGTCCATGAGGTCGCAGAGTCGGACACGACTGAATGACTTCACTTTCACTTTTTCACTTTTATGCATTTTTGGAGAAGGAAATGGCAACTCACTCCATGTTCTTGCCTGGAAAATCCCAGGGATGGGGGAGCCTGGTGGGCTGCCATCTATGGGGTCGCACAGAGTCAGACACGACTGAAGTGACTTAGCAGCAGCAGCAGTAAGTTTTTGATTGCAAGTGGTAGAACTCCAGCTGGTTTGAGAAAGAGGGTAATGTTTTGGAAGGTTATAGGTTTATCTTACATGACCTAAATTCAGTTGGGGAGCTATGTGGCTAGACCTTGGGGACAACAGGATCTAGACATTCAAATGCCCTCAGAGCTCCTGCTCTCTCCAACTCTCAAACGTGTTTCTGACTGTTGGTTTTGCCCTCCACTGCTGTAGAGCAATGTCTTCCATGTGGCTGAGAACACATGGCTGATGCCAAGTCTTGTATCTCATAGCTCCTGCCATTAGATTTATCAACTGTCACTTCTCAGTTGTAGTTCAGTCAAGCCCACAGACAGGCACACCTCTAGAGCCATCAGTTCAGTTCAGTTCAGTTACTCAGTCGTATCCGACTCTTTACGACCCCATGAATCACAGCACGCCAGGCCTCCCTGTCCATCACCAACTCCCAGAGTTCACTCAGACTCATGTCCATTGGGTTGGTGATGGCATCCAGCCATCTCATCCTCTGTCGTCCCCTTCTCCTCCTGCCCCCAATCCCTCCCAGCATCAGGGTCTTTTCCAATGAGTCAACTCTTTGCATGAGGTGGCCAAAGTATTGGAGTTTCAGCTTTAGCATCAGTCCTTTCAATGAACACCTAGGACTGATCTCCTTTAGGATGGACTAGTTGGATCTCCTTGCAGTCCAAGGGACTCTCAAGAGTCTTCTCCAACACCACAGTTCAAAAGCATCAATTCTTCAATGCTTAGCTTTCTTCACAGTCCAACTCTCACATCCATACATGACCACTGGAAAAACCATAGCCTTGGCTAGATGGACCTTTGTTGGCAAAGTAATATCTCTGCTTTTGAATATGCTGTCTAGGTTGGTCATAACTTTCCTTCCAAGGAGTAAGCGTCTTTTAATTTCATGGCTGCAATCACTATCTGCAGTGATTTTGGAGCCCAAAAAAATAAAGTCTGACACTGTTTCCAGTTTCCCCATCTATTTCCCATGAAGTGATGGGACCAGATGACATGATCTTAGTTTTCTGAATGTTGCGTCAGTGGTGACCAAATGTCTCATGCAAGAACATGGCAGTCCCCACTAGGTAGCGCTGGGGAGAGAAGGTCTCAAGACAAGGGGAGAAAATATGATAGCAGTCCATCACAATTTCCAACCAGAAATAGAAGAGCCCTAAGGACAGAGGTTTTACCTGTGGTCATGTATGGATGTGAGAGTTGGACTGTGAAGAAGGCTGAGTGCCGAAGAATTGATGCTTTTGAACTGTGGGGTTGGAGAAGACTCTTGAGAGTCCCTTGGACTGCAAGGAGATCCAACCAGTCCATTCTGAAGGAGATCAGCCCTGGGATTTCTTTGGAAGGAATGATGCTATAGCTGAAACTCCAGTACTTTGGCCACCTCATGCGAAGAGTTGACTCATTGGAAAAGACTGATGCTGGGAGGGATTGGGGGCAGGAGGAGAAGGGGATGACAGAGGATGAGATGGCTGGATGGCATCACTGACTCGATGGACATGGGTCTGAGTGAACTCTGGGAGTTGGTGATGGACAGGGAGGCCTGGCGTGCTGCGATTTATGGGGTCTTAAAGAGTCGGACACGACTGAGCAACTGAATTGAACTGAACTGAAGGACAGCGGTGGTAGTATGTTGAGTAGAATGTTTTAAGGGCTCAATGCATGTTCAAGGATGGCTGCTTTCCAGATAACTTTTAGGGCTTGAAAAATACAGCTGTTTCAACTATAGAATTGGTTAGAGCAAATCTTCCACATTTCCTTGACCTCACCACATAGGTTATCTGTGGTGACACTGCAGTTAAGCATGTGGGCTCTGGAGCCAGACATCCTGAGTTGAAATTCTCCCTTCTGGCTCTGTGCCCATGGGCAAGTTACTTATGCCCTGTATCTCAATTTCCTCATTTGTTAAATGGAGTTAGGACCTTCATCAGAGGCATATCTAAAGATTCAGTGAGGTTTTAATACCTGTACCTGACAACTGTAATGAGTTAGATGTTGTTACTCTTCTGCTCACAGTTACATAATTAGAAACACATACTACAGGGAAAACGTCTGTGTGTCTGCATCTGCTGTTCTTTTCTGCTGGGATGGCCTTTTTCCTACTCTCCTGACATGCCAATCTCTAACAAAGCCAGAGCTTCAGCTTCTTTCTTCTGGTTGCTCAAAGCATGCTAAAGGCAGAGAACACAGACACACTGCTGTGGGCTGCGGGGTTGCTGATGCTGCTCTTCCTATGTCCCGGGGGGATCTTTGAGAGTATGTACTGTGTGTGTTTCATTTGCATATTTTAGAGGTTAGCAGATGACAGAGACAAGTTTTTGGTAGGATGACTATAAACACGCACATTTCAATTTTCTCTCATTGGCATCGCCTCTGCCATTCTACTTGGCATTTCTTCCTTCAATTCTTGTTTTGTTGAAATCCTATCAACTCTTCAAATTGCAGTTCAAATGCTGTATTTAGAATCAGGCATTCTCTGAACAGGCCAGGTCTCTGCAATCTCTTAATACACCTTCCTCCCCTGTCACTTAGCACTTTTGTGTATTGAACATGTTGGTTTGCCTGAAAACAAAGAAGACAGAGAAGTTTTGTTCTTATAGTTGCCTAAGAAAATTGTTTAGTCAAATAAATGTAACTTTTTGCTTATGTGTAGACCATATGTAATCAGTTCTGACTTTAAAAATACCAGTTTAATATATTTTAAAATATAGCTGTGTGTCTAGTAACCAGGAAAGAGTCCTTTTATTTCCTGAATTCTTATACTTGATTTTAAAATATTTGTTTGCATTATTGGCAAAATTGAGCCTATTAAACTATTAATTTTATTATAAGATGAACTGGAAATTCTGATTTCTTGATTCTGTTAGATTTTAACTTAAATTGTTAAGGATAGAGAATGCAAATGATCTTAAGAAGCCAAAAGAAAATTTGAAAACAGGAAGAAATATGTGGAATTTATGCTATTTCCTAGTAGGTGTCAGTGATAAGATTAAAAAGCAGTGAAGCTTTTATGGATAAAGACCAGTTGCCTATTTTGGAACTGAGGACAGCTGATGTCCTAGGTACCTTCATTGTGAGTGTGTGTGTGTGTGTGTGTGTCTGTCAGTGTATGTGTGTGCACTCAGTCACTTCAATCATGTCTGACTCTGCGACCCCGTGGACCATAGCCCACCAGGCTCCACTGTCCATGGGATTTTCTGGGCAAGAATACTGCAGTGGGCTGTTGTTTCCTCCTCCAGAGAATCTTCCCGACCCAGGGATCAAACCCAAACGTCCTGCATTGCGGGCAGATTCTTCATCACTTGAGCCATCAAGGAAGTCCCTTCATTGTGAATAATCATAGACAAAAGTATTCACAATATCAAGTTGCATAAAAGTGCTTGTTTCCCTGTACACTTTTTATGATTCAGGTGGTCATTTTTTTTTCCAGCAGGAGGTGCCATATGAGATGGATGTGGGTACAACTTGGAATTGTTTCTAGTTTCAGCTTGAGTCCCTTGTCCATGAACGCAGAGGACTTAATACCTGTGTGGAGAGGATCTGAAGGCATGAGATCTGGAAGTGCACGTCCGGGAGCCCCAGTGTTTGTTGTTGGCAAACCTTTATTTTTCTATCCCACAAACTGTAAGTATTCATTCATGGAATATTTTATCTAGGTATTCATTAGTATTTAAAAAGAATGTGTTTTTAATACTTTAATGGTTACATCAAAACAGGAAAAATGAACAACGAAAAAAAAAAAAAGGTAGGGGAAGATTTTTCCCAAGTACTGCTGAAATTTTCCAGGATGATTAACTTAAAAAAACAAAACACAATACCTTAAGCCACTATTTCTATTGGCTGGCTTCTAAATAGGTCACCATGGCTCTGTCTTCAAAAGTGCAACAGAACAGGCTGAAACATTTTAAAAAATACACGCATGCTGTGTCAAATAACTTGCTAGACTGGTCTTTTTTCCCTGGTGACCTGATGGATTTCTAGAGATGATCCTTTCCTCTGATTACATCTCCTCTGTCTCAAGACTGTCTCAGCCTCTGTCTCAAGACTGTCTCAGCCTCTGTTGACTGTCTCAGCCTCTGTCTCAAGATTGTATCATCTGTTTTTTCTCTTCCCAGTTTCCCCTTCACTCTCCCGTCCCCTCCAGCATCTCTTCTTCACTGGCACTTTTCTATTCAGCCCAGAAACTCAGACTTTTGACATACCCAAAGAATCTTTCCTGCATCCTGCCTCTCTGACACTTACCTCATTCCCTCCTCTTCCCAGCCAAGTATCTGAAAAAGAAAATTTTATTCCTGATGCCTCCCCCTCCACTTTAACTCCAGAGTCTGGCTTCCACCTTCAGAATTTACTGCAAGTACCCTTGCAAAAGTCACGGATGTTCAGTTACTGCCCAGCTCAATGTCCCTTCTCTACTGCCCCACTGCTCTAGCACTGTTGACACTGGGCACTCCAACTGGCCCATCAGTAAGTCCACTTGTTCAGCATCATTGCTAGTTCTGGCTCCTTTTTCAGTCTCCTTCAATGGTTGTCCTTCTTCCACTCACCCCACCATTAGTGGCCGACATTGCTTTTGGTCCTCCTCTTGCTTTTTTATGCTTTTTACTGGTGAACTCAGTCATCCCCATATTGTTAGCTATAGCATATACCCACATTCCAATAACCCCAAATTTTGTATTTCCAGAACTGAGATGGTCATAAATGATGTCTGATCCCATAACTTTTTGTATAGAGTAGAGGTAACTTTTTAAAAGTTAGTGAGAAAGAGAAGCAGTTGGGAAATAAAATGGAGTGAGGAATGAGGTGCTTATTACAAATACCTAAATACTTGCTAGAGGCAATATTTAAATAGTGTTTCCAATTTGACTCTGATCTTTCTTGCAGCTGGTGAGAAGAGAAAAAATCTGATAAGCTATGTAATTCATGATATCTATAGGAAAAAACAAAACCAGCTTCCCCACGCAGCTATTCCTTGTGCTAACACTGGAAAGATGTCTCATGAGGAGGATCTTGGATAATACACTGACTGATATCTTTATACCTTTATCATAAACGAATATTCATTTTTCTTTTAAAAATGACATTTGCAGGATGGAGTGTGATATGATTATCCAGCTTGAGCATCATTTATGGGACTGTTGTGAACTAGTCCGAATTTGATTTGGATCCACTGTAATTTGCGCTTTTCTTCCTGGACCTCCAGTGGGTTTTCCTAAAGTAGGCTAAATGGAGGCCGTTTCTGTACATTGTACAAAGAAGATCAGGAGCAGAATTTGCTAACTTTAAAATGTGCAGTAACTTCATATATTAAATAATGCATACATGTAACCAGGCTGGCTACCTAAGTTAGGTGGAATGGCTCATGCTTCTTGCCTTAGGAACAGTAGATGAGAAAGAAAAGGAGTGACTGAGTGCAGGGAGAAGGCAATATGGATGTACACTCTCATTTTCCTTAAACGGCATGATGGAATATGTCCCTAAAATATCTGTCCTCAGCGCAGATGGGACACTATACCTTCCTGCTGGACAGCAGCAGGGTTCTTCTGCTCTCCATGTCACCGCTCACTCTTGTCTCCTGTTCTTCATGAGCCAAGCGACAGGAGACCAGTCCTGGGTGACTGCCTGGTCCCTCTTGTGTTTCTTGTTCTTACATGCTTCATCCAGCTCCTGGCCTTTGTCCCAAAGCTGTCTACAGTTCTCGCCAGCACTGAGTCGGGGTACTCACTGGCATTGACTTCACCTGTCCAGTTGCCCTCGTTTGCACCTGTGCTAACGTGGCCAGGCCTAGTTTTCACTGTGACACTGCCTGCCTTGTTTATTGATATCAGGAACTGGATCAGGATGTTCATATATCAGATGAATGACATGTTTGGTAAGAAAACAGTTACAAAATGAGAAATATATAGATTTAAAACCACATGTCAAATACATTGATATTTGTTCTTAATCTCTATTCACCAGGGAGCAGTGATTGAGGACCCAAGCAGCAGAATATTATCTCTTGAAAAACATAGGTTCCAATTTTTGACTGGTTCAAATTTAATCCTCTGAAACTGCATGGCATCTTTCAGATTCCTGTAGAGTGCCTAACAGGCAAGCTCTTTGGGCAGGAGACCCAGAGTCTTGAAATTTCAGAAGAGGGTATGCTGAGATCCCGGCCTCCATCCTTCTGTGGAAATAATCCTCCCTGTATATTGCAACACTCTTGCAACAGTCCTCTAGAAATGTCTCCTTTAGGCACCTCTGGTTTAGAGCTTCCTCATGTTTGTGGTTTTCTTTGGAATCCTGTACTTCCACCTCTTTGGGACACTTATTGTCTTGTGTACAGGCAACTCATTTTTCTCTTGAATATTATTATCATCTATTAGAGTGGGGTTAGATATTTCCAGTTCTGATGTCCTTTTCCTGGGACCTGCCAATTTACTGACTAGGTTCCAACATGTAACTGAATCTCTTCTACCAGCTGTTGAAACCTAATATGGAGACAGAGGATCCTTGGGGCACCATGCCTCACGCTCTCTAAATAGAATCTCCCTGTCACACCAAATGTTCTGTGAGGCTTTGATAAAATGAAAAACGGAAAGCAAAACCAAACAGCATTCATGACAAGAAGCCCTCGATCCCTGACAAGCCTTAGCTTGGCTTTGACAGAGCTCCTGAAACAGCCATCGTCCTTGAGTTTGTTTCCGCGTAATGTTGTTTATAGCCTCTTCAGATAATTGCCACTAGTGACCCCGGCCACAAGGTCAGCCAGCTTCTTCCGCCTAACTGGACTCTAACCTTTCCAACCTTTATGGCACAGAGACAGTCACACAAGCTCTGCTTTAGCTTTCTGGGGATGATTCTGGAGTCTTTACCTAGACGAGGGTTGGGAACCACATTGATGTCATTTCCCCAAACTGGGGACTGACCTCTGCAAGTTCCTTGGTTCCTAAGGACTGGAGAGTTTATGCCCCCAGGTCTCCTCTGGGTGTTGGCCAGAAATGTTATCACCATAATGAGAAACCCCCTTATTTGCTCCTTAAGCAAATGATCCTTGTGTTTTGGGGAAGTAAACAACAAATAAGCCGCAGTGGAACTCCTTTGACTTTCAGGAAAGGTGAGATGTTATGGGTTCATTAATATGTAAACGGTAGTATGTAGATCTCAATGAAAGTGACAAACAAGTGCCACACTGGGTATTGCTGAACACAGGAAATGGTTGGTTTGAGCTAATATATACTTTTGGCACCACTTCATCTTAAAATCATACATAGCATCCAGCACCAGCAGGTTGGTTTTATAGCTTCATCTATTACTATCCTGTCACTGTTAATTGTCTTCTTTTACCTCTGCAGTATTCTACAAATTGGGCCTATCCAAAGTGACAGGAGGAAGAACATTAAGCATCTGACAAGATGATATCTAAGTTCAATTTCCTACTCTTTACCTGATTTATACCTGCAGAAGATAATTTTCCTTTCTGTCATAAACAGCCCTATAAATCAGCAGTGCTTATGGAGCAGCCGCACCGAGAGCCCCCAGCTTTGCAGCCTCTGTGTTTCCTATTAGGAAGCCATTACTGTTGAATTTTCCTCCTTCAAACAAAAATGATGAAATTTAATACCACTGAGATTACAAAGATTAAGAGCTGAAGTACTGCCGGGGCTTTTCAATTGAAGCTGCTATCTGAGCAATCTTTGCAAAACTCAATAAAAACAGGGTTTCTGCCTTTGACATCATTATCCATCTGTTTGGATGAAATTGCTGTATCATGGTATAAATCTGTGATACAAGTGACATAACCTCTGAAATAAAAGGGAACATTAACTGCTCTATCTTCTGGAGGCCCTGGGACCGGCTGGCTATAAGCTCACTCAAGTGTGATGGCAGTTATTCTGTGTTTTACTAGACTGCAGACAATTATCCTTTGCTCTCCTCCCCTCTTATGACAAACTGCCAGAGCTTCTGCTGAAATGATCTCAAATAGATTTTCTAAAATGCTTAGTACTAGATTGCCTCCATACATTATTTCTTTTCAATGGGCTGAAAATAAAAACCTAATCCACAAATCAATTGCTACATCTATCAGATGCACATTGGTGCACATTTTATTTTGTTCTATCAAGATTTTATACTGCTTATATCCTCTTTGCAGCATTTTACATAGATGGGCGTGCTGCAGGAAGGCAGCTTACCCAGGGTTCAATAGGAGTCAAGAGACATTTAGCCTTATGAGAGGGGAATCTTGTGAAAGGACCATTGATGATAATGTGAAGTGTGAAAAGAACTCTCCAGATACCGCTCTTACGGCTGTGGCACCTCTCCAACCCCCCTGACATGCCAGCCAAATTGAAGCGGGAGATGGATTAGAGGATGAAGAGGAGAAAACCACTCATTAGGACACTTTCCTGGATGAACTCACTTCCTTTCTTGTTCTTTTTCTCTAGGGCTGTTGAGTGCAATTGAGGTACTTTCTACCCAAAGAACAGGGCACCATCTTGTCTGCCAAGCTTCATCCCTTGAGTAGACTTGAGATGGATATGCCTTAAAAAATCTAATTTGAAGTCATTCAGATAGGTGGTTGTGGCACCTCTTTGAGGGGGGCACAAAACATTTATCGACTTAGATTCATTCTTTTATTTAACTGTGCTCATTGTCTTTGTGTGATGCTAATACCATTAGTCTCTGAGATGCTGGCTGGTTATTTACTCAGCCCAAACAAGCAAGCAAGCAATTGCTCAGTTGTGTCTGACTCTTTGCAGTTCCATGAACTGTAGTCTGCCAGGCTTCTCTGTCCATGGGATTTTCCAGGCAAGAATACTGGAGTGGGTTGCTATTTCCTTCTCCAGGGGATCTTCCTGACCCAGGGATTGAACCCAGGTCTCCTGCATTGCAGGCAGATGCTTTACCCTCTGAGCCACCAGTGAAGCCCTTACTTAGCCCAGTAGACAAATAAAAATAGCAATGAGTTCCTAAGCCCTCAATACAAGTTATAAACTCTCAGTGTGCTCTCTTCTGCTGAGTAAACAATCTCCAGTTGCTGTTTACCTCTATTGTATTTACAGGTTCAATCTGAAGCATTCATGGGAAAATCCCATTTGTATGGTAAAACAGGGATACCTGGTACAAGATCAGGATTGCTGATTTGCCTTTCCAGGGGGCATTCTAGTCCCCTTTGCCTCTTTCCCCACTTTCCCCCTAGATGGGCACACTTATACATACTCTCCTGAGATCACATCTCTTTTTTTGTCTGCAAATAAGGGCAAGAATTGGAAAGAATGGAACATGTCTTCATAGACCCTTCTATTTTGGTCAGATAACTAGAGAAGCAAGGCAATTAATAGGCAATCAAATTTCCTTATTCTTATAAATGGCTCAGGGAATCCTTATAATCACTGATACTTGTTGCTTAAAGGATTGAGCCAGGAAAGAGTGAAGCAGCAGAATTTTTTTTTTGACAATATGCTGACACAGGATCTATTATACAAAACCTTATCAAAACCCAAATTTTGGGGAAAAAATTGAATTAGTTCAAACATCTGGGAAACTACACCTCTAAGAGTTTTATTAAATGTCAGAGACTAACTCATACTTCTTTTTAAAAAAATTCACTGAAGACAATGTGAGTCAGAAAATAATTTGGAGAAAACCAATCTTTAACAAATAAAAAAGCAGTTGAATATCCACAAAGCAGTTGATATATATACTGAATCAGAATTTCAAGGGAGGGGGATGTGGAACTAGAAGAATCTATACTTTTAGAAGTTCCCCAGGTGATTCTGATGTGCAGACATGGTTAGCTGGGAACCACAGATACACAGCTTGCCAGCTGCTCTTCATCTCCATGGCAACAGAGGCAGAAGAAGCAAGCATTAACTGTGGCATGAAGTATTTAAGCTAATATGAGTTTGCTTTTAATTACTAGATTTGCATTTGTCATTATAACCCTTTAGTGAATATCTTCTCTTTGGCCCTATGCCTAAGATTTGGATAGTTTCCACCAGGTGAACACTATGCTTTTGATTATAGACTTTTTTTAACCTAGGCTTATACTAATTATGCATAAAAGAAAAATCATGTTAGAACCCAAGTAATTAAACTTTTTCTCTAGAGACTCATGTCATTAAAAATAATGTCATACAAAAATAATGCATCTAGTTGTAAGTATAAACAATGGAATAAAATATAGAACAAGATTTAAAGAAATACAAATGCCCAGGTACACATTTAAGAACATTATTAGCTAAACCTCAACTGTTACAAACTGTATTTAATTTAGGTCTGGTTTTCCTCACTGAGACTGAATAGGAAAACTAGTATATCTGATTTCATTTATAGGGCCAAAATTTTTTATTACTATACTTGTTCTCAAAATCCTTTTTTCTTTGAGGCTTTAGAAATAAGTATATTTTTTTCCTGCAACTTCAGGCATTAAAAGCCTTTTGCAGTATTTTAGCCTTTCGGGGAAAATATTAATAATAATAGAAATATAATACATGCAGTTTCCTATATATATGTCCTGTTGTAATTGCTTTTTCTCCTGCTCTGTTTTAATAGAAACATCTATTTCCTCCACAGAATTTTCTTAGTCTTCTACTGTTCTTTTTTCCTGCCAAGAGAAGCCTTTTGCCTGAGTCAACCCTTTTTTCCAAACTTTATGTGCATGAGGCTTTATAAAATCCTGTGATGCTATCTTCTGTTATTTATTATCATTAATCATAACTATGACAATAATAAATATTTTAATACCTTCTTTGAACATAGTTTAATTTCATCTTTTGAAATCAGGAAGGGTTCCCTTGGCAACCAAGTTATATCCTCCTCCCTGGGTGGCATGATTCTGGTATAAAAATTATATGATGCAAACTAGTCAAAGATTATTTTAAAATTAACCCATCATTTCCCAGTTTACAACTTACATCAGGCCTATATTTTTTCTGTGCAAAAGGAACTAAACACTTCTGCTGTCTAGCCTTTAAAAACAAAAATGGAATAAAAAAGAATTAAAAATTATGGTTGTGATGGGAAGAGAAAAATTATATATATATAGTGCTTGCTTTGGATCAGGGGATTAGGACCTGCCCATTTATCTGTTATTGCTTCTGTATTCCTATATCAGGAGAAGTGGCATCAAAAGGACTGAGTGTTAAAAGACTCAGTGTGTGAGTGTGAGTGTGTGTGTGTGAGTGTGTGTGTGTGTGTGTGTGTGTGTACACCTACCTAACTGTATCTTGGGGAAAGATGAACTTTGTTGCTTAGTAGCTGTTATGGATGAAATATTTTCTGTCCGCCATCAAATCCATATGTTGAAACCCTAACCCCTTCAATGTGATGATATGGGATGTAGAACCTTTGGAGGTAATTAGGAATAGATAAGGTCCTGAGTGTGGAGCTCTTATGAATGGGATTAGTACCCTTATCAACCTCACAAGACAGGGCATGCTTCTCTCTGCTCTCTACTGTGTGATGACATGGTGAGAAGTCTGCAACCTGGAGAGGGCTCTAACCATAACGCACAGTGCTGGTTCTCTCATCTTGGACTTCTGGCCTCCAGAATGGTGAGAAATAAACGTCTGTTGTTTATAAGCCACCCAGTTTATGGTATTCTGTTTTAACAGCCTGAACTGACAAAGTCAGTAGCCTTAAATTCACTTAAATCATACAGGTGGAACTAAAGATATAATTGTATTTTCTATAAATGTAATTTACAGTTTTAATCAGTAACTTCAGCTTCTTTTGCTTGAGTCCAATTAAGTTATTTACAAAATATTTTCTGGAAAAAATGAAGATCTGTAATTCAAACATTTTTCTCAACTGTGAACGTGAATAAGCAGGAGGGTGAGTTAAAAAAAGCTTATAATCTACAGTGGCTTGTTCTATAAAGTAAGAGAGAAAAGCGTATATTGTTTTAAAAAACTGTTACATTGTGTTAGGAAACTTTGTAAAAGTGGCATTATAGAAATGCTACATTATAGAAAATTTGGCAAACTGCAGTAAAAGGAAAAGCAGGAAAAAATTAAACTCAAGTTGCATCTCCTAAAGACAAACACAGTTAACATTTTGAAGTACTTTCCTAAGATTAGGATTCTTTTTTAAAAATTCAATTTTGTAACTCAGAAAGTCCTTTTAAGAGTTACAACCTATCAAAAGCAATTTCCTTGATAACATATTAATATTTGGCAACATATATTTAAAGGTAAAACGAAAGGACATAACTGTAAGTGAAGATGCCTGTTATGTTGTCCTTTAATTAGGTACAGAATTTACCCTTCACAGGCAATACCACTGCTAGAACACTATCTTCAAAGGATAATCTGAAATGCAAAAACAGAGACTCAAGATGTTTCTCACAGAATCACTTTTTGGGAAATTGTCAATCAATGGTGTCATATCTATATGATTGAATACTCTGCAGCCACTAAAGTATAAGGATTTAAAAAATAACATGTGAAATGATTACTAGCCAATGTTAAGCCAAAAAAAAAAAGCAGATTTCAAAGTTTCATATAAAATATGATCTCAATTATATTTTTACAAAGCAGAAGAAATGTGGTACCAAAACACATCATAAAACACCAAAAGGGTTGCTATATCTGAATGCTGGGATTATAAATAAATCTGATTACTTTCTCTGTAATTTTTTGCATATCCAAACATTTTCTACAATGAATTTGTATTTATTTTATAATTGTATTTTTGAAAATAACACAAGCTGTTCCCTTGCTCCATTTTCTGGGAACCATACTTGGAACACAAAGGAAGAGATTAATTGCACCAAGCATCCCTTCCTCAGAATAGTTCCTGTGTTTCTAATCACATGGCAGCTGTTTGCATGGTAATAGTCTGCTCCAAGTTTTATAGAAGCTGCATTTCTTAATTGAGTGCTTTGAAGAGTCTTAAGACCCATGCAGAAAGCAGAGTAGGGGCCCTCTCTCTGGCAGGGTTAGCTTGTAACACAGTTTGAAATATTTTTCAGGGATGGTCACAGCCTTCCCTGTTAGTGTCCACATTTCTTGGGAAGCAGTGGCCCAGACACAGGGCTCCTGCAAGCCTGGGCATAAAACCTCACTTATGGAGGAAGCCTTGTTGGACCAGTGTGGGCCTGAGCTCTTCATCACAGCTAGGGTCCGTCTCCAGCTTGTAGCAACAGAAACTGGCCCAGGGCTTTGCTTTCCTTCTGACCAGGTGGAGCCTGAATATGACACCCATTTTTGATTTTGCAAATGGTATGATTTGATGGAGCCTCATTTCTGGGCTGGGCTGTCTACCCATTTGCTGTTTACTGTGACTTTTTCCCCAAGGGCACATGATAACTCCAGAAGGCCTTCAATGCCAAACCCAAAAGGAGGAACCTAGGGTTTTTCTCTATTTTGATGGGGGCAGGTTGTCAAAGAGGGGAGGGGGTACTTAACACTACAGAGCATCAGTGGTCTCAGTGTAATAAAAAAATTAAAAAAAAGGCTCACTTTTTTCACTGGGCTGGTGGGGAGGCAGAAGAGGGGCTCCAGGAAGAAGGGAGCACAGGGCTTTTTCAGAGGCCATTTAAGGCCTTGACTGCCTAGGTGGAATGTGCAGGTTTTGTGACATCCATGATCCAAAGTAAGTCATCTGATCAACTTGGCAAAGTTTCTTCAAAATAGGGAACATTGTCTAGTCCTTGTCCAGAGGAGATGCTGGATGCTCTCTGAGTTGGCTTGGGGATGGGTATTCAGAAGGCCGGGGTCAAGGAGTGATTGTCCTTTATGAACCCTTCATTTCAAGAGGAAATGAACAGACCAGAAACCAACCAACAGTGCAAAAGGTGCTTCTGTGTCTGAATGGGAAGCAGGCCCTCCTGAGGGCCTCGAGCCCTGGGACTGAGGCATTGCTCCCCGCCCAGCTAGCGCAGCTGGTGCTGAAGGAGCATCCCTGATTCCTTCATGGGCGGGGGCCGTTGGTGGGGCTGGAGGTTGAGTCTCACCCCCCCACCTCCCCCAACGGCGTGCCCTCCTCATCATCCGGCACCACTCTAAGAAAGTCTTCCAGCTTCTGGGACAGACGCGTCTGACACCAGGGGAAAACCTAGAGTTGCGTGGTGCCTTACTCCATCTGCCGGTTCTCCATCCTCACCTTGTGCCCGCTTGGCTCTGGCTGGCTGTTCGCACCCTACACCCGCGGGTTCCCTATTGCAGCACCAGGAAGGCCTTTCGGGGTGAGTCAACAGTCCACTTACATACATTTGCTCCTCATTGAAAGGGCATGGGTGGCGGGAGAAGAGACTTATTTATTAATTATAAATTTCAAAATAAAATTAGTTTTAAAGTTTTTCTGATTGTAAAAGCTGCATTCTCGTGGTAAGAATAAGCCAAAGTATACAGAAAAATCATAAGAAAAAAGCAAAAAAAACCACACCCCTCTAAAATCTCAGCATTGATTGGTAACTACTGTTAACATATTGGTAAACGGTCCTCCCCCTTCTTTCTTTGCTATATTCTCAGTGGGAATATACTGTATATTCTTTTAAAAACTTTTTTTTTTAATTTAGAAAACCTCAATCATTTGTTCTTAAATCTGTTTGCCTTTAAACTCAACAATGTGTCTGAGTGTTTTTTTTTTAAGGTAAATATAGTACCACATTGTTATTTTTGTGGTTGTATGTTATTTGCATTGTATGATATACCTTAATTTAATTAAAAACCCTTGATAGATATATCATTTACTTTCAATTTATGGTAATAATGGTACCCTTACTTTTCTTTTTATTAGTAGAAGCAATAGAAGAAAAATAAGAGGAACAGTATTTGTAGACTTTTCAAAGTATCTGTTACATAAATTTCTAGAAGTATTAGGTTGCCAAAAAGTTTGTTCAGGTTTTTCCTTAACATCTTACAGAAATTGAAGACAAAAATTTTGGCTAGCCCAATAGAATCATTGAGTCTAAAGATATTTGTATTTATTATGTTGACATATATCTAAACTGCTTTTTGAATTATTATTTTTTAAATTTATTTATTTTCTACTTGAAGGATAATTGTTTTATAGAATTTTGTTGTTTTCTGTCAAAGTTCAACATGAATCAGCCGTAGGTATACATAAATTCGAATAATGGGAGAAGTTTTTGGTGCCACAACAGCTATCTTCTTGTGATATGTTTTAGAGTGTACAAAATGGATTTATTGTTTCCTTCTGAAAGACAGATACTCTTTATGCAGTGCTTGTGAAGAAATTAGGTATAGGCTCATGGACAAGTTGATTCACTTTTGGGGGGCTTTGTTTCTCATCTGTGTAAATCAGCCTTGGACTAAATGCAATCAAAGATCCCTTACATGTCTAAGATTTTACAGTTTTATGATGCCGGGCGTGGGGCGGGGAGGCGGAAAGCAGTGGCCAAATATCTTACTGTTGTCTGCCTGCCTTTTTATTTTTTCCTGTATTTTTTCAGAGTTTAGGTTGGAATCTTATTGTTGTTGTTCAATAGCTAAAGTTGTATCCAGCTCTTTTGTGACCCCGTGGACTGTAGTCCACTAGGCTCCTCTATCCAAGGGATTTCCCAGGCAAGAATACTGGAGTGGTTACTATTTCCTTCTTCAGGGGATCTTTCTGACCCAGGAATTGAACCTGTGTTTCCTGCATTGGCAGGCGGATACTTTATCACTGAGCCACCAGGGAAGCCTGCTGGAGTTTTATTCTAGTTGTATGTTAATTCAGAAATGATTAACAACTGCACAATGTTGTCTCCCTATCCTACAATGACCTTGTTATTGGATGTTGACATATATGGATGTGAGAGTTGGACTGTGAAGAAGGCTGAGCACTGAAGAATTGATGCTTTTGAACTGTGGGGTTGGAGAAGACTCTTGAAAGTCCCTTGGACTGCAAGGAGATCCACCCAGTCCATTCTGAAGGAGATCAGCCCTGGGATTTCTTTGGAAGGAATGATGCTAAAGCTGAAACTCCAGTACTTTGGCCACCTCATGCAAAGAGTTGACTCATTGGAAAAGACTCTGATGCTGGGAGGGGTTGGGGGCAGGAGGAGAAGGGGACGACAGAGGATGAGATGGCTGGATGGCATCACTGACTCGATGGACGTGAGTCTGAGTGAACTCCAGGAGTTGGTGATGGACAGGGAGGCCTGGCGTGCTGCGATTCATGGGGTCGTAAAGAGTCGGACATGACTGAGCGACTGAACCGAACTGAACTGATTTCTTCCTGAAAATAGTGCAAATGAAATGGGTTATATCCTTTTTTTGCCTACTATCTATACTTCTCTCTCAGTGCCTAATTCAGGGCTCTTTACCCCAAAAGGGGCTACCTAACTTCTAATAGTATACATATACCTTGTTACATGTGAAAATAAGCAAAGCAATATATGCACATATTTTATATATATATATATATATATATATATATATATATGGTTGTATATGTGTGTGGGAGTGCACATATGTGTGCACACTTGTAGTTTTGCCCATTGCATCTCACCAGCAGCTCGCATAATGAGAAAGCTGAGCCATTAAACCTTGGTTCAATGGTTTGGTTCAAAACAATTCTGGTTACTCTAATTTCACTCAAGCTTCTCCCCTGAGCTTGTATATTCCATCCTACTCCATTTCTCAGCTTCCTCGCCTGGCAGGTATCTTGAGCTTGACGTGTCTAAATCAGAACTCCTTATGTCTCCCGCATCCTCCAATACCTTCTTCTTCTACAGTCTCCCCCAGTTCGGTAAACGACAACTCCATTCTCCCAAGAAACACCTTTGTGCTGCTCTTGCTTTCTCTTTACCTCACACTGGTCCGTTCTGTCTGGTCTGCCTGCATGTCACCCTCCAGCAGAATGGGCTCTCTTGGTGATAAAGTTGTCCAGCTCTGCTGGACCACACGCAGCTCGTGCTCCAGGCTACATGTTTTAAAGTGTCTTTCACCTCAAAGGCTGCAGTCAAAATTTTGTTTCCTCTGCGTACAAGTCTCCTTGTTGCTGGGTTCTTAGGCATGGTAGTTGGAGTTGGCAGGCAGTTACTTAGAATTTCTACTCAAGTGCTCTTTTGAAACCACTTTTTAATTAAAAAAAGTTAGATCCCCAAGATCCACTGAATATCTGGCTAGCCTGAAGTTCCATTACAAGCCTGGAAAAAAAATGTCTGTAATTGTTTGTTGCTTTATAGTCTTATTTAGTTCTTAGGATGGACAGGGACACACGTAACCAACACTGACTGAAATAAAGAGTGATGGGCAGAGGTGTTTCAGGTGAAATGTGTCTGGCCCTGAAGACTCCAGGGGCCTAGGCTGCAAATGTGCAGGCATGACCAGTGACCTAGTTGGTCAGGTGTGGGCCAGGAGAGACAGAGGGTTGTCCCAGGAGTCAGGAGCTGAAGAATGTGGGCTGATATCTAGAGGGAAGGCTCATCTTATCTTTTCTGAGGACTAAATGGCACTAGTGGTAAAGAACCTGCCTGCCAATCCAGGGGACATAAGAGTTGTGGGTTTGGTCCCTGGGTTGGGACGATCCCCTGGAGGAGGACATGGCAGTCACTCCAATATTCTTGCCTGGAGAATCCCATGGACAGAGGAGTACGGCAGGCTGTAGACCATAGAGTTGTAAAGAGTTGGACACGACTCAAGCGACTTAGCATGCAAGCACACCCAAATGAGGCACCCAGATCAACGTGGAGCAAGCACCATGTACAGCTAGAACCAAAGCCCTTCATTTCTCAGAAGAGATGAAAGACGACGGTTCAAATTTGTGTCCCATAGGTACTTTATCTCTTTAAGACTGTTTTCTAGGGTAGAGTGGGTGGAGTTTTTAGCATCTCAAGAGAGTGTTAAGAACACATCTGCTTTGTCTGGGTGTTTGATTTTCCTTTAACCACAGTGATAGGTACACTTTGTGGTGGTGTTTGTTTTTGGCAGAGTAGTTAAGGCTGTGGGCTTAGGACTCAGTAAGAATTCCCTCCAGATTACAACTCTACCACTTACTAGCATAGGCAGTTTTTTTTACCTCTTTGAGTCACAGTTTAGTCATCTGCAAAATGGGTGTGGTAAGGCCTACCTTATGGGTTGATGTGAAGATTAAATACAATAATCCAGGCTCTGTGCCTGGCATATAGTTAATGCTCAATAGCTGCTATTATTGGTGCTGTTATCATTACCACTATTATTAGAGTTGAATGTGGCACAGAGGTCATCAGGCCTACCTTCATTATATCCGAGATAAAGAAACTGACCCTCAGAGCTCACAGGTCGCTTACCATCATCCCTCCATAGCAGGTTCCTGGCTGAACCAGCCAGTGCAGCCCCTGGTGCTCTTTCATCATACTCATCATTGCCTGGTGGCTAAAGTTTGTAATCATTCTTGCCTCCCTGCCAGGTGGAATATTGGCATGGAGTTGCCTGCAGAGTTTAAAGGGAAGGAAATAATAGTTTACAAGCTCTGTGGGGCCAGGGACCATGTCTGTCTTGGTCTCTTCCATATCCCTTGTGCTAACTACAATGTCTAGTGTTTAGTAATGTAATAGTTAATACACAAACATGTGCATTACATGAAGCATATTCAGCAAGGAGGTGACTACAAACACATCACAGTGGAAATGTGGCACCCATGAGCACTGACTTCTCCCCTGGGAGTTGTTCCTGGACACATTTGCCCATGTCCTTCCTGTGCTCCTAGAGTGCTTTGAACAAGGATGAAAGCAATTTACATGAGAGGCACTTGCATTTGGTCCCCACATTGCCTCTTCCCTTTTTCTCCCCCTCTGTTCCTCTGTGTCCTTTTCTTCTTTCTCTCTCACTTCTACTTCCTACTCTTGATCAATTCTTTAATGAGGATAGGCTATGTTGTGCTGCAGAAATAAGCCACCTCTAATATTCAGTGGCTTAATACAGCAAAATTTATTTCTACAAATCTGGGTAGAAATAAATTACTCCAGGACAAATGCCATCCATGTGTTGGCTCAGCATTCCAGGCTTCTGTCTTATGGCACTGCCTGCAGCTGCAAAGATGCCCACCCCAAGGCTGGGTATGGAGCCCTCAAGGAGCTCTTCCTGGTATGAAATACTCGACGCCATGTCACGCCCACCTGCTCTAGTGTAGGCTGGTCACCTGGACTCACCCACAGATTGGGAAGGGTCATCTCTCCGTGGGCTCAGAAGGTCCTAGAGGCAGGATCTGGGTAAGATGGCTCTACCACAGGTCTTTTTCAAAACTCAACTCTTTTCCTCATCTGTTCTCCTGTATTTTCCACTGACATTCTTTTCTTTCCTTAGTCCTTTCCCTGCCTCCTGTGTCTTCTTGCTCACCTCCCTCCAGCTCCTGGTCTGTATCCTACTGCGTGATGCAGAGCAGATGCTGACTGAGGACGCTGTTGCGATTGTCGGGTCTGCTTGACTCTGACCTTCTTGCCTGGATATAGACAAAGGCAACAGAATTTCCCTCCTCCTTTTGGATCACTGGGAACTTACAAAATCCTCCTGTTGTCCTGAGTACCCTGGGCCTGGAAAGGACTGGCAGAAGGTCAGGCCAGGCATCTTGCACTTGGGAGACACCAGGCAGCCCCAGAATCTTCCCCTCCTCCCTTCAGGAGTCAGCGCCCTCAAAGACCCCACCAATCTCAGCACACGGCTCAGTGGAGCTGGATGTTCATTTGGAGTGATGTGTATTTGATTTTCTGCACAGGATCTAGTCACTGACCACTTACCTTGACTGTAAGGAGTGATTAGTTTCTTGATAACATCAATAAGGTCTCTACATGAGTGTTTCAGATTGGCCTCACAGTGAAACAAGTTGATTTCTTTATCTCGGATGTAATGAAGGTAGGCGTGATGACCTCTGTGCCACATTCAACTTGATTTTTTTTTTTAATACTAATTTTGTAACAGATGAAAAGAACCTGTGTGGCAGACAGATGGAAAGCACATGGCATGGGGGCCAGATTGCCTGACTCTGCCATCACAATAAACTGTGGAAAATTCTTCAAGAGATGGGAATACTAGACCACCTGACCTGCCTCTTGAGAAATCTGTATGCAGGTCAGGAAGCAGCAGTTAGAAGTGGACATGGAACAACAGACTGGTTCCAAATAGGAAAAGGAGTACATCAAGGCTATACATTGTCACCCTGCTTATTTAACTTTTATCTAGAGTGCATCATGAGAAATGCTGGGCTGGAAGAAACACAAGCTGGAATCAAGATTGCCGGGAGAAATATCAATAACCTCAGATATGCAGATGATACCACCCTTATGGCAGAAAGTGAAGAAGAACTAA
Source organism: Capra hircus (assembly GCF_001704415.2). Taxonomy (NCBI): domain Eukaryota; kingdom Metazoa; phylum Chordata; class Mammalia; order Artiodactyla; family Bovidae; genus Capra; species Capra hircus. The sequence goes on along the minus strand of NC_030809.1, from coordinate 115,265,026 downwards.
AAAGCCTCTTGATGAAAGTGAAAGAGGAGAGTGAAAAAGTTGGCCTAAAGCTCAACATTCAGAAAATGAAGATCATGGCATCCGGTCCCATCACTTCATGGGAAATAGATGGGGAAACAATGTCAGACTTAATTTTTTTGGGCTCCAAAATCACTGCAGATGGTGAGTGCAGCCATGAAATTAAAAGACGCTTACTCCTAGGAAGAAAAGTTATGACAAACCTAGATGGCATATTCAAGAGCAGAGACATTACTTTGCCGACTAAGGTCCGTCTAGTCAAAGCTATGGTTTTTCCTGTGGTCATGTATGGATGTGAGAGTTGGACTATGAAGAAGGCTGAGTGCTGAAGAATTGATGCTTTTGAACTGTGGGGTTGGAGAAGACTCTTGAGAGTCCCTTGGACTACAAGGAGATCCAACCAGTCCATTCTGAAGGAGATCAACCCTGGGATTTCTTTGGAAGGAATGGTGCTAAAGCTGAAACTCCAGTACTTTGGCCACCTCATGAGAAGAGTTGACTCATTGGAAAAGACTCTGATGCTGGGAGGGATTGGGGGCAGGAGGAGAAGGGGACGACCGAAGATGAGATGGCTGGATGGCATCACTGACTCGATGGACATGAGTCTGAGTGAACTCCAGGAGTTGGTGATGGACAGGGAGGCCTGGCGTGCTGCGATTCATGGGGTCGCAAAAAGTCAGACACGACTGAGTGACTGAACTGAACTGAACTGATTAGTTGAGTGTCTTTCCCTCTGGGTCTCATTCCTGCAAATAAGAGTGGTTGGACAAGATGAACTTTGAAGCATCTTTGAGAGCTATGATTCTTTGAGTTTGTTGTATCTGGCTTGCCACAGAGGATAATACATACGGCTGGGGTAGAATGTATTATGTGAAGTCTTAAAAAGGCCCCTTGGTGTCATCATCCATAGAAGAGAAGGAGCAGGAACAGGCTGAGGAGTGGATTAGATGAGGTATGATGGGCAGCACCAGGGGTAGGGTTTGATGAACTTGCTCTATAAATAGCCCATTGTCCTCAAAAAAGTAGCACAGTTTATCTGTTAATTTTATTCTTTGTAGTCTCTCCTCTTATTTTTTTCCCCTTATAAAATTTTTAGTGTCAGAAAATGCTGAGAATGGAAATATTAGGGAATTTAGAATGAGCTTGTTGAGATATTCAGTATAGACATATCAGCTGTTGGTGATTTCCCCCAAAGTTGAAGGTTATAATTTTTCTACCCTTCCTAAGAAATAACGGTCTCTTGGAATGTGCAACTAAATTAGTCATACTGTGTCCTGAGAATTGGTCTCTGTAATACATCCTGGCCTTTGAAAAAGAGCTGCAGTTGTATAATGGATTTTAGAAGTCTCCAAAGCTGGTTCAACTAACATATTTGTTAGTCTAATAAATGATATTGCTCTTGTCAAGATTTTTCCATATAGCACAATTTAATAGAGGAATCAATAGTTTCTCAGACATGACAAAAGGGCCTGGGTGTGTTTTGATGGGAGACACAAAGACTCTTGTTCTAATAAAGCCAAAATGGAAAAAAAAGTTTTTTCCCTCCGCTTTCAAGTGTATTTTTATGAAGCTAAAATATACATACCACTTTCTCTAGGAAAATATTTGTTTATCAATATTTTCTCCTACAGTGTCTTTTTACTCTGTTATTATACATGAATATGCATTTTGTTTCCATCTTACTTCCTCTGGTCTGATGAGCTGTCACGGGTACACTCTTCTTCAGGAAAAACTCCAGTCTGAGGGTATTTTAATCCACTGAACATATGGAATTTTCTTTAGAAATCTTTTAAGAAACATTTTGGGCAAACATTGGCATCTACCTACATTTCCTCTCATCATAGCTTTTTTAAAGTCCTCAGAGTGGTTTCGTATAGTCAGGGGCCATCTTCTCTAGCAGCTCCTGCCTTCACTGAACAGAGATTTTAAGGTTGCGTACAGTGTCCTCTGACTCCTGCTGCCATATTGATATCTTTGCTGATTTTAGTTAATGGGTTAAACAAATCTCTTTTGGAGTTGTTGAAGCTTCTTGGAAGGAAACTGCATTGGTATTGAAAATATTGGCACGTCTGTGTGTCTCATCCTCAGCCAAAACATTTAGTTTTTGCCATGGAATGTGTTATTTGGAGGATGTCTGACTTTCACGGCTCTGGGTTCTACCTCCTGGCAGGAGCAATTTGCTGACATTGTCCCTTAGCAGTTATCCCCAAATAACACCATCTTCATATAAGAACTCAAGTATTGGTCAGAAAATGACTGTTGGGGACAATTTCTACTAGACTGATGAAAGACTGCTCTTTGAAATGCTTACTCAGACAGCTGAGATTATTGGTCATGACTATCTCTTGAGACAGAAATAGTCTCAGAACATTTCCAGAGACAAGACAAACGAGTACATTGATGTGTTAGGGGAGCTAAAATTGACTAAGGAGATAAGCTAGGTTGAGAGCAGTGGCTCACCTTGAGTACACATTAGAATTACCTGGTGGGCTTTAAAAAACAAACAAACAAAAAAAACCCAGAGTCTTGACCTTATCCCTAGAGATTCCTGCTTCACTTGGTCTGGAGTGGGGCATGGTTAGTAGTCTCTTTCTCGCTTTTTCTCCTTTTCAGCTGATTCTACTGTGTAATCGGGGCTGAGATCCACGAGTCTAGTGCAGTGCTGCTAGAATTGGAATTGGTTAGAAATGCACTTGGAGAAGGCAGTGGCACCCCACTGCAGTACTCTTGCCTAGAAAATCCCATGGACGGAGGAGCCTGGTGGGTCGCAGTCCATGGAGTCGCTAAGAGTCGGGAACGACTGAGCGACTTCACTTTCACTTTTCTCTTTCATGCATTGGAGAAGGAAATGGCAACCCACTCCAGTGTTCTTGCCTGGAGAATCCCAGGGACGGGGGAGCCTGGTGGGCTGCCGTCTATGGGGTGACACAGAGTCAGACACGACTGAAGCGACTTAGCAGCAGCAGCAGCAACAGAAGTGCTCTTGGGAGTGGGGCCTGGGAATCTGTATATTTTCAGTTCTCTAGATGATTCTTGCCCGTGATTGTCAAATGTTAGCACATATCAGGACTGTCTGACGGGCTTGTTAAAACAGTTTGCTGGGTCTTATCCCAAGAGTTTCTCATTCATCAGGTCTGGGATGGGACCTGAGAGCTTGCATTTTGAACAAGCTCTCAGATGTTGCTGGTCTATGGTCCACACTTGGGCCAGCATCAGTCTGCAGTAGACCTGGGGACTTGGACTGTTTCTGAGTTTGCTGCAAAGGTGGTAGCTTAAAGACATTAGGATCTCAGCTGTCGTAAACTGAGATCCTAATGTCTTAGAACTAATTGCTTTGGCTAGGAACCCATTTCCCACCTCCCACCCCCACTTTTTAAAGGTTTTTTGCAGCAAGGCTGCAAAGCATGGGATAAAACTCCAAGAGTCAAACTGTATCACAGATGATAGTTACCACTTTCATTATTTTGACTAAGACATTCTGCCAGTTTTATCAGGGTAAAATGAATTATCTTGAAAGACTTTTTTACCCTTCTCTGTAATGATTGGTTGTTTCAATGTATTAGGCAAATTGTGGAAGGTTTTGATTGTCAGATACACTTTATAGTAGAATCTGTTTTTGCCTCAGTGGTTAAGAGTAGAATGTAAACTAATATCTTAGGTAAAAAGAAGTAGCACATTTTTTTTTCCTGTTTCATGGATGGACTGGATACTATTTAAGGCAATATGTATTTTGGATGAAGGTGGTGGGGGAGGGTCCTCTCTAGTTGATTCTGATAAAACCCTCAGGTGAGAACCATTGCTTGAGAGCAGGGATCACAAACTAAAATGCCTCCAAGGACTGGCAGGGATTGGGGGCAGACTGGAGTCTGCTGTCTGCAGGGAACAGCCCTCCTCCCACTCTGGCTGGTTTTGACTAGGTAGGAACACTGCATAGCATGGCCAGAGCTTCTGGTTTTAAAAGGAAAGCCAAGGAACCTACTTTTCTCCTGAGAAACGTCCTGATCTTTGAATGTTGTCAATACACTTTTAAACCTGTAAGACCCTTGCACTGATCAAGCAAAACATACTTGTGAGCAGTAAACAACCTGTTTGTGACTTCACAGTGCTTTTTCTAAGTCTGAAATTCCAATGAGTCAGTCAAAACGAGTCTTATTCAAAGTTACCTCAGAAGTACACTCAGTTTCCTGGGTTTGCTGTCTAGCACTGTGATCCCATGAGATATAAGGGCGACAGGGAAAATATTACTGCTTACTTTTAAAAAAGGACAATTTAAATATCTCAGGCTCCAGCTTGTGTGCTCCCAGATTTTAATATAATAATCATCCTTGATATAACATATTTCTTTGGAAATGAAATTTGGATGCATTTCAATCTTTAATGCATGGAATTAGCAGGATAGGGGTTGGAAAAGTTTCAAACTCTATAGAAGAGTGGCCACAAAAGAACATTCAAACCAATAACTAAAAATCTCAGCGGTATATTCTTCAGTTATTGGATCTTGGGTATTCAGGGCTGACTGCATCTTCCTGCATATTGAATTATTGTAGCATTAAGTTTCTGTAACATTTAGGAAATAGATGGCTGAGAAGTGACTGAAAAGAGAAATTTAAAAAGCAGGCATCACATTCCTTTTTATTATGTTTATCTGTCCTCTCAAGGACAGGAGAGGCGCTTTCCATCTGTTTAAATCTTGCCCTGGCACATCCAGCCCCAAGGTGCTGGAGGGTTTGTGGGCCTCACTCACGCATTTAACCCCTAAGACCTTCCATTTCATTAGGGGAATCTGCCATTATAGGTGCTCATTCCTATCCTGTGTACAAATTTTCTCTGCTGGCTTTGTTGATAGCTTTATAAGTTGCACGTTCTCTGAAGCGGCAGACAGGGGAGTGAGGCCTGGACTGAGCATCTTGGTAGCTCTGTATTAACTGTATTTTGTTCCCTAATATGTTGAATGTCAGTTTTTGTGGCCTCTGAAGATATAGTTTGGTATGTGTTGGCAGGTCAACAGAGGAAACATTTTCAGGGATGAAATCCAAGGTTGTCGCTATTACTCCTAGAACATAAATATAGAATAATGGTCAGTGGGATTTCCCTATGGTTCATCCCAGTGTATGGGAAATAGGAGTCATCTAAGATATTCACATCTGGCTAATAAGAGAGTGGTATCTTGTTTCACTCTTGCTGTTTCTCCTTGTATGTTTTCTGTCTTGGGGTTCCCGTGGGTAAGGTGGAATTGTGTGTTTTTGGATCCCTAGCCAAATGTCATCTAATCTCTCATTAACCATGAATAAAGCTTTTACAAGCACAGATATACTGGAGGAATCTGAAACTGGGTAGGGATGCAAGCTTGTGGTAATTTGGGAAACAAGCACATAAATTTTTGTCTAATGTAATTTTTGTGCTCAGGAAAGTAACAGAGAAAGGGATAGGAACAGGCAGATCTTAATTAAGTGAGCAATTTTAGAAAGGATAAAAATATTATGGAAACTGAAAAGAAGTATTTTGGATCCTGACTCAAGTCCTGGTGTGAGTTGGGAATGTTTTAATCTGTTTGGCATGAGCCAGAAATTGTTTCCTAGTGGGGAAAGACATAGGCTCCTCAAATAAGACCTTAGCCTCCTGGTTTTTGTGTTGTAGGTAGACCCCATGCTGATGGCTCTTCTATAGGTGGCTGCTTCATGACACTGATGGAAAGTCTAAGCCTGGCCCATATGGTGTTGCTGGGTGTTCTAGAATCAACTTCCCAGTATTACCAGTTACAAAATATCCACTTTCCCCCAATCCTGTGACCTCACTCTGTTCTTACCATCTTTGGTCATCAGTTTCTTTATGTATAAACCTGAGTGATAATACTTGCCCTGCATCCTTCTGCAGTTCTGATAGTCAGTTGAGATAATATATCTGAAGGTGCTTTTAAAATTGTTGAGTGATACAGAGATGTAGGAAGTTCTTAGACAATTTGTACTATAAGGGTGATACAAGGAATTTGGAAACTTCTGTTCACAAATGAAAAGGCTGTATGTAGGTGGTATCAAATGTTTATAGGCAGGTCTTTCAGAAACACTGTTCCATTGCAATAGGCTCAGTGGTCAGTTCAGTTCAGTCACTCAGTCATGTCTGACTTTGTGACCCCATGAACCGCAGCACACCAGGCCTCCCTGTCCATCACCAACTCCCAGAGTCTACTCAAACTCATGTCCATCGAGTCAATGATGCCATCCAGCCATCTCATCCTCCGTCATCCCCTTCTTCTCCTGCCCCCAATCCCTCCCAGCATCAGGGTCTTTTCAAATGAGTCAGCTCTTTGCATGAGGTGGCCAAACTATTGGAGTTTCAGCTTCAACATCAGTCCTTCCAGTGAACACCTAGGACTGATCTCCTTTAGGATGGACTGGTTGGATCTCCTTGCAGTCCAAGGGACTCTCAAGAGTCTTCTCCAAAACTACAGTTCAGAAGCAGCAATTCTTCAGTGCTCACCTTTCTTTATAGTCCAACTCTCACATCCATACATGACTCCTGGAAAAACCATACCTTGACTAGATGGACCTTTGTTGGCAAAGTAATGTCTCTGCTTTTCAATATGCTGTCTAGGTTTGTCATAACTTTCCTTCCAAGGAGTAATCATCTTTTAATTTCATGGCTGCAATCACCATCTGCAGTGATTTTGAAGCCCCCCAAAACAAAGTCTGACACTGTTTCCTCTGTTTCCCCATCTATTTGCTATGAAGTGATGGGACCGGATGCCATGATGTTAGTTTCCTGAATGTTGAGCTTTAAGCCAACTTTTTCACTCTCCTCTTTCACTTTCATCAAGAGGCTCTTTAGTTCTTCTTCACTTTCTGGTATAAGGGTGGTGTCATTTGCATATTGGAGGTTGTTGATATTTCTCCTGGCAATCTTGATTCCAGCTGTGCTTCATCCAGCCCAGTGTTTCTCATGATGTACTCTGCATAGAAGTTAAATAAGCAGGGTGACAATATACAGCCTTGACGTACTCCTTTTCCTATTTAGAACTAGTCTATTGTTCCATGTCCAGTTCTAACTGTTGATTCCTGAGCTGCATACAGGTTTCTCAAGAGGCAGGTCAGTGTGGTCTGGTATTCCTATCTCTTTCAGAATTTTCCACGGTTTATTGTGATCCACACAGTCAAAAGCTTTGGCATAGTCAATAAAGCAGAGATAGATGTTTTTCTGGAACTCTCTTGCTTTTTCCATGATCCAGTGGATGTTGGCAATTTGATCTCTGGTTTTCTGCCTTTTCTAAAACCAGCTTGAACATCTGGAAGTTCACAGTTCACGTATTGGTGAAGCCTGGCTTGGAGAATTTTGAACATTACTTTGCTAGCATGTGAGATGAGTGCAATTGTGCAGTAGTCTGAACATTCTTTGGCATTGCCTTTCTTTGGGATTGGAATGAAAACTGACCTTTTCCAGTCCTGTGGCCACTGCTGAGTTTTCCAAATTTGCTGGCACATTGAGTGCAGCACTTTCACAGCATCTTTTAGGATTTGAAATAGCTCAACTGGAATTCCATCACCTCCACTAGCTTTGTTCATAGTGATGCTTTCTAAGGCCCACTTGACTTCACATTCCCAGATGTCTGGCTCTAGGTGAGTGATCACACCATGATGATTATCTGGGTCTTGAAAATCTTTTTTGTACAGTTCTTCTGTGTATTCTTGCCACCTCTTCTTAATATCTTCTGCTTCTGTTAGGTCCATACCATTTCTGTCCTTTATTGAGCTCATCTTTGCATGAAATCTTCCCTTGGTATCTCTAATTTTCTTGAAGAGATCTCTAGTTTTTCCCATTCTATAGTTTTCCTCCATTTCTTTGCATTGATCATGAGGAAGGCTTCCTTATCTCTCCTTGCTATTCTTTGGAACTGTGCATTCAAATGGGTATATCTTTCCTTTTCTCCTTTGCTTTTCACTTCTCTTATTTTCTCAGCTATTTGTAAGGCCTCCTCAGACAGCCATTTTTCTTTTTTGCATTTATTTTTCCTGGGGATGGTCTTGATTCCTATCTCCTGTACAATGTCATGAACCTCCGTCCATAGTTCATCAGGAACTCTGTCTCTCAGATCTAGTCCCTTAAATCTATTTCTCGCTACCACTGTATAGTCTTAAGGGATTTGATTTAGGTCATATTTGAATGGTCTAGTGGTTTCCCCCACGTTTTTTAAGTCTGAATTTGGCAATAAGGAGCTCATGATCTGAGCCACAATCAGCTCTCAGTCTTGTTTTTGCTGACTGTATAGAGTTTCTCCATCTTTGGCTGCAAAGAATATAATCAATCTGATTTCAGTGATGGCCATCTGATGATGTCCATGTGTAGAGTCTTTTCTTGTGTTGTTGGAGGAGGGTGTTTGCTATGACCAGTGTGTTCTCTTGGCAAAACTCTGTTATCCTTTGCCTTGCTTCATTCTGTACTCCAAGGCCAAATTTGCCTGTTATTCCAGGTGTTTCTTGACTTCCTACTTTTGCATTCCAGTCCCCTATAATGAAAAGAACATCTTTTTTGGGTGTTAGTTCTAAAAAGTATTGTAGGTCTTCATAGAACCATTCAACTTCAGCTTCTTCAGCATTACTGGTCGGGGCATAGACTTGGATTACTGTGATATTGAATGGTTTGCCTTGGAAACGAACAGAGATCATTCTGTCATTTCGGAGATTGCATCCAAGTACTGCATTTCGGACTCTTTTGTTGACTATGATGGCTACTCCATTTCTTCTAAGGGATTCCTGCCCACAGTAGTAGATCTAATGGTCATCTAAGTTAAATTCACCCATTCCAGTCCATTTTCATTCGCTGACTCCTGAAATGTCGACGTTCACCCTTGCCATCTCTTGTTTGACCACTTCCAATTTGCCTTGATTCATGGACCTGACATTCCAGGTTCCTATGCAATCTTGCTCTTTACAACCTCAGACATTGCTTCTATTACCAGTCACATCCACAGCTGGGTGTTGTTTTTGCTTTGGCTCCATCCTTTCATTCTTTCTGAAGTTATTTCTCCACTGATCTCCAGTAGCATATTGGGCACCTACTGACCTGGGGAGTTCATCTCTCTGTGTCCTATCTTTTTGCCTTTTCATACTCTTCTTGGGGTTCTCAAGGCAAGACTGAAGTGGTTTCCCATTCCCTTCTCCAGCGGACCACATTCTGTCAGACCTCTCCACCATGACCTGTCTGTCTTGGGTAGCCCCACATGGCATGTCTTAGTTTCATTGAGTTAGAGAAGGCTGTGGTCCATGTGATCAGATTGGCTAGTTTTCTGTGATTGTGGTGTCAGACTTGAGTGAACTTCAGTGGTCAGACTTGAGTTCAGGTCTTTGCTTTACCAACTGTACAACTCAATGTTGTATAAGCCTCACTTTCCTCATTTATGGACTTTCCTATTGCTCAGTGGTAAAATCTGCTGCCAAGCAGAAGACACAAGACACACAGGTTCAATCCCTGGAGGAGGAAATGGCAACCCCCTCCAGTGTTCATGCCTGGAAAATTCTATGGACAGAGAAGCCTGGTAGGCTACAGTCCATGGGGTCACAAAGAATTGGACACAACTGAGCAACTGAGCATGCATGTTCCTCATTTATAAAAACAGCTATAAAACCTATCTCACAGAGTGATTGTGAAGATTAAATGAAATATTAATAATATATATGAAAGTACTTATACTTTTAGGTTCCTATTAGATGGTTCCTATTAGATGTTCAGTGTGTGTTGATTTCATGGGAAATAGATGGGATCACTTCATGGGAAATAGATGGGGAAACGGTGTCAGACTTTATTTTTGGGGGCTCCAAAATCACTGCAGATAGTGATTACAGCCATGAAATCAAAAGACGCTTACTCCTTGGAAGGAAAGTTATGACCAACCTAGAGAGCATATTCAAAAGCAGAGATATTACTTTGCCAACAAAGGTCCGTCTAGTCAAGGCTGTGGTTTTTCCAGTAGTCATGTATGGATGTGAGATTTGAACTGTGAAGAAAGCTGAGCGCCGAAGAATTGATGCTTTTGAACTGTGGTGTTGGAGAAGACTCTTGAGAGTCCCTTGGACTGCAAAGAGATCCAACCAGTCCATCCTAAAGGAGATCAGTCCTGGGTGTTCATTGGAAGGACTGATGTTGAAGCTGAAACTCCAATAGTTTGGCCACCTCATGTGAAGAGCTGACTTATTTGAAAAGACCCTGATGCTGGGAGAGATTAGAGGCAGGAGGAGAAGGGGACAACAGAGGATGAGATGGCTAGATGGCATCACCAACTTGATGGACATGAGTTTGGGTGAACTCCGGGAGTTGGTGATGGATAGGGAGGCCTGGCGTGCTGTGATTCATGGGGTCTCAAAGAGTCAGACACGACTGAGCGACTGAACTGAACTGAACTGATGTGTTGATGTGATTCACTAAATCATACATTGATGACAGTGTTCTCAAAGCATTTGCAGTATATGTAAAGTCATCTAAGACCTTGTGAACCACTTTGTTTGGCCAGTCCAGTTCTTCTAATAAAACTGAATGAGAAAGAATTCAAGGCCTGCTGTACCAGTAGGAGGCTAGTTAAAAGCCCCTCCCTAGTAAGTATTGCACCTACACAGGGTTAACTCCTTATGGATAAACCATTGCTCCTCCCAGTGTCCTCTTTTACAGTGCAAATATTGCTGCATAGAAAACACATGATATAGCTCTTCTACACCAGTTGGTTGAGCATCTTAGAGGAGCATCATCAGAGGAGCATCCTAGGGTCAGGGGTAGGGTCTAATATCAGTGATTGAGAGGAATATTCAGCATAGTCAAAATCACCATCAAAGTCCCCATAGATTCTCCTGAGTATGATTTTTGTGTGTATGTAATTAGACAACAAGTTTTGCTTCAGAGTTGCACTAGATCACTGTTTCTAGGTGAGAGCCAAATGAAATATTTGACTTGTGGTTAGGATTCAGGTTTTATGAAAAAGTATTTATTGGTGTGCTTGAGAGTATATGGTGATGAGATGCTCTGGAAGCCCATTTGGGCAACAAGAGCGCTCTGGGGAAAAAGGGTGAACAAAAGATGTTTTAAAGGCATGTGCCTGGTGAGTAAGGACAAGCCTCATCAATTATTGTTAAGTAAGTGAATTAATTGTGATTGTTTGCAGAAAGTTTGCTCAGTTTATGTCGTTATCAGTGAATGAGTGTTTTATAGCACTCTTACAAGCATTAAATTACATATTTTTTAATATGATACAAACTTAATAGAACAACATGCTATTTCATTTTTGTTTTTAATGTGCATCAAAAATATTAGTACCAGTCTCCTCATTTCACAGTGTAAAAGGACAGGAAAATCCAATCGAATGCTTAATTTTGTTTTGACCTCAACGATCTCCATTCAGGCTATTTTGATGTGCATGACTTTCTCTGACAGTCACTTGCCTGAGTGGGGTTTATTGATCTGGGTAAGCCCTCCTAAGAGCTGGTCACTTGTACCTAGTCTGGTCTAGTTCTGAATATCCCCTGAACCAACTTCCAGTCCTGACCTGCCCTGTACCAGGAGGTTGCTAACATCTCTCTTGCACACGACCTCTGTTGAAGACATGATTTTTTCCCATCCCATTTTGCCTCTCAGGACCCTCTTCCACTCTCCTTTCCTTCTCTGCACCTAGCCAACTCCCACTGCTTTCCATCCTACTGCTGCTAGCTCAAGTCCACTTCCTTCTGGAAATGCTTTCTTTTCCCTTTGAATGAATCACACTATTGACCATACCATTCATTAACAATGTGTCAAGTAAATGGCACAGACAGTAATCGGCATTTTTGTAATCGTGGGTTTTGCATGCAGGAGGTAAATGATAACAGTGGTCCCTGGGAATTTCATCATGACAGCCTCATTTCTGAGATGGTAAAGAAGATCACAAACCCAGAGTTCAACTCAGTAAGAAGCACCTTTGTGGCCTGATAGCTCTGAATTCCAGGTTTTCCCCATTAGGAGCTCACTACTCATCCTATCTCCACATCTTGGTTTTCTGTCTGTGAGACCAGGACTCTGACTGGTAACCTTGGCGAACAGAGTTGCCTGGATTACATACCCTAAGGCCCTGCCAAGTGACTAAATTAAAGGACTGATTTAAAGGAAGTTAAAAAGAAGATAAAAATGACACCACCCGGAGAGAGCCCATTATTCAACTCAAGTTGCTCTGTTCTGAGGAATTAGAAGCCATGATCTATGATTTGAGTATAACTCAGGGAACAATTTTGGTCTAACAGCTTCAACTATATTTACAACAGCCTTTCCCCCATTTCAACCCTCTGCTTTTTACTCTATAAACTTCCTTCTCTATGTCTAAAGAAATTCTGCTTAAATTCCTTGAGGGTCTGACCCTTTCTGAGCCTTAGTTTATGTTCTTTTGTTCTTGTACTTGACATTATCTCAAATAGTCTTGTAAAATCTTGTTCCCTTCAGAATTTTATATCCCTCAACGAGGCATTTTCTCTCCTTCCTTCAGAAAAATCACTGCATCACTTTGGTAACTTTTTCCTTTTATGAATACAGATAAAAATTTCCAATTCCTTAAATGATACAGATTACATTTTCTGGCACTACTGCTGTGTCCAGAATAACCTAAAACAAAGTTTTTTGAGCAGAGTTAATATTTGGCAAATCTGCATTAAACCCAGTAATAGCAGGCTGAAATGCCCTCTAGAGAGGACTGCCCAGAAGAAAGCTGATTATCTGTTCTTGGGGGAGGAAGGGGAGCCTAAAATGGTCAGTGGGCTGATTAGCACCATAGTATTTTTCTCTGATATGATTCTTGGATGAAAGTACTGTGATTCAATAGCATTTTTCCCTTTGTTCATTCATTTCATAGATATTCACCATCTCAGGTGAAAATGTGTACAGTTTGTTTTCAGGAGGAGATAAACTGCTCAAAACCTTTGAAATAGCAATTATTCATTTAATAATATATATTTTTTGAGATCCTGTGCTGTATCAAGCCCTGTGCTGATACAAAAATACCAAAACACATTCTTGCTCTGTGGAAGTTCTGTCTGGTGTGGTAGATGAACAAATTAACAGTCAATTATAATAGAATGTGACAAGTGTTCTGAGGAAGGTCAGAACTGAGAGAGGCACCTCTCTTCTTTTAAGGGGTGGATTGTGGTCAGAAAGGAAGACTTCCTGGAAGAATTGATGCTTCAACCAGGACAGGCTACCACGTATACACAGAGGAGAGAAGGGGTATAGGATGGGAAGGAAGGTAATACATGATTGTATTAGTTTTTTAATTGCTGCTGTAACAAATTATCACTAATTAAGTGGCTTATGTGTTTTAATCGGCTCAGTCACGTCCAACTCTTTTGTGACCCCATGGACTGTATGTAGCCCACCAGGCTCCTCTGTCCATTGACTTCTCCAGGCAAGAATACTGGAGTGGGTAGCCATTTCCTTTTCCAGGGAATCTTCCCAACCCAGGGACTGAACCCAGGTCTCCCGCATTGCAGGCAGGTAAAAATCCATCTGAGCCACAGGGAAGCCCATTAAGTGGCTTAAAAAAATACGTATTGAAGATGTCTGATGTCTGAAAGGGGTTTCCTTGGGCCAAAATCAGATGTTGGCAGGGCAGGGTTCCTTCCAGAAGTTCTATGGAAGAATCCATTTCAGCTTCGAGACCCCTGCATTCCTTGGCCCCTGACCCCTTCCTCCTTCCTGGATAGTCCAGGACAAGTTCAAAGTCCTCAACTTATTCACACATGTGCAGTCCTTTTTGCTATGTAAAGGATATATTTATAGGTTCTAGGGATTAAGACAGACTTCTTTTGGTAGTGGTAAAACACTATTTTGTCTACCACAATGAACAAAGTACATCCTGAGGGGAAGGAAAAGGGATCCCGATCTGAAGTTATCTGAATGTATTTGAGACGTTCAGTGTATAGTTTGAAAGACAGCATTATCTAAATCATTTACCTTCTTATACAGTAGTCTGAGTCTCATGCCTGTTCTGAAACCTCGTTAATGGTCCCCTTCAAATGAAGAAATGGGCCACCATTTGACAGTTTTTCTTAGTATAGAAAAATAAAAATTAGGATAGTGTTATTTCTTATAATGAAGCTACTTTGAGAAGTAGTGTGGATTCAGAAATGGTTAAAAAGTCTTGAGTAATCTTCACAGGAAAGCTTGTTACTGGGCTCAGTTTCCTTGCTTAAGAGCTGGCCTATCTTGGTTTCCTTCTCATCTTGTTCTCTTCAAGTTTTACAGTTCAGAGTCATAACCTGCAGGTGTGCTTTTCGATTGCCATCCCTGTCACTGAGCCCAAACCGGGGAGCCTTGTGCCACCCCTGAATCAGCACTGACCTCCCCAGTTGGTGTCAGCTGAGCCTGAGCTAGCTGCTCTGCCAGCTTTGGCAGCAGCAACTAACAGGGCATTTTGGGTTCCACTGACCTCACTGTGGTGGCAGAGGCAGGGATAGAAAGGATGGTGGATGCTTGCTCTGATGGAGTGGACTTGGATAAAGGACATCCCACATCTGCTATGCTGTCTCCTCTTAGTGGCTGAACATGAAGGCTTGGCTGCTATAATGGGCGGAAGGGTGTAATTTTATTATTTTCAAAATTAGAGTTGATGATGAGGCACTGATGGAGAAAATGACCTATTGACTGACTTTGAAGTTCTAATATGCTTGTCTCATATGCATTTTAACTTTATTACAAAATATTTAAATTTACATCACATTTGCAAACTGATTACAAAATTCCAAAACAGATGAAATTTCAGAGGCCATACATTTTTGATACAGTCTTTCAAGCTAGGTTAAACACTGCTTCATCAGTCAAATGTGTTCTCCATAACTGTTTTCTCATCCGTCCCATCTACACTGCACTGACTGCCCTGTAGACAGTTGGATTCAATGCTGGGGAATTTCAACAGTCTGTATAATATGGGGCCAGTGCTCTCCTTTCCAAAATTTGTGTTTTGCTAGTGATCATTCTTTCCTGTTAGCATTCCAGATTTGTTCCTAAACTGGCTTGATGCTGGGTACTGAGCCCTTTGTGTTCAATCTGAAGCTGCCTGAGGTGGGGCAGGAAAGGCATGAACCCTAACGTCTTGGGCCTGGGCTGAATCTGGTCTCTGCTACTTACTCATTGTGTGAGCAGGAGCAGGCCACAAGACTGCTGTTGGCCGAGCACTGTCTGTGACTCTTCAGGCCCGCCTCAGGTTAGGCTGCAATCACAATCCCCTGTCCTGTTGCAGATGGACAGACCGAAAGCAGAGGCATATTACATCTTCGTGGCTTATGGGTGATGGAACTGGGATTCAAAGAGAACTGTGTTTCCAGATGTTTTTTCAAGGTGAAAGGCTCTATAGGAGGAGTTGAATGGGGGCTGAAGGCTGCACAGTTGGGGTAGCTATGTGCCCCCAATCCCTCTTTTGGAAAGAATTTACTGTCATCTGTTTGATAATTACACATTTATTGGAAAAAGGTTTGAAGCTAAAAAGGCATTGGAAAATAATTACGTTTTTACTACATTATGCCCTTCTAACTTAGTTAAGCTCCTGGCTGTTCACTGTCTGCTGGAAACTCAGGATATAATAGTACAATCCATATAGAATTGTAGGAAAGATAAAATGAAGTAACACAAGTGAGCCATCTGGTACAGGATGAGGCCTCCCTGTTCATTCTCTTTGTCATTATCATACAAAGGCTTTGTGTCAGGGTATGGCTCAACTGTACCTAGGGCATACAGAACCATTAGTTGGATATTTTTACATTATTTACAATAAAGGCTGATTAATTCAACAAACACTTGTTTAGAACCAACCATGTGCCTAGAAACGTGTGGGTCTATGGCCAGGGATGGCCTGGTGGAGGATGGGGTGGGCAGCCAGATAATATGGTAGCTGTGAGAATTCTCCCTGTATCCCACTTCAGATATGGCCTGATGTCTGAACAGTCTCCATTAGGCCATTGTTACCATTGGCTCTTCAAAAATGTTCACTAAAATTCAAAGCCATCAAGAGAGGCAGCATCTCCATTTTCATGAGTTTATTCCCTGAATGAGCAGCCATACAGACCCCAGGGTAGATTTGGATGAAGGCTTGAGGTAAAGGACAGGGATCAGTGTGGAGACAGGGGTATTCTAAGGTCAACATCTATTTCCTTACTGACTCAGTCAGAGCAGGCGTGTGCCAGTTGTCAGGGGGCTGAAATGACACTCACATCATGTTCTCTGGGTCTCGGGCCTGCAGCCCTGGCCTACGGGTACCTGTTGGATCTGTCTACTCATGTAGATGGAGTTTCATCTAAGAAAGAGGGAAATTCAGGGAGTGAGCTCTGAGGAGAGCAGTTGATAACACAGCCAGTCCCAGATCGAGGAAAGGATAGGGAGCAGACTAAGAAGCAGTGCGTCAGGGACCCAGAGTGGCACACTGTAACTCCCACAGACACTGAGTTTCCTGAGGATAGGATGAAAACACCAGTTTCACACAGTAACCTCCAGACCCAGAAAAAGACTGAATTAATTGAAGAAGGCTCTGAGAGTTTTTCTAAATTTGGTAAAGTGAAGGATCATATTATCTCTGTATTTGCCAAGAATGAGTTGTTGAGCAAGCAAAAACAGCCGGGTAAGAAAAGGAAGGTAAGATGTCATTTAGAGTCAGACATCTCCTGAATGATGTCCTGAATGAAGAGAGAGTCCAGCCTATATAGGAAGAGCTGGTCTGGTCAAGAAAAGATCCCAAGAGACCTTCAAAAGGGACTTGGAATGAAATGAACAGTGATGATCACAAATGTTGATTTGTGCCAAGAACTCACCTAAACCTTTTGCATGAGTGGTGAACTCACTCAGTCCTAACAACATCCTTATAAAACAGGTATTATTATTTTTCCCGTGTTACAGATGAAACTGGGACAGTCAGGTTAAGCTGCTTGCTTGAGGTCAGTCATGAGGCCAGAGTTCAAACTAAAAGCCTGACCCCAGAACCCATGCTCTGAATCACCTGCTTTCTCTCTACAAAATGGACAGCTTGTGTAAAAGTCCAATGAGAAGCTAGAGAAGTCCAGAAGGCTGAAGCAGTGGTTTTTGACTGGGTTCACACCTCCTGGATTAGTGAGCAAAAGTTAGTGTGTCTGTTAGTGTATGTTTTGGGTTTTTAATTTTCCCTAAGGAGTGGAAGAAAATAGTATTTTCAGAGAAATCAATGACCTCTAAATAGGTAAGAATTCCAGAGGGTTAGGAGCAATTTCTGCACACCAGCCTCCCAACCAAGGTTTGGCTGCTGGTGGGGGTCACAGAGCTTATGCTGACTTGTGTTCTCAGGGCTGACTGCCTGGTACCTCCAGTGGGATCTCCCCAGAAGGGTGTTTCTAGAGGCTCAGCTGTCTGTCCTCATGGGAACTTTGGCTGGGAGGGATCATCCCCTGATAAGCATTTCATTTGCCAGGCTTGGCTTGGTGTATATTTACTAGAAGATGAAGCCTGTTAAAACAGAAAAATGGTCACTGCACTGGAACATTTTTCTCCAAGTGACATTATCCATGACTTCTACTGTGGAGAAAAGAGGCAAAATCCTTATATTCTGGACAAATGCTTTTGCAATCTTCTGGTGCCATTGATTATAGCTTATCTAACTTCACAGTAGATCTGTCTTATTCAAAAGATACAGTGTAGCTTGAAAATCAGTAGAGGGGTGGGGAAGGGGGCTGCTGCTGCTAAGTCGCTTCAGTAGTATCTGACTCTGTGCGACCCCATAGACGGCAGCCCACCAGGCTCCCCCGTCCCTGGGATTCTCCAGGCAAGAACACTGGAGTGGGTTGCCATTTCCTTCTCCAATGCGTGAAAGTGAAAAGTGAAAGTGAAGTCGCTCTGTCATGTCCCACTCTTCGCGACCCCATGGACTGCAGCCTACCAGGCTCCTCCATCCATGGGATTTTCCAGGCAAGAGTACTGGAGTGGGGTGTCATCGCCTTCTCTGTCAGATAAGACTTTATGTTATGATTAAGTCACTTTTCCCAGACAATTTAGATTAAGCAGAGGTTTTCTCTGTGAAGAACAATATTGTCACTAATCCTGAGCAGCAAAGAAATATATGTTTTTCTGCCATTAACACCCAACAGTGAAGAACAATGAATCAGGAACAACAGATGTATTAGAGTCACTTGATTGATATCTGAAAAACTACCATTTCTGCTTTCATAGATATTAGCGTAACTTTCAACACTCTTAATGTTAGATTTCAGTGAGAGAGAGAGAGGTAAATATTCATGCCATTGAAAAGATACATTCTACAATCAGAGCCTGATATCAGCACAGTACATCTTCCTGACCCTTGATTCTTTCCATTTTTGCTATCTTATCTGGAAGAGACAGTGGGATGTGCCCTGGAATACAGCAGATGCACTGGTCTTAAATCCCACCTCTGTCACCAGTCACAACCTTCATGAGCTTTAGTTTCATACCTTTCATATCCTTACGGGCTTTTTGTGCTTGATTTATGGTTTATATATCTGGTTGTACTTCTTTGTGGTTCTGACAATCTTGGCTTAATACATTTTGAGGCCATGAGTGTGTTCAAGTTTAGAGTCATTTTATCTCCTTGGTGAACTACATTTATTTTGTAGTGCATCTCTAACATTTTTGCTTGCTTTCAAGTCTCTTTTATCTCATATGAATAGAGCTATACCAGCTTTTTGTTGTTGGTTGGTCTTGTATACCTATTTGCCTTGTATACTCTTTTCTATCTTTTTGCTTTTACTCTTATTACAAAGCCTTATGCTTTAGTGCATCTCTTTTAATCAGTAAATAGCTGTTTCTTAAAAAAAATTCAGTCTTAACAAAGTCTAAAGTTAATCAGCATCTTTAATTTTATCCCAAACAATGCTGCTGCTGCTGCTGCTAAGTTGCTTCAGTCATGTCTGACCCTGTGCTACCCCATAGACGGCAGCCCACCAGGCTCCCCCGTCCCTGGGATTCTCCAGGCAAGAACACTGGAGTGGGTTGCCATTTCCTTCTCCAGTGCATGAAAGTGAAAAGTGAAAGTGAAGTCACTCAGTCATGTCCAACTGTTAGCGACCCCATGGACTGCAGCCTACCAGGCTCCTCCGCCCATGGGATTTTCCAGGCAAGAGTACTGGAGCGGGGTGCCATTGCCTTCTCTGAAACAATGCTAGTACCTTAGAATATTTTAACTGCCATCATCTTTCTTGACTTACATGTTACTTTGTCATGTATTTATTTTTACCATTTTTGTTTTTAAGTGTTGTAGTGGATGCTGTGTGCACTGCCTCATTTTCCCTTTGAGGACTAAGACAATCCTTCTACCAGTCCCTAGGAGTGTTAGTGGCTTATGGATTTCAGTTGAGTCCCTCATTAAGAATTGTTCTCAGCAGAAGAGAATGGTCTGGCCCAAAGTCATGTCCCCTCCCTGGTGGCAGTTCATATCTAAGCCTGGTCAGTGTGTATATGTGGTGGGATAAAGGCCCCCTCCCCGAGAGGTGAGACAACAGCAGAGCTCTCCGTGGGATCAGATGATGTTTTATTGTGACTACATCACAGTTCACTCCTTTCTCTGACAGTTTTGCTTTGTTTACTCACCAGCAGATGTTGCCCCCTAGAGAACTCTCTCAAAACCCTCCTGCATACAAATCTCATACTCACAGTCATTTCCTAGGAAATTCCTTGGGCCAATATTCATGTAGACTTACATATTTTCCATTTTATTTGCTAATACTGTCTTTTTGTGTGCAGAATCAATTTCCTTCTGCTTGAATTACATCTTTTAAATTCCTTTAGACAGAGTCTGTTGAGTGGAAGTCCTCATTTTACTCTGATCTGAAAGATGATTTAATGAATATGGAATTCCAGGATGACTATTATTTTCTTACAGCTCATTGGTGATGTTATTCTACTGTTCCCTGATTTCCATCACATCTCTTGTTCATTTAGCTGTCAGATGAACTATCACTTGTTTGAAGGTAATCTGTCTCTTCTCTCTGCCTGCTTTTCAGATCTTCTTTTTGTCTTTGATGTTCCATAGTTTCTAAAGGAGGATTTATTTTTATTTAACTTACTCGGGATTCACTGAGCTTTCATATCCAAACCACTGGAAATGGAGTCTTCTGAGCCTCAGTTTTCACTTCAGTAAAATCATAATGGTGATGATTTTCATTTTAGTGTGTGATTGCAGAAAGATCACATTAGACAATTCATTTATATTTCCTTTAAGGCAGAATTTCCTTTTTTTTTGTTTCACTGGATTAGACATTTTCCCTGTTCAGACTTCCTTAGCAAATTCTGTAACCAAATAGATATGGGCAGTGCTGGTTCCCACATGTTCTCTTGGAGAATTGCAAAGCTCATCAAATAGTGTAGGGAAGTCCTACACTATTCTCCACACTCATGTGTCCTCAGAAGAGCTTTGTTATAAGCATCTTACATTCCATGGAACACAATGTTGGGGAATGTGTGTCTGTGTTCAGTTGCTGGGTCATGTCTAACTCTGCTACCCTTTGGACTATAGCCCACCAGGCTTCTCTGTCCATGAGATTCTCCAGGCAAGAATACTGAAGTAGTTTGGCATTTCCTCTACCAGGGGATCTTCCTGACCCAGGGACTGAACCTGCATCTCCTGCATTGCAGGTGGATTCTTTACCGCTGAGCCATTGAGGAAGCTGTTTTAGGGAATACCTGTGTATAAAATATCAAATAATATATTTTATTTAATAAGAAAGGAATATTTACCCCTTAAAAATAGTCTAGGTTTTTTTTTTTTTTCCAAAAATTAAGCAAATAACAAGAAAAGGATTAATCACAAGGAAGCAGTGGCTCATAAATGCCTTGTTCCAGGCTGCCAGAATCTACACCTGCCCCTGGGGTGGCCTCCTGCCTTCTTTGTTGTGAGACTGTAATAGAGCCAGGCCATGAACAGCCTTTAGCATGGCTGGTGCTTTGCTTGGTTACCAGCGCTGCCCCTCCCAACCAGGCAACTGTTAGCGGTGGGGACCGTTGGTAATTCTGCTCAGCCATTGTCAGCACCACAGTGGGCCCCTCCCCCAAGTGAGCAGCTGCCAGAGAGTGACCGTTAATGGTCCTGCTCAGCCATTGGTCAGCACCACAGTGGGCCCCTCCCCCAAGTGAGAGTCTGCCAGAGTGACCGTTAGTGGTCTTGCTCAGCCATTGGTCAATAACACAATAGGCCCCTCCCACAAGCAACCAACAGTCAGTGAATGACATTAGCAGGCCCATTCAGTCAACAGTCAGCAGAATGGTGGTCATCAGACAGAGAGTGAGGTACGAGGCAGATCCCAGCCTTCTCCCAGGGAGCTTTCCAGCTCACCCAGCCTGGCGTCAGCAGGTGAGCTGGGGGGCCTAGGGAGCTGGCTGGGAGCTGCGTTCTGCAGGGCCCCAGAACCCTCGTCAAGGCCACTTTTCTGGCCAACTCCAGGTCTTGAAGTGGCAGTGAACATCTCCCCATCCTGCCTCTGCCACCTAATGGCAGCAGCAGTCTTCCTGGGTCGCAGTCTGTGGGACCTGGTGTCTCTCACCTGGGAGCCGTGGACACACCTGCCTCAGAGGGACCTGAGTTCAGTTCAGTTCAGTCGCTTACTTGTGTCCGACTCTTTGCCACCCCATGAATTGCAGCACGCCAGGCCTCCCTGTCCATCACCAACTCCCGGAGTTCACTCAAACTCATGTGTGAGGGACCTGAACTCCCCAGTAAAAATGCAGGTTTGAGGCCCCACTCCGTACCTACCGCAGCCTTTCAGCTTCTTTCATTTCTTCATGTGGTGACCATGCACATTCAAGCTTGAGTTTGCTATAGCAGTAGTCTTAGTAGTGATCACTAGAAATGGCTATTTGTAGGTCAAGTATCCTTGCCTGACACTTAATATAAGGAAACAAAATCCCTTCTCATACAAGCTTCAGTGGCCTGTCAGTCACCACTCTGTAGTTCTGAAATTTAGGGTTTGGTGGACAGAATTCCTTCTATGGCCTTTGGAACCTTTCACCTGAGGTGAAAGTGTTAGTGGTTCAGTCATGTCTGACTCTTTGTGACCCCATGGGCTGTAGCCCTGTAGGCTCCTCAGTCCATGGAATTCTCCAGGTAAGAATACTGGAGTGGGTAGCCGTTCCCTTCTCCAGGGGATCTTCCTGACTCAGGGATTGAACCCACATCTCCTGCATTGCAGGCAGATTCTTTCCATCTGAGTTACCAGCATTTGAGATAACTGTTGAAATGGGCGAGAAGCAAACAAATATAATTATTAGGACTCATATTTCTAGATAACTGTCTTTATGCTTTTCATAGTGCTTTCAAAGCAAAAGCCACAGATGTATTATTCACTGGATCCTTCTTATGGATCTGTAAGATAAGCAGGATAAATATCAATATTTCCATTTTACACAAGTGGAAACAGACTCAGCTGGACTAAGTCATTGGTTCAAATCCCTGAATGTAGTCAGTGGTGGAGCCTGTTTGAAATTTAAGGCTCCTTGCCTGCCCACCCTCCATTCTTTTTTTCCCACACACACCGAATTCGCTGTACCTCCTTTGTTCTCTCCCTTCCTTGCAAAGATTTCTACTGTCATTTGCACATATCACCATCAACCTATTGGCATATCTGTGCTGTTCTGTCCTGACCATTGTAGACATAGTCTACCAGCCTGACTGCTGATGAGCCCTTCCCAACCAGGTGTGCTCCTGTGACCGTTTCTCTATCGACAGAGAAGAGTGGTGGCGACTCGCAGGAATACTTTGCCTAATCAGGCTGTTTTGTGGACATTTCCTTCACTTTACCAACCTTCCTAACTCTTAATTTTGTAAAGCTAAAAATAGCATACAGCAGTCATTGTACCATCTGGAGGGAGGTGCACCTGTGTTCTTCCCCTCTCAGGACATGTGTACCTGTCTAGGAAAAGGGGCTGCATTCTGGACAGTTTGGCAGAATGGCGAGGGAAGATATTTGTATAATTTGAACCTGCAAACATTTTTAATTGCAATAATGAGAGAGTTGCTATTCTGATTACCCAGCACAAAGAGAACACTTGTCTAATTCTCCAGTTAATTTGATCCATGCAGATAGCTTATTTTCCAGAATCCATTTAGCACTAAATCTGAAGTGATGGTCCACACTACGGAATTATCCAGGTAACTGTTTAATGAGCTTTTTACCTTCTGGAGCCTGTACACCCAGTCAGAAGAAAAGTAAGCCCTGTTCCCTTCTATTAGTCATATAACTTTTAAAAGTCTTGGTAGTGTTTTATCACCCTCCCCTGTTTGTTCACTCTGGGCTCTGAGTACAGAAACAAGATAGATTCAGAGCACAGGGGGAGTGCATTTGTTCTACTTCCACAGTTTCATAGCATTATTATTAGGCCTTTTGCATGTTTATTCTTCAAAGGAACTGTTTTTTCCTTACCCAGCCGTGGCAAGAGGGCATTTCTTAGCTTCTCCTCTTTAAATCTCTGGTCTGAAGGTCATCAAGGTGAACGATGATGTATTCCCTCCTGGCTGTGAGTAAATGCAAGCGGTCCTGGCCCACCAGCTGCCTGCTAAAGTGATTTAGCTGCTGTGTGCCTGCACCAGAGCTCAGAACACAAACGGGGCAACCGCTGAACCTCAAATTAAGCCAGCAGCCACATTCCAGTTGCCATGCTGTGGCTACATCACCTGCTGCAGCATTTCAGCAGGATGCTGGTGAACATGTGGGGTCACATTCTGTGCCGTCAGCCTCTGTGAAGTTCTCTTTGTCACGTCAAGTTTCTCATCCAAGTTATGGTGATAGAAAACCATTGTTGGGATGCTGGAGTTGGTTTGGTGGGATCCTTACAAGAGACAGTGCTGTTTGTCAGTCCTTATGCAGGAGAGGGAGGAAAGCCAAGCCTTTCTTTGGTTGTCTTCATAGACATATTCCTATAAAGCTTCTGAGGCTAATTGTGGGGAAAATGTGCCAGGTAGACTCCTTTCATGCCAACCATAATTAATACTATTATAGTCTTCAAGGCCATAATGCTCATCAGTTATTAATTAGCAATTCATTTTGTTGAACAAATAACACTTATGATTGATGATAGAACTTGTAATTGGGCACTAGAAGTGGCCCTCCTGGGACTGACTTACCAGCAGATATTAACCACGACACAGTAATGAAAAACACAGAGGATCATCCCGGAAAATCCATGTTAAACAATTGTGACACAGCCAAGGTGTTCCTTCTCAATTGGAGAAAATCCCATCTTGAGTGTTGGGTGTGTATCCTGGGTCTGAGTATGTTAATTGTTCCTGGTTACACAGCATTGGGGTTTTCCATTTCCTCTTAAGTTTGTAATCAGCTGCCCTATTTTTTTTTTTTTCCAAAAATCAAATTGTTCCTTGCTAGGCAATTCTATTGACTTTGAATTATTCTTGTGATAGGTCATTTTGAGGTGTTATCATGACATGTCCAGTTAGACCTGAGGGAAGAAAGTGCTTTTCCAAAAAGGTAATGATTGAAATTTTTATTTTAAATGATTTCTTAGATTGAAATCACTTTAGATTAACAGATTTTCCTGCCCAATTGATTTTCTGGCATCCATGTGGTGATCTAGCAGAGATAAAATGCGGGTTCTTAGTCCACGGCTGCGAGGAAACCGAGAGCTTGGCAAATAGAACCGGCAAAGCTTCTTTCTCTCTCGCTCGGTTGGAGCAGGACAACTGGAGCCGGTCAGCTGCTGACCAGATGCTGCCTTCAATTAATATGCCAACCCTCAAAGACATTTATCGCTCACTCTCAAAAGCAGAGCAGCTGAGTAATAAAAGGAACTACTAAAACCATTTTTTTTAGAGCATTTGTAATGGCTAAATTGGTTGAAATAAATTAGCAAAAAAAAAAAAAATAAACATAGTTTGTACAGTATCTGTAAAACAAATTTCTAGTCTTGGGAAAATAGACAAAGTGAGAGCTTGTATTTAACAAGCACATGCAATATGCTTCATTAAGACAAGGCTTTTTTTTTTTTTCCTTCTAAATTTAAAAAGGGTTAATAAACTCCAAGATATCATTGCCAGTTAAACAGGTTCTGCACCATTTTAAGGGAAGTAAGAGGTTACAAAGGAGACAGTTAAAAAGAAACCAAGAGACTGTGTTGTAGTGCTAACAGGCAATTAACAAACTCATGGGTGTTAATTATCTTCATACTGTTTCATGTTCAATTAGCTTAGTCTCTGCAACAAAGGCAACGATGAACAATTGCTTTGATAGGTGTACAGTACTTCATTTGTAGTTAATCGGTTTAAGCCCTCTGGTTGCTAGGTTACCTTGGTCTCCAGAGGTAAAAAGCTGTACAGATGCACTATGTTTAAATGACTACAGAGAACTGTTTAAACTCAAACCATGTATAACTCTTTATTGATTTTTCACAGAAGATCTCAGCTCTGATGATAAGGTTTTGATATATTTTCCTGCTACAGCCAGTTCCTTGGAGTATTGCAGAAAAAAAATCTGTCAATATGCTTCTATTATGATCTCTTGATCTGTGCCTATAAAAACCTTTAGCCACAGCCCTTATTATAAATAATGGAAGAAGCAATATCTGATTTTTTTTTCCACACTGTACTACATGAAGATTTTTTTTTTCCCGTCATTGCCTTTGGATCCAAATTACAGGACTTCTTTCTGTACCCATGCTCTTAAATAATAAAGAAGAATTTCTAGCTCTAATTAATTTGATTGACTCTCAGCAGGATGGGATCAGCTGTAGCATCATGAACTTTAACAATAACTACCAACTGATGGGCAGTTCACATCAATAAGACCATCACTAGCCTCTCTCTCACCTGTCACCAGGCGGGGAGTGAGCAATAACCAGCCCCCCACAGATGCTCCCTGCTTAGCGCTTTCTGCCCTATTAGCAATTTATAATGGTGATCAAGAAACAGTCAGCAGCAAATCAAGACAACTGTCTGGCTGCCTGTTTAATTGGCCTTGTTTGCGTTTTGATAAATGGCTCGTGACTACTATAGGCCCCTGTATTTTGACTTTTAATAGGCCACAGTGATTAGACTACCAACAGATACTAGGTCAAAACCAAGGAAAGGTGCAAAAAATGTTAATTAATATCAATAATAGGCAATTATTAGTTAGACAGAAGGACCTACTAGCTGCGTGCTCTAATGGCTCAGAGCTAACTGGAAGAGGAGTGCTGCCAAATTAGCATAACTGTGTATGCAGACTGCATGGTGGATCCTAGCAAACATCTGTTATGTTAGTAATTCAAATAGAATTCCTGCCTTTGGAGAGAGATTCGCAGAGTCAGCAATCCCTGTTGGCCATTTCAAGGCACTAACAATACCCTAGTGACTGGTGTCCTTCCAAATGGGCTGTGTTTCAGGCTAAGAATTAAATTGCACCTTTTCTTTGGAGTTGTGCTCGTGAGGAGCTTAAGGGGGTCACTGTCTTCTGGCCAGGAGAGGGTGGAGGAGAAGGGGTATGTATGGAAGCCACACTCACCTTAGAGGGAAGTGTAATGTGGGCCCAGCAGGTTCAGGGAGGGACTCAGCCATTTACGTTTGCTATTTCATAATTAGCACTGAAATATGGCTGTGTTCAATACATCAGATGAAACACTGTGTATCATTCTCACAGCATGATTTTATCCTTTTCTTGAAGTGTGTGTTTGGGCTTGTGTAATGATGAAAGACTGACAGTATGTTTTGAAGCATAAAGAGAAGTAAGATGGAGTAGGAGTTAAGACAATGCAATGCTTGGAATTGTAAATGTTATTCCCTACACTTGTTGTTGACATTAAGGTCACCATGGGCAAAATCCTCATGATAGTCAAAGAATGTTAGAATTGGAAAGGAATTGGAGCTTTCTTAAGTCCAAATTGAGAAATGGAGATCCGGAGAGGTCAAGGGACTCTTCATGGTCAGCCAGCTGGTTTGGGGCAAGCCTGGAAGGAGACACAGGTCTCCTAATTTCCCTCCCAGTACCCTTCGCCTGACCTTGCTGCCTACCTAGGAGGCTGTGAGTTTCTATCTGTGATTTAGTGTTTGGTAGGTATTTTCAAAATGCACATTTGAAATGTAAATGTGGAATATGTACAAAAAGTGTTCCTACTATATAAATATATGATATTTATGAAATGGCATGTTATCAAACATACTTTATTTTTAGGGTTAGAAAAAAACTTGGTTATAAAATTCTGAAATCTACAGCCACCTCTTGATGTTTCACATTTTAATGTCAAGCACAAATTTTTTTTTTTTCTTTTTGAGAAGGGTACCTTATAATTGCGGTATCCCCTGTTTTATTTTGAGCTGTTTCCTTATGTATCTTGCTTGAACCAAACCGGGCAAGGATATGTGTGTGTTGCCCTTTTCCTTCCTCACCAGAGTACTGACATTTAAGACCCATTTGACTAAACATTTTCAAGATCTTAAAAAAAAATAGAAAAGTGTGTGTAGGGGCACAGACTCTACCTCGTCAAAGACTGAAATTGAACTGTGGATTATAACCAACTGCAGTTTTCTCTCTTCTCTCTCTACCCTTCCCTAACCCTAACTCAGCCCCTCTCACCCCACCCCCAATACCAAGGATATCTCTTCAGACTGCATCTTTTCCCTGAATGCAGTGAGCCATTAATCCTTTTTAGTACCAAAGTGTCAGAGAAAAATGGACTTACTTTTTCATCTTTATTCCTGCAAAAATACTTTGAAAATCATCTGGTTTTGCATCTATGAGGAAAGTATTATGTAAGCTTAAAAATAACATTTTCAAATAATTCATTTCTGGGAATAGATTCTTTTAAAATGATGGAAATATGACACTTTAGTTTCTCATTTTTTACACTCTTAACAAAAATATTTGTTGAGTCCTGGGCCAGGATGTAAAAGAATCACAAAAATAACTATCAGAATAGTATATTTATGAGTTATTTATTTCCTACCATATGGATCTCTTTACTAAACATTTTCTATGTGTCAGCCACTTAATTCTCATAACAAATCCCATGAAGTAGGGTTCATAAAATGAACCCCATTTTATGAATGAAGAAACTGAGGCTTAGCAAGTTTCTATTTAACTTAAGTTTTAAATGTGTGACACTTTGTAATATAAATTATTTTTCTATTTTGAGGATTTTAAGAGTTTCTTCAATTCTTTTGTATTGAAAATATAGTAGATACTGTGTTTTAAATAAAGTTTAAGAAGCAACAAGAAAATGGTTCATGTCGTAGCATTTTTTTCAGGTAGAGAGTATATTATACATAAACGTTACTGTGATATTTTAAACTTTAATATTCCTAGAGTGAAAGGAAATTAGATTTATTTTCTTTTAATTCTTAGAGATTTGTTTCTTTTATTCCTGTAAACTCACTGCATTGTGGTATACTTGTCCCTTAAACTCCAGCAAATCTCACATGTTACTGATTAGAAGAAGTATGAGTATTTTATCTGTCACAAATTAATGATGGAATGCTAAATTAAACTAGGATGAAATGCTTTCCAATCCTTTCTTCTGAGTTATCAATAGCATTCATGATATAGCATTTCTTTAAAAAGTGCTCAGCTGTTCACTCTGTGATTTTCTTCCATTGTCAGTAACATTCATTCCACAATTTTTGATGCTGGCGCTTTTAATGTTCTCACATGAGCAGAACACGACAAATCTGCCAGGACTGTAGCCTTGCTGATAGTAGTAGAATAACACAACTGCATCTGGATTTCACAGGTGTTAAAATGTGCAAAAAGGAAGGTGCTGCTTAGAATCCGTAAGATGTGTTAGTACACCCATCATAGTTATCTATCACACATCTGTAGAGTTATACAATTTTCAGATAAGTAAGTCTAGTATTTAATTCCAGTCTCTCAAAATGACATGTGATCACAAATGTTTTTCTCATAGTAGCATTTGCAGCTAAACTCTTGGTGTGTGGACTAAACTGCGAATGTGGTGAGAAATTCGGAAACTTCTCTTATGTAGAGCTGGATAAAGAGACTAGTAAATTGAGTATTTAAGGTTTCTTTTATGTATTTTTTACTAAGGTTCATCTGTGCAGTTTTTAAAATGATCTTTGGCTGTGCTGAGTCTTCATTGTTTTGCTCAGGCTTTTTCTAGTTGCAGTGAGCAGGGGCTACTCTTGTGCTGCCTGGGCTTCTCACTGTGGTGGCTTCTCTTGTGGCGGAGCACAGGCTCTAGGCCCGTGGTCTTCGGCAGTCACAGCAGGAGTGCTCAGTACTTATAGCGTGTAGGCTCTAGGGCACAAGGGCTTCAGTAGTTGTGGCACACAGGCTCAGTAGTTGCGGCTCTCAGGCTCAGTGGTTGCAGTGTGCGGGTATAGTTGCTCAGATACAGGCGGAATCTTCCTGGCCTGAGGATTGAACCAGTGGCCCCTGCACTGGCAGGTGGCTTCTTGTCCACTGTGACACTATGGTAGTCCCATATGTGCAGTTTTTAAGAGCCAGATTCCACATGTGGCCAATTATGCCTTTAGTGTTTTAGTTGTACCAAGAGTACCACTATGGCCTATAAATGGAAGGTCTGTCTCTACCTTGCTGGAACCAGGACCAAGCGGAAAAATATCTTTACGAGGTCTGGAAAGCTGAAGTGTTAGACCTAAGTGGTTGTCAGAGTGTCTGTCTACAAGAGAGAAAGCCCTAACTCTGATGTGTGCATCAATGCCTGCTTTTGGTGATGTGTTGAAATTAATAGAATCTCTCATGCCAGAAGAATTTCCTGCTTTCTCTTCTGTATAGGGCCTAGACCACTGTATCTGTTTTCTTTTTTTTCCTCTTTGGCAAATATTAGTCTTTGGATAGATACTGATACTTATTGAGCCTATTTCTATTCATGCCTGACATAGCCGTGACTCGTAATGAGGGGCTAGGTGTCTTCCTCTTGGGTAGTTATATATTAGTCAATAGTCATGATTTTACAATCATGCAGGCCTGTATTCCAGTCCCAGTTCAGCCACTCAGTAGCTTCACGGTCCTGGGCTTCAGTTTTCTCATCAATGAAATGGGCTATATGATACCTACTACACGTAGGTATCTAAGAAAACATGTATGACATACTTTAATTCCTGGTTGTAGTAAACGCAAAATGATGGCACTTGTCATCATTATTGCTACCATTTATAGACTCTGTCATGCACCTGGACCATCAGAGACCAGAGCATCTCCAGAACTCTTCTTGGTAAATACTTTCAGGAGCCATTTCTTCCTGATCAGATGAGAGTTCCCAATCCCTTCCCTTTGTTTAGAGTCTGCCTGTCCAAAGAGGCACCTATCTTCTGCCCCTCCCCTGACATTGCACCTGTTTTGATTAGTTATATACTGATCTATTATAGGTCTATTGTCTTGGATGTGTCCTTTTAAACACAGAATGGTTAGATGAGCATTAGAAGGAAGTTGACTTTCTTCTAAGTTGACTTAGAACCTAGTCACATTTCTGTCACTAGCCAGGTGACCACTCTCATCAGTAAAATCTTT
This sequence comes from Capra hircus, assembly GCF_001704415.2. NCBI lineage: Eukaryota > Metazoa > Chordata > Mammalia > Artiodactyla > Bovidae > Capra > Capra hircus. Next base: position 115,234,562 of record NC_030809.1, on the reverse strand, counting down.
CTCTGTGGTGCTACCTCAGGAGTCGATCACTTATTCTAGCTACCATTTACTGAACACCTGTGCAGTGCCATCCAGATGTCAGTGACATTCCACGCTTCATCTCTAGTCCTTGTGATAACCTGGCAAAGCAGTTATTATTCTCCTCATTTTAGAAATCGGGACAGTAAAGCTTAACAATCTTAACTGTGTTTTTACTGCCTGAATGATTTGGGGCAACTTCTTAAACCATTTTAAATCGCAGGCTTCTCATATGTCCATTAGAGGAGCTAACAGCTGCTGCCTCATAGGCTATGGAGATGACGTATGTAGGGCTCATGACACAGTCCCGCACGCAGTGGGCATTCCAGGAGCGCTTGGTGATATGCCTTGTCAAGAGCCACATAGCTAGAAGGATGAGCCAGGTTTTAGTCTAGGTCTGTCTGGGTCTTTCAAGGTATGTGAGAAAGTACTTGCGACCCAAGTGCCTGTGAAGACCTTTTCCTTGGTGTGATCCTGGAAGAGGGAGCAGCTGCCTTACTCTCCCTCTTCCTCTTGGGGGTTCCTCTTTTCTTCTCCCTTTTGGTCTGTCATCTGCTCCTCCATTGTGGCTGCATGGGAGGACCACAGGTACTAGAGAAAATATTCCTTCTCTTAAAGGCCACAGGGATAACCTCTTTCAACATAAACACGTAACATAAAATTTACAATCAGTGATGTTTAGTACATTCATAATATTGTACAACCATCACCACTATCTAGTTCCAAAATGTTTTAATCATCCCCAAAGGAAACCCCTTACCCAGTGAATAGTTACTCCCCATCCTCCTGCTCCAGTCCCCCTGGCAACTACTAACCTGATTTCTATCCCTATGAATTTGCCTGTTCTAAATATTTCCTATATAAATGAAATAAGACCATATGTGGCATTGTGTGCCTGGCTTTTTTCACTTAGCATAACAAGGCTTATCTGTATTCTTTCCTTCTCTATACCAGCTCCAGGAAGACAGTGAAGAAAAATTTCCCACTGTTTCTTTTCAGTAAGTCCTCTTGTACATTGACTGCCATGGCGGCCAATCAGCCTCATTGTGACAAAGCTGGCTATTTCTATGGAATCTTCCTGCATTGCCCATCAATCTGTAAGCCTGCCAATCATGGCAGAATCTGCTTCTGTCACAGTGGTTTATGGTCTTTGCTTCTACAGTTTGTCTTTTTCTTCCAGGAGTAGATTCCTGTTCCTTTAAGAAGGATGATGAGATTCAAGATATTTCATGCAAGGCAGAGCCTTATCCTGGCCTCACTCATGATCTCTGTAAGAGCCCAGGCCAGCCCACACACCATTCAATAATTTCATCTGGAAATGAAGAACTTAGGAATTTAGATGAGTTATCTGAGCAGGGGGCTGGGAGAAGAAAATAACAGATAATTCACAGGGCTTCTGAGTCTAAAATGTTACTTAATAGAAAGATTTTTCAGATAAGGAGTAATGAATACTGGATTGTCACATATCACAAAGTATTGGTTTGGCCAGAAGTTTGAACTTTTTGGCCAACTCAGTTCATAAAATTAAGAGTTAAATGGGGGTTACACAGAGCAGGTTGGTGATTGGAATGGAAGTCTCGGTTCCTATGCTAATTTGTATTTCTCATTGAAGATGTTTATATTAGCATTTTGGTTTTATTAAACAATAGCAGTAAAAACTCAATATACTGAAAAAGCAAGAGGAGTTTAGGCTGTGGGCAATTCCAGAAGGCAGGACTGGATTGTCTCCTGAGGTCACCTCCAGTCTCGTAATTCTGTGTGTCTGAGTCATCTTGTAATTTCTTGGGGGTTTGTGGGAGAAGAAAGAGGAGGTCCCACCTGACAGGAGTCAGGGTCACCTGTCATCTCTCTACTCATCTGGCTGATGCATACTTAGCATAGTGAATTCCTGTTTGGAAATTGATTTACAGTAATTGCAAGTGGCAGAGAAAGCTTGTTTCAAGGCAGGATTTGAAGTGGGAAAGAAAGGACCTTGTCCAAAGCTTTTTCCAAGGCCGGTCATGCTGAGTGAAGGTTCCTTGTTGAGGGAGAAAGGAATTCCCCGCAGACCCTATCTTCTCACCCCAGCTGACAGCTCTATTGCGGATATGGTACCTCCCTGGCTGTCAGTCATTTGAAGGGAACCTCTGACTCTAAGACCTCTCTAGGTTATTAAAGGGGATGGCATACATGTGTCAGGCTGATGACGGTGTACATGACAGAGAAACTGTCACAGAACAAAGATGAAAGAAGCTGAGCACCTGCCTCCCTGAAGTGGCCACCAAGTTATGCCTGAAGTCAGTGTTCCATTTTAGAGGGCATACTGCCTGAGGGTCATGCACTGTGTGTGTGTAGAAAGGTGGTGTAGGAGGGAATATCTTAATAGGATTTTCAGTTTTTCTTGTTTATTTCACATACAAAATTTCTGAATGAACATCTCCATTCATGTGCTTGATGTTACTATTGAATAGGTAGAAGGATTTGACATTTGGAGCCCCAAAGTTACTTGTCTCTGCTGCCTATAAAACCACAGCAGGTGGTGAGCTCTTCACTAGTGAGCACTAAAAATGCCCAAATAACACTGCAGGATTATTGCTCATCTATATTTTGTAAATAGACATACATATATCTGCATGTAGTATATACATTTTAATCTCACCTATTGTCTAAATATGAAAATGAATTTGAAATAAATCCATCAGGAATATGCACTTAACAGCACATTTAAATAATCAGCAGTTGGTACCTGATTTATTCTCATTTTGGTCTCTAAAGCAGAAGAATTCAGTCCTTCTGAATTTCTCATCCAGGACTCATAAGTTTGAGAGAGTCAGAGAATTTTTTGTACTGTAATCTTCTCCAGCTGTAGCTTATTCTGAAATTGGATCTGTTCCAGGGTGTAAATATTTGTTAATGAGTTTCCAAAGTCAAAATAATTAGTGATGCTTAGGCATCTTTTATAATGGGCCTAGAATAGATTTTTTAAAGCAGTCTGCAGTAGATTTTTCGTATTGGTGTACAGGTATAGAGTTCTGGTGGACAAGCTCATTTAATAATTAGGGATTCAAAGTAGATGTTTAGACATGATTACATTGATGGGTTATTCTTCAGATTTAACAGGATGAATGTTTTAAACCTCATGACTGACCTGTGACTTTGAGCTGCATTGAACTTACTGACATAATGTGCTGAAAGTGGATCATGGAATCCCTCAGGATTCTGTGGAAAACATGATCTTCCTTCTCAGAAGCTTGCATATCAAGGGGCGGTCTTTTCTGGCGAGTTTCAGATTTACACACTTTGAAGAACTAAGATTCAAGAACGGGTTTCATTTTGAGATATGTTCTAGAACTGGTAGAGCTCAAGGTCTAAGAGATATAATATTTGTCTTAGAAAGATGCATAAAGAGGTGTGACTCTTCAAAAAAATTCAAGTATTTCTGAGCTAAATATCATGTTAATACAATGTGCCATTTTAATTTCTAATGCCTATCAAAATAATTATTAGAGAATTTCTGATTAACCTTTGCTAAAAGAAAATGTATACTCAGATAAATTAAGAATATGTCATCCAGTTACACTGAAAACTATCAATAGCTAGCTTGGGAACAACTCTTATTTAGTTAGATATATTAATCCAGTAAGTGGGAGAATTCTTTCTGTTTGTCCTCTGATGCATTTGACTTTGAGATCCCTGGTACCAAACATCTATGAGATATCAGTGAGGGTTTGGTCAGAGAAGCTGACTCATTGTGAGTGATATTTTTCAATGCTGCTTGTCAAGAGGTCAAATATACCTTTCTTGATAAGTGATATTGAAAAATAAATCAAATATAAAGCTAAATCAACTTATATAAGCCATCTAGGAATTTATCTTGGTTGGATTATATAGATTTCTGCATCCATCCTCACTGTTTTGTCAGATCTAACCTCTGTAGTGAATTCCTTTTTCCATATCACTCATAGTGTTATTTCTAGAAAGTGTTGTAAATCTTCATAGAACTGGTCAACCTTAGCTTCTTTAGCATCAGTGGTTGGGGCGTAGACTTGGATTACTGTATTGTTGAATGGTTTGCTTTGGAAATAAACCAAGATCATTCTGTTGTTTTTGAGGCTGCACCCAAGTGCTGCACTTCACACTCTTTTGTTGACTATGAGGGCTACTTCATTTCTTCTGAGGGATGTCTGCCCACAGTAGTAGGTATAATGGTCCTCTGAGTTACATTCGCCCATTCCCATCCATTTTAGTTCACTGATTCTGAAGATGTTGATGTTCACTGTTACTATCTCTTGCTTGACCACATTCAATTTACCTTGATTCATGGACCTAACATTCTAGGTTCCTATGCAATATTGTTCTCTTTACAGCATCAGACTTTACTTTCATCACCAGATACATCTTCAGCTGAGGATTTCTACTTTGTCATTTCTCATTTCTACCTTGACCCAACTGCTTCATTCTTTCTGGAGCTATTAGTAATTGCTCTCTGTTCTTCCCCAGTAACGTATTGGATACCTTCCAACCTGTGGGGCTCATCTTCTGTTGTCATATCTTTTTGCCTTTTCATACTGTCCATAGGGTTCTCTAGGCAAGAATACTGGAGTGGGCTGCCATTTCCTCCTTTGGTGGGCCACATTTTGTCAGAACTCTTCACTATGACCTGTCCATCTTACATAACCCTGCATGGCATGACTCATAGCTTCACTAAGTTATTCAAGCCCCTTTTCCATGACAAGGCTGTGATTCATAAAAGGAATATTTGGTATATAAACCATATTTACTTTATCTAAAGAAGAGCTTCTTTATTGAACAATGAAACATTAGTAAAACCAAAAGCTGTTTTATGATATTGCTATTCTCCCTAATATGAATCTTACCTCTAATTTGGCTTTTAAGTAGATAACCAGGACTATCTGATATAATTCACTAAAATATGTTAGCCATTTACTGTGGCAAGATGCTGGGTTGGTTGTTAGATCATGGTTACAATATATCCTTACATTCTCTAAGTTATTTTTGTGTTTTCTAAGCTATGTTTGTTTTCTCCTTCTATGATTAGATTAGATTTATTTGTTCAAAGGAAGTACAATAAGTATTTATTCATTGTGAACACTCTGGTAATTAGACCTGCCCAAACTAACTGGTGGGTGCTATAGTGGTTTTGTCCTAGGTCACTTAGATAAGGAGGAATTTCCCAGAATTCCCTTCACAGTATGGTTCTGGGTCAGGGTTGGTCACCAAAGAAATTTACCTGAGGTTTGGGAGATCGACGGGAAGCAGTAGTTGTTATGCTCTGAAAGTCAGTGTAGGTTGCTAAGCTATCTTGCAGCTCAAGACTGTTATTGCAGAGCTGTTAGATAGATGCAAAAGTAATTCTGGTTTTGCATTGTTGAGCTTTACCATTTAATACTGGAACACATTCTTAAATAAGTGTGATTATGTTATGCATCATTTTAATGTGCCTTTCTTGCTTTGTTTTTTTGCTAATGACTTATTACTTGCTATTTATTTTATATTATAGAAATGATGTTAGAAAGCAAATTTGAATGATTTTTTTGAGTTCAAAATAGGTTGTAGAGCAGCAGAGACAACTTAAAACATCAACAGTGCATTTGGCCAGGAACTGCTGATAAACATTCAGTGCAGTGGTGGTTCAAGAAGTTTTGCAGAGGAGACAGGAGCCTTGAAGATGAGAAGCATAGTGGCCAGCCATCAGAAGTTGACAACGACCAATTGAGAGCCATCATTGGAGCTGATCCTCTTCCAGTTACATGAGAAGTTGCATAAGAACTCAATGTTGACTGTTCTAAAGTTGCTCAGCATTTGAAGCAAATGGGAAATGTGAAAAATAAGTGGGTACATCATGAGCTGACCATAAATCAAAAAAATTGTTGTTTTAAAGTGTTGTCTTCTCTTATTCTACTCAACAACAACAAACAGTTTCTCAATCAGATCATGATGTGTGATGAAAAGTGGATTTTATAAACAACCAGTGATGACCAGCTCAGTGGTTGGACTGAGAAGAAGCTCCAAAGCTCCCAAAGCCAAACTTGTACCAAGAACAGGTCATGGTCACTGTTTGCTGGTCTGCTGCCAGTCTGATCCACTACAACTTTCTGAATCCTGGCAAAACCATTACATCTGAGAAGTATGCTCAGCAAATTGATGAGATGCACTGAAAACTGCAATGCCTGCAGCTGATACTGATCAACAGAATGGGCCCAATTCTTTTCCATGACAACGCCCCACTTCACCTTGTATAACCAACAGTTCAATCACTGAATGAATTGGGCTTTGAAGTTTTGCCTCATCCGCCATATTCACATGACCTCTCACTAATCAACTATCACTTCTTCAAGCATCTGGACAACTTTTTGCAGGGAAAATGCTTCCACAACCAGCAGGATGCAGAAAATGCCTTCCAAGAGTTAACTGAATTCTGAAGCATGGATTTTTACACTACAAAGTTATTTGTAAACACACTTATTTCTTGTTGGCAAAAATGTGTTGATTGTAATGGTTCCTATTTTGATTAATAAAGATGTGATTGAGCCTAGTTATAATGATTTAAAATTCACTGTCTGGAACCACAATTATTTTGTACCAAGTTAATATTTTCTGGCTCTCCTGATTGGCGTTAAGACTGAACTTCAGCTCATCTAAGTCCTGGGACCAGCAGTGAAGAGTATCAGCTTCATCGAGGTTGGAGGTGATGAGAGACGGTTGGAGGTTCCAGTTTGTCCTCACAGGTTCCAGTTTGCCTTTTTTCTTTCCTGCTCCATGACCAGGTTTTTTTCCTGACTGTTGGCCCTGCTGACCTAAGACAGTTGGTTTCAGGTCCACTACCAGATTTCTGTAACTTCTTTACCAACTCCAATTGCATAACCAACCCTTTACTTCATGTCACTCATAATGGTCCTGCTTCCTTGATCAGACTCACAGATAGAGATGCATTGTATCAGAGATGTAAAAATCGCATGTTCCAGTGGCCACATGAGTGACATAAATGAGTGCAGCAGGTCTGCTGTCAGAAAGTTCATGCAGCCTTCTTCATCTGTTCTTCTTTTTCCCACTTTTGGTAGAGATGTGAAATCAACAAAATATTCCTCTACAGTAAGAAAAACAGCAGCAGAAGCATATTGATAAGTTACATGTGACTCTTGCCTTAGTACCAAGGAGGCAATGGGGAGAGTGGGCACTACCAAACAGGGAAGGGTGGACCTCAAGTAGAGAGCATCTCTGCTTCTGTGCTCCAGTAGAAATCCCAAGTGGATTTTTTTTTATAAAAAAAATTTTATTTATTTATTTTTGGCTGAGTCAGAGCCTTAGTTGCAGCATGTGAGCTTAGTTGGCCTGCCACATGTGGGATCCCATTTCCTCAACCAGAGGTCACATCCATATCCCCTGCATTGGAAGGCAGACCCTTAATCACTGGACCACCAGAGAATTTCCCTCCAAGCAGAATTTTACTGTGCATTCCTCTGATTTCAATGTGTTTACTAATTATACACACACACACACACACACACACACACACACACACACTCACACATACACATAAAATCATGAAGGCAGTCCATGGACCAAATATAAACATGTAGGTTATATTTGGTATGAGCCTCCACTCTGACTGGGAAGATGGTTGGCTAAGACCTTGGGATGAAGACAGAGAATTTAAAAAGCAAGAGGACTGTTGGAGAAGAGAATGATGGAGGGAGGTAGGGTCGGGGGACCCCCCAGACTCTTATGGAGTGGACAATATAGATGGATAAACACAACTCCATAGGAAAAACAATGAATTCTTTTGCTCTGTATGTGTGTGTGTAAGAGAGAGAGGGAGAGAAATCATCTAATAAGAACTATCACTTTCATAGTAATTTGCATTATACACAGGGATTTCACATATGCTATTTCATTTATTCTCATTTACTATCTTATCTGCTATATTGGGTGTGAGTGGGATGAAAGATAAATTACTCTTGGTTCCTGCCCTTGAGGGTTGCAGTCCATGGGGCAGTCTGATATGTTCACATCCAGCTATAGAACAAGAATGAATGTGATTCAGTGTCATGGTGGGAGAAGGATTTTGACAAATGGAAATGGGGAGTGAGAAGAATGCTGGGTGACACAAAAAGTCTGAGCAGAGGAACCAAGGAGAATTTGGAGAAGTCAACAGTAAAAGCTGCTATGAAGAACACATCAATAGCAAATATTCTATTAAAACATTTGAAATTCATTTGTGAATTCCTGAAACTGGGGAGGGGGGAATCTTTAATCTGCCTTAATTAATGGTCAAAATGTTAGTGGCTTACATTCAAACAACCTCAGTTTGAGAGAAAGGTAAGTTAAACAACATCCGTTGTCTTTGGTAAGTGGAGGAGGACAGTACTGAGCCTGGGATTCAAGACACAGAAATGACAGCCAGATTTGTCTAGAGGGAGGATGAAGAGCTGTTAGGTTTGCTGATGTCGTATCAAAGTCCAGGCAAAAGATAGGAGCATACTGATAGCAAAGGCTGTCCATTGCCAGAGAGGAAAGCAAATATATTTTAAAGGTTTTATAATAAGTTGTTCAGTTCAGTTCAGTTGCTCAGTCTTTGCGACCCCATGAATCGCAGCACGCCAGGCCTCCCTGTCCATCACCAACTCCTGGAGTTCACCCAAACTCACGTCCATCGAGTTGGTGATGCCATCTAGCCATCTCATCCTCTGTCGTCCTCTTCTCCTCCTGCCCCCAATCCCTCCCAGCATCACAGTCTTTTCCAATGAGTCAACTCTTCGTTTGAGGTAGCCAAAGTACTGGAGTTTCAGCTTTAGCATCATTCCTTCCAAAGGACACCCAGGACTGATTTCCTTTAGAAAGGACTGGTTGGATCTCCTTGCAGTCCAAGGGACTCTCAAGAGTCTTCTCCAACACCACAGTTCAAAAGCATCAGTTCTTCGGCGCTCAGCTTTCTTCACGGTCTAACTCTCACGTCCATACATGACCACTGGAAAAACCATTAAGTATGCTCTATTTAGATAATCCAGAAAAATCTGATATCAATCCAACTGGTCTCCTTTCTGTGTAAAACTCTTCAAGATGTATTAAAGTTCAGGCTCTTCTCTGGCATGACATCAGGTCCCTTTATACCCTGGCTTCAGCTTCCTTCACCAGCCTAGTATTTTTCCCTGCCCTCACCCCAGTCTCCTGAGGTATGGATACAATTTTCTTGCCATGAGGCACTACTTGCAGTCCTCTTGATGTCTCACAGCTCTATGCTTGCACATTCTACTGCTTTTTCTCTGGCATGTCCATAGTCTCGATTATCCTTCAGAATATCTCAAAGTGTCCCATGGTCCCCCCACTCCCCAATAAACCTTTCTTTGCTAACTGTACTCTATATATTTGAATTTTTGCATTTATTGTACAGTGATATAATTGTGTACATGTATGTTATTCCATGTGCACTGTTATATGTGCCGACACATTCATGCATGACCTCTTTACTGAGTGGCTTTTCTGGGTAAGACACTGCACAATGTTCTGTGGATGCTGCAGTAAATAGCATAGATCACGTTTCTGGACTCATGAAGCTTCAGTTAAAAATGTATGTTGAGGTGAAATGAATTCACAGGACATTTGAATTGTAGTGTCAAATTGTGTGCATTGGCAAAAGATTCACTTTCCTGAATTATAATTTCAATCCATTTTAAGTGTTCTGTCACTTAAGTTGTGTTGGACTCTCTGCGACCTCATGGACTACAGCACACCAGGCTTCCCTGTCCTCACCATCTCCTGGAGTTTGCACATACTCATGTCCATTGAATCACTGATGCCATCCAACTGTCTCATCCTATGTTATCCCCTTCTGCCTTCCAAGTGTACTGTTGGTACACTCCTACTATTGTTGAGTTCCTGATTAATGCACTCCCCGAGTTTATTCCTGCCACGTTCTCTCCGTAGTGATGGTTGGACTTTCAGGAGCTCTGTGGTTTTGTAGATCTTGACTATATTGGGGTTGGCTCTCTACAAAGGTTTAGATTGTCTTTGGAAGCAGGATCTATTTTGAGCCTTGGGTACAGGGGTTCTGCTTTCCTAATTCTTACCTGCCTATTTAGGATGTGCCATTCAACCCTATAGCTTCTCCAATGCACCTGTTTTGGATTATTTTTGGTCTAGCATGAGTTCTAGGGCCACAGTTTTTTCCCCCAGACCATCCTGAAATCTGTTTGTTCCATTCCTGATGCTTCTTTCAGCCACTAGTCATTTACTTCATGATTCATTCTGGAGAAAGGAGGCAGCTGTTCTCAGATTTTGCTTCCTGCAAAGTCCTACATAATGCCAGTTCTGTCTGTGTCTGGCAATGTGGAGTAGGCCGCTTCTCATATTTAGTGCTAATGTTGGTATTGACACATATATTTCTTCTTTTTAAAAAAAATATTACCTGCTTGGCCACATTCTAGAGTAGTAGTTTTTTCAAACAGCAGGTCATAAAAAGGACCGTGAAATACATTTAATATCATAACCAGCACTAGAAAATATGCATTGAATGAAATAGGAAACTTCAGAATATATCATCTGAAGTGAGGGTAAGTTTTGTAAAACCTGTCAGACACAGATGCCTGTGTGTGTACTGGGTTGTGATCTGTCTCTTTGTATGGGAGACAAAGTTTGGTAAACATGGTTCTGGAACAATCTATTTACATTTTTTTCCCTCCTTCTTGCAGTTTTAACTCTTTAACAGGTGTCTTCTGGATATAAATTTACATTGTTTTAGTTGGCTGTCCACATTTATTAAACTGCATAATTTTGCCACTTTTCTTTTCATTGTTCATTTACCTTTAAACTTGAATTTTTTTAGCTTTTGAAGACTGCACTTACTGGAGTACATTTATTTTGATAAGACATTTGAAATTTCACTCATAGCATTTTGGCAGTTCCCTCCTACTCTTCAGAAAGTTCTAGTGTTTTAGATTACACTTTAGAGGAAGATCTAGGCAAACATTAGCTAAAAACAAAATCAGGAGCAAAAACCAATTCTTTACTCAGCTTAATAGCTTCAATTAATAATCAAATTATTTTACACCACATCCAAAATTATGCAGCAGACCATGTTATTTAGTTACTAATGATTAAAATATTTATTCCAAAAGGATTCACATATACATACTTTTGACTCCAGATTAACTTGAATTAACTGCTTTAATGCTCTTTCAAATAAATGATAACTCCGAAAGGACAAGCTATCCTAAAACAAACATTTTAATAGGGGAAACTCAGTTTTCTAGCACATTTTGATATGGAAAATAAACTTGCTTTTTTTTTTAAAGGTTCTTTGAAAGGGAACTAGAACAACAGAAGGTCCCAGAAGAACTGAATGTTGAGCAAATTTCTGAATGAATCGCCTAGGATTTGTTTTTAATCTGAATATTTAATAGTGTGGCATTGCAAAATTCTAATTGTGCTACTCAATTTTAATGGTTAATCTCCTTTAAAAAATACACAAGCTTAATTGTGACATACGAAAATCCTTATTTAGGGTAGATTTCTAATTTGAGTGCTTTCGGCCCTGCTGTGTAAGGAGTCTCTTGGGTACAGATTTGAGTGTATGTGTGTGTGTGCCTTTACATCTCACCCTGTAACAGTTCCTCATTGCTGAGTCCGCCTCTCTGCAAGCCGGGCGCAGACAATAGATCCATCCTAATGGAGTTGTGTACTTGCCATCTGTAGGAGCAGCTGCTGGCCCGCATCTGCACAATATGCTAGGAGGGGAGCTCCACTAATCTGCATAATAAAGAGGAGGCTCATTCCACTCCAGCTAATAATCTCAAGCGATCGATGTACTTCATTCCCTCACTGCGGAGCGCAACCCAGTGGCTTTCCGCATCTGGTACAGTGGGGTCAAGTGAGATGGGATGGCCTGGGGCCGAGAGGCACTGTTTACCGTGTATGCTTGCATCGGGCTGTTGAGACCATGGTTTAGGTCTTTCTCTTGAGTCATCCTGACATGTGCAAATCCTGGGAATTGGGACTAACTGATGCTAGCACATTATTAAGACTGCTAATCAGAAATACTTTTGGATCAATTAGTCTCAGCCAATTTGCAGTTTTAAATACTTGCTTTGTTAGAAAAAGGGCGTGAGCAAGGTTTTGGTTTAATTGTGAACTATTTTGAGTCATTTGATTTTCATCTAGTTTTTTAAAAATAGCTTCATTATCTGACTTTTAAAACTGTTAATGCACCTATACCCTTATTGTGAAATAGGCAGACTATGTGAATTAATGAATCAAATTTATTTTTATTTTTGTTATGACATCAGGATGAAATGACTGTATCTTCAAGCAGTAGAACTAGTAGTAGAAAAGAAGATAACTGTTGAATTGAAATGATATAATTCTAAACTGGCCAAAAATCACTCTCTTAATAAAGCAAATGCCAAAATGGCTCATTTCTGTAGAAAATCATGTATGTACAAATATAATTTGATTCATAGAGTTGATTTAAAGGTTAAAACATTTGAACTTAGGTGACCTAAGTTGAAGACAATATTTTATTAATAAATGAGACTGGGCACATTCAGGGTGGTATGGCCATAGATGAGGACAATATTTTAAATCGAATTATAGTTTGCTGTTATTTATAACGTCTTGCTGTAAGAACTGGTGAGACTATTTCATCTAATTCTTGCAGGAAAAATATTTGCATAATTCATCACCCATCAATGAAGCACAGGGAAAAGAGCATTAATTTATGGAGATGGAAGACTAGGGTTGAAGAAATAATTGCTTCCACCAGTAAACAAAGAGTCCACTTACCTTTCATTTTAGCCTTTTAATCAACACCATTTGGTTAAACAAGATAACATCTTCTGGTATGATTTAGAAGAAAACTTTATTAGAAATAATTCCTTTTGGAATCCATATTGCTATCCAGTGATAAGAGAAAGATCTGACGTCCCAGGGAAATGTTAGTCAAAGGTGTTGTGTGAAATCTTGGTGGAGTGTTCTCCAGGGTTAAAATAGTGTGCTGGTTCTGAGTTATTCAGTTGACCAACCCTCATAGCGCTGTGATGAAATGAAGAGAAATGTACAAGGTGAGCTGAAAGCTTTCTCCCCTGGTTTCCTAATTTTAAAGCCCATGTACTGCCATATATCAAGAGACTGCCTACATATTCTTACTGAAATAGAAAAAGCAGCTGCTCCAGAATGCCTCTAGAAGTTTTGAATGACACCCACAAAGAAGGAAAATGATAGTCTGAGTTGGCTTCAAATATGGGGTCCCTTCATACAATTTTTTAGTAACTTTCCCAGAAGTTAGAAAACAAAGGCAATAGAGGGAAAAAAGTACTAGTTATGGGTACAAACTTGAGGATCAGTCAGGGAAGAAAACATGTTAATAACTAAATTAATAGATTTCATGACCCTAGTAGTGTCTTGCACAGTACACATCACTCACTATCTGTAGGTATTTGATTCATCTGTTTGTTGATTATCTGTTTTTCCACACTTGAATGGAAGCCCTAAGAAAGTAGGGACATTTCTTGCTGTATTCCTAGCATCTAGTAACAAAATTAATCCTCAATAAATATTTGGTTGAATAACTAGTAAAAGTTGTTGCAACATGCACCAACCCCATGGGATAGTTTCAAGATCTTTCAGGAGCAGTTCAGGAGCATAATCCTTATATTCAGGTTATTTTTTATGCTAAAATACAAAATATCCCTAGCTGACCTTGGAAAAACTGTGAAACCTTAAAGACTGGTCATGGCAATGAAAATCTGTGAATCTCCTGATAAAGTGTAGGACATTTCAGAGTCTCAGAAGATAAGACCTCAGTGTAATACATGCATCTCTGTACCACAAGAAAATAAAAGCCCTCCTAATTTCTGTTTATCTCTTGTCAAAAGGGACCTGGATTGATCCTAGAAGTGCCCTTGAATCGAGTACAAGATGGAATGAGTCAATTCTGAAGAACTTTTTTTGGGTAAGAGATTCACTGTTGCCAGGGTCGTTCTAAGAGTTTGTGAAGTTGCTTTGTGAGTGATTCTTTTATTTCATCTATTCATCCATCTTGGGCTTCCCTGATAGCTCAGTTGGTAAAGAATCCACCTGCAATGCAGGAGACCCCAGTTCAATTCCTAGATCAGGAAGATCTGCTGGAGAAGGGATAGACTATCCCCTCCAGTATTCTTGGGCTTCCCTTGTGGCTCGGCTAGTCAAGAATCCGTCTGCAATGTGGGAGACCTGGGTTCGATCCCTGGGTTGGGAAGATTCCCTCAGAGAAGGGAAAGGCTACCCACTCCAGTATTCTGGTCTAGAGAATTCCATGGACTGCATAGTCCATGGGGTCGTGAAGAGTCAAACACGACTGAGCGACTTTAACTTTAATCCATTCATCCATCCAATATTATTTCAGTGCTTACTATGTGTCAGGAACTTTCTGAGTGCTGGGTGCACTAATGAATGAATTCTGTATCTCTCTTCAGATTCTAGGAGAGCATTCTGGAGAAACTTCCTTTAGGGAGATGAGGGAGTTCTAAGACTCCATGGTTTTGTAAGGATTCAGGGTGCTGATTTGAACCAGGTTTGTAGGGAGACTTAAAAGTTAACTACTCTAATGACTGCCCAACAGTCTCTTAAAGCAGTTCTCACTAAATATTTTTATTTTTACCATATAAAGTACTACACACAATCCTAACTTGAATGAGCCCCTAACTCTTTTTAACTTTTGGCTTCTTTTCTTCAAGTCATCCATCTAATCTCAAAACATGTAAATGGTTAGAGGTGAATCCTTTTGCTCAGTTCAGTTCAGTCACTCAGTCGTGTCCGACTCTTTGCGACCCCATGAATCACAGCACACCAGGCCTCCCTGTCCAACACCAACTCCTGGAGTTCATTCAAACTCACGTCCATCGAGTCAGTGATGCCATCCAGCCATCTCATCCTCTGTCGTCCCCTTCTCCTCCTGCCCCCAATCCCTCCCAGCATCACAGTCTTTTCCAATGAGTCAACTCTTCGCATGAGATGGCCAAAGTACTGGAGTTTCAGCTTTACCATCATTCCTTCCAAAGAACACCCAGGACTGATCTCCTTCAGAATGGACTGGTTGGATCTCCTTGAAATCCAAGGGACTCTCAAGAGTCTTCTCCAACACCACAGTTCAGAAGCATCAATTCTTCAGTGCTCAGCTTTCTTCACAGTCCAACTCTCACATCCATACATGACCACTGGAAAAACCATAGCCTTGACTAGACGGATCTTTGTTGGCAAAGGAATGTCTCTGCTTTTGAATATGCTATCTAGGTTGGTCATTACTTTCCTTCCAAGGAGGAAGCGTCTTTTAATTTCATGGCTGCAATCACCATCTGCAGTGATTTTAGAGCCCCCCAAAATAAAGTCTGACACGGTTTCCACTGTTTCCTCATCTATTTCCCATGAAGTGATGGGACCAGATGCCATGATCTTCATTTTCTGAATGTTGAGCTTTAAGACAACTTTTTCACTCTCCTCTTTCACTTTCATCAAGAGGCTTTTTAGGTCCTCTTCACTTTCTGCCATAAGGGTGGTGTCATCTGCATATCTGAGCTTCTTGATATTTCTCCCGGCAATCATGATTCCAGCTTGTGCTTCTTCCAGCCCAGCGTTTCTCATAACGTACTCTGCATAGAAGTTAAAATAAGCAGGGTGACAATATATAGCCTTGACGTACTCCTTTTCCTATTTGGAACCAGTCTGTTTTTCCATGTCCAGTTCTAACTGTTGCTTCCTGACCTGCATACAGATTTCTCAAGAGGCAGGTCAGGTGGTCTGGTATTCCCATCTCCTTCAGAATTTTCCACAGTTTATTGTGATCCACACAGTCAAAGGCTTTAGCATAGTCAATAAAGCAGAGATAGATGTTTTTCTGGAACTCTCTTGCTTTTTCGATGATCCAGCGGATGTTGGCAATTTGATCTCTGGTTCCTCTGCCTTTTCTAAAACCAGCTTGAACATCTGGAAGTTCACGGTTCATGTATGGATGAAGCCTGGCTTGGAGAATTTTGAGCATTGCTTTCCTAGCCTGTGAGTTGAGTGCAGTTGTGTGGTAGTTTGAGCATTCTTTGGCATTGCCTTTCTTTGGGATTGGAATGAAAACTGGCCTTTTCTGGTCCTGTGGCCACTGCTGAGTTTTCCAAATTTGCTGGCGCATTGAGTGCAGCACTTTCACAGCATCATCTTTCAGGATTTGGAATAGCTCAACTGGAATTCCATCACCTCTACTAGCTTTGTTCTTAGTGATGTTTTCTAAGGCCCACTTGACTTCACATTCCAGGATGTCTGGCTCTAGGTGAGTGATCACACCATTGTGATTATCTTGGTTGTGAAGATCTTTTTTGTACAGTTCTTCTGTGTATTCTTGCCACCTCTTCTTAATATCTTCTGCTTCTGTTAAGTCCATACCATTTCTGTCCTTTATCGAGCCCATCTTTGTATGAAATGTTCCCTTGGTATCTCTAATTTTCCTGAAGAGATCTCTAGTCTTTCCCATTCTGTTGTTTTCCTCTATTTCTTTGCATTGATTGTTGAGGAAGGCTTTCTTATCTCTTCTTCTATTCTTTGGAACTCTGCATTCAGATGCTTATATCTTTCCTTTTCTCCTTTGCTTTTTGCTTCTCTTCTTTTCACAGCTATTTATATGGCCTCCCTAGACAGCCATTTTGCTCTTTTGCATTTTCTTTCCATGGAGATAGTCTTGATCCCTGTCTCCTGTACAATGTCATGAACCTCCGTCAATAGTTCATCAGGCACTCAATCTATCAGATCTAGTCCCTTAGATCTGTTTCTCACATCCACTGTATAATCATAAGGGATTTGATTTAGGTCGTACCTGAATGGTCTAGTGGTTTTCCCTACTTTCTTCAATTTAAGTCTGAATTTGGCAATAAGGAGTTCATGATCTGAGCCACAGTCAGCTCCCAGTCTTGTTTTTGCTGACTGCACAGAGCTTCTCCATCTTTGGCTGTAAAGAATATAACCAATCTGATTTCGGTGTTGACCATCTGGTGATGTCCATGTGTAGAGTCTTCTCTTGTGTTGTTGGAAGAAGGTGTTTGCTATGACCAGTTTATTCTCTTGGCAAAACTCTGTTATCCTTTGCCTTGCTTCATTCTGTATTCCAAGGCCAAATTTGCCTGTTACTCCAGGTGTTTCTTGACTTCCTACTTTTGCATTCCAGTCCCCTATAATGAAAAGAACATCTTTTTTGGGTGTTAGCTCTAAAAGGTCTTGTAGGTCTTCATAGAACCGTTCAACTTCAGGTTCTTCACCGTTACTGGTCAGGGCATAGACTTACGTTACTGTGGTATTGAATGGTTTGCCTTGGAAACAACAGAGATCATTCTGTCATTTTTGAGATGCATTCAAGTACTGCATTTTGGACTCTTTTGTTGAGCATGATGGCTACTCCATTTCTTCTGAGGGATTCCTGCCCGCAGTGTTTGTTTTGTTTTTAAATACTCTTGGTTTCTTAGATTCAAAGTTTGAATTCCTGTGCTGAGGATTTTCTTAAAATGAGGCACACTGGCACAAAACTCACCCTTCCCATGCAGAGGCTAGAGCAATACCAGATCTAAATGCACTGTTGGTGAAAACAGTGCTGGGACCCATAGGTCCTGTAATTCTAGTTATTTTCAGTAAATTTATGATTAGAATAATGTTGGGAAATAGAAAGTTGGTGATGTTTCCTAAAGGTTGGACCCACTACATGGGTTGACTTTTGAGAGACAGATAGAGGATCAGATTTAAGTCTTGAGACATTAGTGATCTCTCCTGTCTTAACCAGATAGCCTCTTTTTTCTCCCATTTAAATTGACATTCCAAGGTTGTTAGATTGATAGTGGCATGTGGTGGAGGCAGCTGGATTCTGGTTTGGGTGATACACTAGGCAGCTTAGATTCTCATACCTTAGTATACTGCTTACCTTCTTTACTCTGATGTGTGCATAAAATTGATAGGAAGCAAGAAGAATGTAACTAACAGCACCTAATAATAAAATAGTAAAAACAAACAATGAAAACAGTAACATTTATTAAGCACTTACTATGTGTCAGGCCATCTTTGAAGCTCTTTATGTAAATAAACAAACAATATGGCAAGGTAAGGGTCATTCCCATTTGACATATGAGAAAATTGAAGTACAGAGATATGGTGTACAGATTCTATGATAGACCCCAGTGATCTGTGCCTTCTGGTAATTTGTGCCCAGTGTTATGCCTCCCCTTGAGTGTGGGATGGCCTGGGGACATGCTTTAATCAGCAGAATATGGCAAAGGTGATGGGATCTTACTTCTGATAGGATGTTATTATGCTGCATAAGATAATGATTGCTATCTTGCTAGCTGCTTCTCCCCCTTACTGGCTTCAATGAAGCAAGTTGCCATGTTGAGGAGATCCACGTGTCAAGACATACAATTATTTTTCCACTGAGAAGGACATTTTAGAGACTTTATTGCCATCCACCAAGAGAATCTAAAAAGGATCCCTGTAACCACAAAGCCTGTAGTTTTTAAGTTGCTAACAGCTACTTAGGATCTAAGAGTCTCAATCTAACAGTTCTTGAAGAACAAGAAGTGAAAGTCTGCTAATAACCATGTAAGGAGCTTGGAAGCAAAGACTTTCCTAACTCCACCTTCAGGTGAGACTCTTGTTCTGGCTGGCCCCTCGATTCTTGACCCTCAGAAACTGAGCTGATAAACATGTGTTGTTCTAAACAGCCAGGTTTGTGATAGTTTGTTATGTAGCAAGAGATAACTAATGTGAGAGGCAGAAATTAACTTGCCTTTAGTCACAGATCCATCTGGTTACAAGCTATGGATTCTCTTTTAATGATTATCATAGGAATATTCCCAAAGGGCTTGCTACATGATACTGGATTTTCCGTTTAGAAATTTGAAGTTTTCCCTAACATTTTAAAACAGTTCTTTGAGTGGGAAATTGTATTTTTAAAACCCCAAGAATCTGAAGGAAAAGGAATCCAGGGAATCTTGTTTGGAGTATGGAGTAAAGCATCGATCTTTATTTTCTCTTACTGTTTTTATTTTGCTGTTCAGGGGGCCACTGATTCTTTGGATTTAGCATCAGTCTACTTTCCTTATATAGTGATTGTAAAGGGAAGTAAGGCCAGACAGTAAGATTAGTAGATCAGCTGGGGACCATTTAAAATATTCAGCCAGTTTAGAAGAAAGATGAATGTGGTGAGTGAGTTCTTTTTCAGATATGCTTGTAATAAGGAGTGGTTTGGGTCCTTTTTTTTTTTTCATTAAAAAATTTTAATGGGTATATAACTTCATGTCTTTCAAAATCTGGGGGAAAAAAATCAAACATGCAAATCTACAATGCGTTAACATCCTTAATTGTACCTATGCTTTCTCCCCCTCCACGGCTAGCACAGTGTTAATGGCACATTATGTGCTTGGAAGACAATCATGACCCCTGAGGTGCCCCTCCTCCAGCCATAATCACCACCTAAGTAAAGCAAATCCAACCCTCTCAGGAGGCCTTCATCTCTGGAGAGCCCCTTGCTCCAATATTGGAAAAACAAAGAGCTGTGTTTTTCTGCACAGAAGAACATGTTAAGGACATTTTAACTTCAGTTACCCACAGAGAGAACCTAACAAGACTTCTGCAGCCATGACGCCTACAGGTTTTAAGTTGCTTTAGTCTTCTCAGATCATGATGGTTTTCTCAGGCTACTCAGCATCTTCTGTTAACCTGAAAGGGCTCATGTCCTGAGTAGAAAGTTTCAGACAAACATGAATACAGTAAATAAAAAAATTGAGTACTGGATTGTGTTCCTGCCACGACTGGGGGTGTTTTGAAGCTGTGTGGTGAGAAAGTGACAGGCATCACAAACTCTTTGTGTTCTAGTTCTATCCTCCCATGATAGTCACACCCCTCTCCCTTGTCTCTCTCAATATATGGGATATATATTCAAAATACTTTGGATTTGAAGGTGAAAATCCTAATATAACCATCAATCATTCATTGCTCCTCTGTGTGGTGAAGTAGTCAGAGTATTTGCTTACGGAATAAAAAAAAGCTCTAACCTGAGCTATAAATCAAGGATTTTAGACAAGTTTTTTTTTTTTCTTTTCTGATTTTAAATTATAGTAAGGGCTCATTTGTTGGTTACACTTGTTGGAGAACTCTTACACTTGCACTTTTGGAAGTGTCCCTTACAGAGATGAGAATGTCTTCTTGGCTGTATTTCTGGCTTCCTTGGACACCTTGCTTTCTAAGTTTAAAATTTTAAGATGGTCTAGTTCCATTTACTCTTGGCATAACTTGAAGAAAGACTAAGTTAAAAGGCTCTTGGAAAGCTTTTGTAAGTCATTCGGTTGACAGTGCATTCAGACCAAGACTGGGATAAGTTAGGTGTAAATAAATCAGAAACACGTGGATGTCGTTTCCCTTAGTGAGTAACTGTGCTTCTAATGTGGGGCCAGAACACAGTAAGCCAGAGATGATTTTGTTTTGGTTAAGCTCACATGGTGAAGGAACAAGGCTGACCTCCAGACCAACTTGCTACTGCTTAGTGTAACTAAGTGAATCAGTAGTGCAAGGTTCCTGTGGGCAGGGCCTCACCCTGGCATACACATGCATATTGGTTGAGGCTAAAGTTGCATGCGATGGTGTGATCACTCACCTAGAGCCAGACATCCTGGAATGTGAAGTCAAGTGGGCCTTAGAAAGCATCACTACGAACAAAACTAGTAGAGGTGATGGAATTCCAGTTGAGCTATTCCAAATCCTGAAAGATGATGCTGTGAAAGTGCTGCACTCAATGCGCCAGCAAATTTGGAAAACTCAGCAGTGGCCACAGGACCAGAAAAGGCCAGTTTTCATTCCAATCCCGAAGAAAGGCAATGCCAAAGAATGCTCAAACTACCACACAACTGCACTCAACTCACAGGCTAGGAAAGCAATGCTCAAAATTCTCCAAGCCAGGCTTCATCCATACATGAACCGTGAACTTCCAGATGTTCAAGCTGGTTTTAGAAAAGGCAGAGGAACCAGAGATCAAATTGCCAACATCCACTGGATCATCAAAAAAGCAAGAGAGTTCCAGAAAAACATCTATCTCTGCTTTATTGACTATG
Source organism: Capra hircus (assembly GCF_001704415.2). NCBI lineage: Eukaryota > Metazoa > Chordata > Mammalia > Artiodactyla > Bovidae > Capra > Capra hircus. The sequence continues at coordinate 115,213,446 of NC_030809.1, read as the reverse complement.
CTAAAGCCTTTGACTGTGTGGATCACAATAAACTGTGGAAAATTCTGAAGGAGATGGGAATACCAGACCACCTGACCTGCCTCTTGAGAAACCTATATGCAGGTTAGGAGGCAATAGTTAGAACTGGACATGGAAAAACAGACTGGTTCCAAATAGGAAAAGGAGTACATCAAAGCTGCATATTGTCACCCTGCTTATTTAACTTCTATGCAGAGTACATCATGAGAAACACTGGGCTGGAAGAAGCACAAGCTGGAATCATGATTGCCAGGAAAATATCAAGCAGATGACACCACCCTTATGGCAGAAAGTGAAGATGAACTAAAAAGCCTCTTGATGAAAGTGAAAGAGGAGAGTGAAAAAGTTGGCTTAAAGCTCAACATTCAGAAAATGAAGATCATGGCATCTGGTCCCATCACTTCATGGCAAATAGATGGGGAAACTGTCAGACTTTTTTTGGGGGGGTTCCAAAATCACTGCAGATGGTGATTGCAGCCATGCAATTAAAAGCCGCTTCCTCCTTGGAAGGAAAGTTATGACCAACCTAGAGAGCATATTCAAAAACAGATATTACTTTGCCAACAAAGGTCGGTCTAGTCAAGGCTATGGTTTTTCCAGTGGTCATGTATGGATGTGAGAGTTGGACTGTGAAGAAAGCTGAGCACTGAAGAATTGATGCTTCTGAACTGTGGTGTTGGAGAAGACTCTTGAGGGTCCCTCGGACTTCAATGAGACCCAACCAGTTCATCCTAAAGGAGACCAGTCCTGGGTGTTCATTGGAAGGACTGATGCTGAGGCTGAAACTCCAATACTTTGGCCACTTCATGCGAAGTGTTGACTCATTGGAAAAGACCCTGATGCTGGGAGGATTGGGGGCAGGAGGAGAAGGGGATGACAGAGGATGAGATGGCTGGATGGCATCACTGAGTTGATGCACATGAGTTTGGATGAACTCCAGGAGTTGGTGATGGACAGGGAGGCCTGGTGTGCTGTGATTCATGGGGTCGCCAAGAGTCCGACATGACTGAGCAACTGAACTGAAAGTTGTATAAAGATAAATTGTATAAACATTTCAGATTCCAGATTCTATCTCCAATGTCATGGAGGCTAAGTGTGTGAGCTCTGGAGTACAAACCCTTCCTCTCCCACTCACTAACTGTGTGATCTTGGGTAAGTGACCATGATGAATCCTATCAAGCTTTAGTTTTTCATTCTGTAAAATGGGGATCATAATAAAATAGGAGCCATGACCTAGCATTGATCTGAGAATTGAGTTTGAACATAGAAAAGAATTTATCACAATTTCTAGCAGAAAGCAAGTACTCAATAAATGTTTGGTAGCTGACTTAAATATCACTATAGTTTATATATAAGTAGCAAACATTGTTGCAGTTTCCGTAATGAACCCAGATGGAGTGTGCTGTCATCATCAGAGCATTTTAGTGTCTGATTTGGAGGTAGACTGAGAGACCTGGCCAACAGGATTATTGTCCAGTGTGGTACCATTGGAGGGCAAGCCCTGGCTGGCAGCCTCTATGTGAGATTCAAAGCCTGGTGCCACCCAGTCTCTTCCACCTGGCTTTGGAACATTGTGGAATAATCTCAGATCTGGAAATTCCTGTTAGAGTTGATGACACCAGGCTTCAACTCCACTTGTTGTGAAAGCCTCATGATGAGGGATCAGTCCACATCAGCATTCTGTGGCAAACTTCTTTTTGCTAAAAGTGCACAGATGGTGGCTCTTTTGTTAGCCAGATATGACTTAGGTGCTCCATTTAAATGTGCAGTTTGTTGTGGGGCAGCCATTAGGACTGTAAGTTCCTAGTGTCATCCTCATACTGAGTGCATCATAGATCTCTTATGCTTTGTAATATAGTGTTCTCACTGCTGGAGATTTGACAAAGCCAGAAAATGCTAGAGAGAGGAGAACTGGGTGATTCGGCACAGCTTCAAACTAGTAAAGCTTCAAACTAGCCACTGCTCCTCACCAGCATCCCCTCAGCTGACCTGTCATCTCCAACTTGTTTGTTCCCTGAACTCGCTTCCTGCCTTCTGACTGTCCCAGTGTCCACAGAACCCTTCCTAAATCAGAGTTAAAAACAAGTGCTCTCTGTCTCTGTCTACTTGCTTGTAACCTGTGTATGTTCTCACAGGCACCCTGAAGCTGCCCCTGAAAGCGCCAAGGCTGCCCTTGATGGAGAATGGAAAGATGTGGTGGCCATTTAGAGCCATCGTCTGCGAATGTTTTTAAGAAAAATAGGTCCTGAAGTTCTCTTTTAGTTTTTTAGCACTAATCAGACATGGTTAGCCACTGCTTTCAGGAATAAAGACGCCGCGGGAATTCCCTGCTGGTCCAGGTGTTAGGACTCTGTGCTCTCACTGCCGAGGGCTTGGGTTCGATCCCTGACTGTGAAATTAAGATCCTGCAAGCTGTATGGCATGGCCAAGAAAAAAAAAGTGTGCTGCCATACACAAGGCACAGAAAGAAATCCCTCATTCATATTCTATTAATTTTAGTGAATCTAGTTCGGGATACTCCTGGAAGACCCCTCCTCTTTAGTGTTTGGATTCTGAGTCCAGTTCATCTTCCATTTGGGAATAGGTATAAGAGATATCAAGACAAGCCTTCTTGTCCTCATCCTTCAAGTGCATGGAGTCTAATGAAGAGACTCACACTGGCCAGTCATAATTCTCTTTGCTGACTTTAGACTCCTCCATAATAGGCATCCATTCACAAATTAATCTTCTGTTCAGTAGACAATCTGTGACAATCACAGTGCAAGACACTGAGGCTCAAAGAGGAAAAGACAGAATCTATCTCTTGTGAATAAAGTGTATTGTAAATAAAATAGAAATATAAATAAATCAATCTATACCATTTGTTTGGGGCCAGTAGAGGTAAGTAATAATTCTGTGGGAAAACAGAACATATGACCCTGATGAGGCTCCATACCTTGGAAGGATTTTATAGGGAGGATGATGTGTGAGCTGCTTTGGAGATCGAGCTGGAGTTCTTGAGGACAGGTGCAAATTCAAGGAGGTATGGCTGTGACTTGTTCAGGGAATGGCCAAGACTTTAGTTATGAGTAGGGTCAGGGGCTTCCAGAGCCAAATCACAGTCCTGGCTGCCCTGCACACTAAGATGTTTCTGCAAGTGGTAGGAAATTGTGAAAGGCTTAGATAAGGGAGTGACATGGACTTCCCTGGTGGCTCAGTGGCGAAGAATCTGCCTGCAGTGCAGGAGACACAGGATTGATCCCTGGGTCAGGAAGATGCCCTGGAGATGGAAATGGCAACCTACTCCAGTACTCTTGCCTGAGAAATCCCATGGACAGAGGAGCCTTGTGGGCTTCAGTCCATAGGATTGCAAAGAGTCGGGCATGACTTAGTGGCTGAACAACATCAGAGGGAGGGACATAGTTGGACTTTGAAAGATAAACCTGATGGTGGAGTGGGAGATGGGGCAGGGAGGAGACTGGGTGAGATGGGAGAGAGGAAGGCCAGCCAGGCAGTGACGGTCATGACAGCCTGAACCCAGGTGAAGGCTGAAGGAGTAGAGAAGAAAGACAGGATAGAAGGAGAAAACAAGGTTTACTTTGAAGAAGAAATGGCCATATCACCTGGTCTGTCTCTCTCCAGGGTTATGGGAGAACTCCTCAGCTAGAAAGCTTCTTGATGTGCAGAATATGTTATACTGGCGGAGGCCTCTTCAGAGTCAAATTCAAATGTCCTATAAAATAAAGTCACATGAATTTTCCCTTTTCTTCTGGCTCTGAGAGAGAGGAGCTTTGTGGGGACACAGGAACTTAGAGGAGTAGTGGGAGACGCAGCCATGGTCTGTTTAAAGAGAGGGAGAGGGGCCGGAAGAAGTGGTGCTGGTTGGCTGTTGAGGGGTTCAGAATTCCCTGAAGCAGGAATGCTCCTGCTGCTAAGTCACTTCAGTCGTGTCCGACTCTGTGCGACCCCATTGACGGCAGCCCCTCAACTCCCCCATCCCTGGGATTCTCCAGGCAAGAATACTGGAGTGGGTTGCCATTTCCTTCTCCAATGCATCAAAGTGAAAAGTGAAAAGTGAAAGCAAAGTCGCTCAGTCATGTCTGACTCTTTGAGACCCCATGGACTGTAGCCTACCAGGCTCCTCTGCACAAGTGGTGACTGGAACACTTTTAAGTTGTTTGTTGATCTGTGCTGAACTGTGTTGCTGCCTTTTGTGATTCTAAAATCTGCAGAATAAAAGTATATTACACACGTTGGCCTGTGTGAGTGGTGCTTTGGGGGATGAATAGTTGATGGGATGTGTGCCTAGGATGGGAAAATGAGGAGGTGGTCAGGCTTCTCTAGGTCAGCATGGAGGTGTCATGTCCCCAAAAGGCACAGGTTCTGGAAACTGAGGCAGTGACCAACAGAAAATGAGCCTAGGTCCCAGGTAGGCACAAGAGCCAAGTTAGGAGCCGGGTGGTAGGTGAAGCAAGCAGCAGGGTGACTGACTCAGAAGCAGATGTGAAATTAACCACCTTCTCTTTAATATCCCAGAGGGAAGTGACCTCTACAGGAACCGGAAAAGCCAGGTCCTGCTGCTACATGGCTAGGTGCCTCAGAAGGCAGCTGATTGGGATTTAAGAGATTGGTAGGAGTAGAGTCATCAGAATGTGCTGGTAGAATGAACATGGGATGAACAGACGTAGTAGGGGTCAAAGATGTCAAAAAAATGTCAGTTATGCTACGAACTAAGCTAGGGAGTTCAGAGTTGATGGTAGGAATGTTTTTTTGAAAGGGGGAGTGACATAGTTTGAAATGGGAGTGGGATATGAAGTGGCTATAAAATATCCAAGTGGGGAGGTCTAGCTGGCATCTAGAACCACACCTGTGGGGGTAGTAGGAGCTCCATGGTGAAGCTATAGTTTTTTTTCTCCTGTGCAGAGGAGGCCAGGTGACTGGAAGAAACCATCCAGATGGATCCAGAGGAGCAGTAAGAGGCAGTGGAAGAGGCCAAGTTGGGCCAGCATTCACGAGACCCTTCCAGATGGGACCTGTCTTTCTTTCAAACTTTGCTCTGTTTACTTAACCATTACTTATTTCCTCTCTTCCTTTCAGTAGTGCTCCCAGTTGAAGGAACTGTAGACAGGAATTACTCCTCCACCCAAGGGACTTTGAACTGCCTTTTATAGTATTTATTAATCTTCAATGTGGGCTTTCCTGGTGGCTCAGAGAGTAAAGAATCTGCCTGCAATGCAGGAGACCTGGGTTCAATTTTCTGTGTATCAGGAATGTTTCATTAAGGGCCTGTTGTGTTCAAGCACTGAGAATTTACCAGTGTACTTCAAATATTAGCTCTCTAAAAATAGTCACAGTTTATAAATCTATTTCTTGTACTGCTGCTCCTTGAGGAAACTGAACAGGTCACTTCTGATGCAAAGGCTGGAGTCATTTCCTACTATGTCCTGTCCTGTCCAGCCCCTTGATTTCTATACACAGAGCCTAAATGAGAAGACTGTATCTAGAAGTAAACCTAGAAGTCAGTTATTTAAAACTTTGAGCATATTTTCTCATAGAACTTGGGTGGAGCTTTCTCATAGTCCCTTGGGTGGAACTATCTCATAGTCCCTTGGGTTGAGGAGTAATGTTATAGAAGATGGTTTAACTCCTGTGCTTTTGACAGAGGCCCTGGGGAAGGGGTCCCCCTACGTGGCTAGAAGAGAAACCATGGCTCTGGGGAAAGCCGGCATCCCTGCTCCTCCACCCTGGCACCCAAATACCTGCTGTCTTTATATGTCAGTTATTTGGATGAACTGGTGAGATATATTATTTGACTGGAACTCAAGGAGCAAAATAGTGAATTTCTCTCTGAACTAGCTTACTCTGTGCTACAAAATCTACGTTTAATTCTTTATAACTATTTCCAGAAAAAAAGCCATGAATAGAAGAATATTGGAACTTGGGGACATCTGTGAGATAAACTAGTTAACAGGTTTAATATTGAGTAGGACCAGAGGTGATGGGAAGAACAACAGGGTTAGAGAAATACAAGGATGCTCACAATCGGTCTACATTGGTTGGAGGAGTTGACAAAATTAGGCATGTGGGTGGTGGGTATGAGTGCAAGCCTTGAAGCCTAAGGTCAGTATTTAGATCAGAGCTGAAGGGTTCATTCAAAGGGACCAATGTGTTTTAATTTAGTAGAAGAAGCATTAACTAACTAACTAATCAGCTGTTGAAAACTGTGCAAGTGGCAGGGAAATAATGGTAAAAAAGATGAGCACAGACCTCAGCCTCTGGAAAGCTCACAATCTAACACAAGAGGTGAGCAAATTCTAGATTGGAGAGAGACAGGGTGCTATGGGAACCCTCTGGAAGAGGGCCAGTCTCTCACAAGCAAGAGCCACAGTGGGTTAGGAAGGCTTCCTGGAAGAATATAAATTAGCCAGATGAAGAGAGGCAGAAGCAAGTTCTAAGCAGAGGACATAGCAGACTGAAAATGTGGCTGTGAAATCACCTGAGAGGTTGCCATCATCCCCAGAGCCAGAGTACAGAAAGGGTAGAGAGACAGTCATTTGATATTTAACCTTTTCTAGAATTTAGTTTCCTCAAGTGACCCAAAATTTATACTTTCATGTAAAAGAATTTACTGAATTCCCACAGTAATGGAAATATCTTAATCAAAGCAGACTATTTCATAACTAATATTAAAACTAGTTTTCAGAAAAGAAATCTATTTACTTTCTGCCACCAGTTGGATTTTCCCTAATGTGAACTTTGCATCAGAGCTGGAAGAAGTTCTGTTGTTGTTGATATGTAATTTTAAACCTTTAACAACCATATTAATTCCCATTTTACATCTAAGAGCTCCTAGAACCAGAGGCAAAAATTCTAAGGAGCCAAAAAGGATAGTTTCATGCTTTTTTTATTATTCGTTTAAAAGTAGCAAAGTGGTATTTTGTTTTCTTCCTTAAATGCTCAGGCAAAACATCTCCTCTAGGGAAATCCTTGAACCAAACAGTATTGTTTTGGTTTTCCTTACTGTCACCTTAAACATGGTTCTAAAGACTGAAGTCCCAGTGGGTGTCAGGCACTGAAATGAACTGAACCCGCAGAAGGCAATTTCACTACCACTTGGCTCTTAATAAAATGGGTAGGAAGTCAGCTTTGTCAACCATCACATTTAAATGATCAAAACACAACTCCTGTTAATAGTTCAGATGGTTTGTCATTGTTAATCACATTTCTAAGTGGATTTAACACTCTTGACCAAAAATTTATGTATTTTCTTTTAATACATTACAAGAAATAAATTTCTTTCAATGAGAAGAGGTTGGAATGTTTCAGGAGAGAAGACCATGGTGTCAAGCAGTAGTTTACTGCTGGGATTAATTTCATGGTCTAAAGTTTAGATATTACCCCAGATTTTTTTAAAATTTAAATTGTGTGGGTGAGTGTGAAGCTAATTCATTATTTATTTCTAAGAGATTTTAAAAATAGAAATTTGAATATTTGACAATTTTAAAGGAAAAGTACAGAGATTTCATATCTAGTTCATTCATAAATATGACTCATAATCATGTAGTGTGTTTATCTCTCCATTTTCTTTTGCAGTTAAATAGTCATGACGTCACCTATTCTTTGCTGTAGCTTAAATGGGTTAGGAAGTACCCTCAGCCCCTTGATAATTGCAGCTAACAGTTACTGAGGATGTAACCTATGCCCATCATTGTGCCAAGTGCCTGCCATCTAGTGTCTTTCTGTTCACCTAGATGATCCTCTAAGGTAGATATATACTAATATGCCTATTTTACAGAGGAGGAAACTGAGACTTGGAGAGCTTGAATTAGTTGCCTATAGTTACATCATTAGCGAAGGGAAGAGCCCAGATTTGACTGGGATGGATTACATAGATAATACAAGTTTCAGAGCCTGGGCTCTTCAGTCTCCAGCACATTGCTTTTCTTGACAAAAAGACAGGCAGAATTTCCTCCATCATTCTGGGAACATGGTGCTTTGTGATTTAAAGACAGAATTTCCCTAAAGTAAACTTGACCAACTAGGTACAAAATCCACACTGATTGAATGTCTGTGAAGCAGCTTATAGACGTCATCATGGAGATTTCTCAGAGAAAGGATTCCTGAATGGAATCACACTGGGAGATGCATCCACTTTCAGGTAAGCAGAAATGTAGTAAGACTGCTTTCACTTTTACCCCACTTCACTCATTTTCCTACATGGAAATACCCATTACAACAACTCTTTAGAGACATATTTATGAAGCATTTGGGTCATATTCATGATAATTATTCAACATTATATTGCCAAGAAAGCTTTATTTTGAAGCTCATGAATGTAAAATGAATCATTAAGAAGGAAGACGAATTTTTCATAGTAAATGGGAGTTTTCATACTTTATTATTCAGTTAAAAAATTCTCTCTGGTCTCAAGGTCAATTGTAAATGAAAACAACCTTTTAAAAATGTGGCTAAAAATCACTCTTTAAAATAAATCAACTTTATTGAGACATAATTTACATATAATAAAATGTACCCAACTTCAGTGTGCAGTTAAATGAGTTTTGACAAATGTATACAGTCATGTAACCATCACTATAATTAAGATAAAACCATTTCTATCATCTACTTCCCAGTCAGAACCCAGCCCCAGGCAATCACTGACTGGCCTTTTGCCACTATAATTTTGCCTTTTCCAAAATTTTATATAAATAAAACCAATTAATCAGTATTAATTTGTGCTTGGCTTCTTTCACCTATCATAACATTTTCAAAATTCACTCACATTGTTGTTTCAGCCGTTTGTCCCTTTTTATTGGTGAGTAGTATCCTATTGCGTGGATATACATACCACAATTTATTTATCCATTTGTCTGTCAATGAACATTTGGATTATATCTAGCTTAGCTATTGGGAATAAAGCTGGTATGAACATTCATATCCAAGTCTTTATATTTAGAATTGGGATTGCTGGGTTGTTTTAGTTTAGCTTTATGTTACATTTAGCTTTGTATGTTTTCTTAAGTGCTTATACTTTTTTATATTCTCACCAGCAGTGTATGTGAATTCCAGTTGTGCTCTATCCTTGTCAACACTTAATATTGTCAAAATTACTGTCTTTTAAAAATGCATGTTTTAAAATCTTAAAAGCAAGTAAAATACAGCCTCTTGAGAAGACTAACTTTAAAAGCCAAGTTCTGTCTATATTGAAAAGGTCAACAGATTCACTCTATGGCAGTCAGTGGGGGAGGAAAATGCTTCGCATCTGTTTCTCTGGAACTGAGCTATTGGCAGTATTAACTGGAGTCTCTTGGCTTAAAACCACCATCAGGAAGCTCTTTGAGGGGGAGAGGGGAGGTGATTTCTTGTCTGCCTAGAGACATTACAGAACCACACTAATGACTTAAATGATGGTTGTTCCCTCATATCCAGGACTTTATATGGTGTCCAGATGTTTCACATGCTTCAGAGATTACTGTGGGCTAGCCCTGTCTCCAAACTTTATACTTAGCTGGGAGAGACCATCTGTTTATTCTTCTGGCTATAGATGATGCTGGGTACAGAGTAGGTGTCCAACAAGTCCCTCTTGTTTCTTATTCGCTTTTCAAAAGAGTCCCAGATGAGTAAAGAACCAAGCACAGAAGCAGTGGCAAGCCTCCCAGTGAACATAATAAACATAACATGAATCTTGTGCTGCCTTATCAGTAGGGTACTATTAACCACAGTCTTTTGAGTCCTTTGCCATTTAGGAAAACCGTGCCAACGTTTGGACTGGAAAGGCTGAAGTTTAGAGGTACCTTATGTTTGGCCTGTTTCATCTGACAGAAAATTCAGTAGTTAAACTGACTGATATTGCTTGACAGAGACATAGCATGAATTCTATTTTATAAGAACTAATGTTGGATTCTCAGAATATATTCCATGTCTGTCAGTGGGGCAGGCAGTAGAGACACAGATATGAGAGATATACTCTCCCCACCCCTCCCCTCAATCGAGGGGAAGAAAAAAAAGCTGACGATATAATCAATGGTGCATGTGTGCTGCAATAGGGCAAAGTACAGGGTTTCCTGAGAGAACAAAGGCGTATCTCTCACAGGCTCAAATCCATTCCACAAATGTTTGCATCTCTGTGGACCTGGCACTGAGCTTACTGGAGCCATGACCTTTACAGTCCTTCCAGTCTTCCGGGAAGATGGATGGAAACCTAGTGAAGCAAGTGAAGCAGGTGGAGACACTCACAGAGAAGGGAGGGAACCTCTGGCAAAGGAATTTGTCCTGGTGTGTAAGGACAGGAAGGATCGGAAGCATGGCAGGAGTTTGGGAAGGAGTCTGACAGGATGGTGGTGAGGGGAGGAGGGTTCCACATGAAACAGCATATGGAAAGTACCAGAATTTAGCAGGAATGTATGGTGTACCAGGAAAGGGAAGAAGACCCATAGGACCAGAGCTCAAGGTATCTGTCAGATGGCACATGAACAGTCCTCTGGTATGGAGGAGCAGGAGCCAACCTAGAGAGGGTGAGTGTGGGTGAAAGGTCATGGGACAGGATGTCAACTCGGCTTTCAGTGAAGGGCTGGAACTGACTATGAACCAGCTGAAGATAACAGTTTTATCAGCATCCTGTAGCCCTAAATATACCACATTGAAACGTGTTAATACCTACACATTTTAGCCAGCAAACTTAACTTGGATCGTCAAGTAAAGCCTCCTTTCCCCCATATTGCTTAAGATCATTTCTCTTACTACTATTTTCCATGAACAGAACTAGCCATGGAGACTTGTGAGTCTTTAATAGAGAAAACCGCAGGGAACTGTGACAAAGCTGACTTGCACCCAGGGCTCTGATCATGCTTCTCCAATAAAAGGTCTTATCGAACGGCCCAGAATCTGGAATTTCTTGACTCTTAATTTGGATTAAGTTTTCATGTTTTTCACAACTGGGCAGATTTTCAAAGCTCCCCACATTTCATACGCGCCAGGTATTTTATCTGTTTTCTTGCCCAGGCTGTAGCATGATGACTGGAACATAGTAGCCAGGCAGTGAATACATCTTGAATGAAAGAATGACTGGAAGGAAGAAAACATTAACAGTGAACAGATGCTAAGAAATCTGGTCTGATGCTGTGTTCTTACTAACACACCATTATCTTTCTTCCTGTAAGCTATTCCTTTCAGTTTGAACTCTAAATTTAAGTAAATCAACCCTTGAAAATTCAGTTATTGATTCTGAAACCTATATGTTCCTTCGTTTTTGCTCTTTAGAAATAATTGACTATTGGGGGAAAATGCTCTCTGCTTTATAAAACATATGCTCAATTGCTCCAAGGTCAGAACAAAAAGTTTTCCTGTGTCTTTTCTCCTTCTTTTTAACCTAGATGATTTAACTTTATTTGCAATGTGCTTAAAATCTTGTATCACTTTGTTGTTGTTCAGTTGCTCAGTCGTGTCTGACTCTTTGCGACGCTATGGACTGCAGCACGCCAGGCTTCCCTGTCCTTCACCGTCTCCTGGAGCTTGCTCAAACTCATGTCCATTGAGTTGGTGATACCATCCAACCATTTTATCCTCTGTCATCCCCTTCTCTTCCTGCATTCTATCTTTCCCAGCATCAGGGTGTTTTTTCCCAATGAGTCAGCTGTTTGCATCAGGTGGCCAAAGTATTGGAGCTTTAGCTTCAGCATCAGTCCTTCCAATGAATATTCAGGGTTGATTTCCTTAAGGATGGACTGGTTAGATCTCCTTGCAGTCCAAGGGACTCTCAAGAGTGTTTTGTAACACCACAGTTCAAAAGCATCAATTCTTTGGTGCTCAGCCTTCTTTATGGTCCAGCTCTCACATCCATACATGACTACTGGAAAACCATAGCTTTGACTATATGGACATTTGTCGGCAAAGTAATGTGTCTGCTTTTTAACACACTGTCAAGGTTTGTCATAGCTTTTCTTCCAGGGAGCAAGCATCTTTTAATTCCATGCTGGCAGTCATGGTACGCAGTGATTTTGGAGCCCAGGGAAATAAAGTCTCTCACTGTTTCCCCAATTATTTGCCATGAAGTGATGGGACCGGATGCCATGATCTTTGTTTTCTGAACGTTGACTTTTAAGCCAGCTTCTTCACTCTCCTCTTTCACCTTCATCAAGAGGCTCTTTAGATCCTCTTCACTTTCTGCCATAAGGGTGGTATCATCTGCAAATCTGAGGTTATTGATATTTCTGGCAATCTTGATTCCAGTTTGAGATTTATCCAGCCCAGCATTTCACATGATGTACTCTGCATATAAGTCAAATAAGCAGGGTGACAATATGCAGCCTTGACTTATTCCTCTCCCAACAGTTCAGTCTGTTTTTCCATATGTGGTTCTAACTGTTGCTTCTTGACCTGCATACAGGTTGCTCAGGAGACAGGTCAGGTGGTCTGGTATTCCCATCTCTTTAAGAATTTTCCACAGTTTGTTGTGATCCACATTGTCAAAGGCTTTAGCATAGTCAATGAAGCAGATGTTTTTCTGAAATTCTCTTGCTTTTTCTATGATCCAGTGGATGTTGATTTCTGGTTCCTCTGCCTTTCCTAAATCCAGCTTGTACCTCTTGAAGTTCTCAATTCACATACTGTTGAAGCCTAGCCTGGAGAATTTTGAGCATTACTTTGTTAGTATGTGAGATGAGTGCAATTATGTGGTAGTTTGAACATTGACATTGCCTTTCTTTGAAATTGGAATGAAAACTGACCTTTTCCAGTCTTGTGACCACTGCTGAGTTTTCCAAATTTGCTGGCATATTGAGTGCAGCACTTTAACAGCATCGTCTTTCAGGATTTGAGATAGCTCAGCTGGAATTCCATCACCTCCACTAGCTTTGTTCGTAGTGATGCTTCCTAAGGCCCACTTGACTTTGCACTCCAAGATATCTGATTCTACGTGAGTGATCACACCATCATGGTTATCTGGGTCATGAAGATCTTTTTTGTATAGTTCTTCTGTGTATTCTTGCCACCTCCTCTTAATAACTTCTGCTTCTGTTAGGTCCATACTTTTTCTGTCCTTTATTGTGCCCATCTTTGCTTGTAATGTTCCCTTGGTATCTCTAATTTTCCTGAAGAGATCTCTAGTCTTTCCCATTCTATTGTTTTCCTCTATTTCTTTGCATTGTTCACTTAGGAAGGCTTTTTTAAAAATCTCTCCTCACTCTTCTTTGGGACTCTGCATTCAGATGGGTATATCTTTCCTTTTTTCTTTTGCCTTTCACTTCTCTTCTTTTCTCAGTTATTTGTAAGGCCTCCTCTGACAACCATTTTGCCTTTTTGCATTTCTTTTTCTTGGGGATGGTTTTGACCACTGCCTCCTGTACAGTGTTACAAACCTCCATCCATAGCTCTTCAGGCACTCTCTCTATCAGCTCTAATCCCTTGAATCTATTTGTCACTTCCACTATATAATTGTAAGGGATTTGATGTAAGCCATTTAACTTATATGCAGAGTACATCATGAGAAATGCTGGGCTGGAAGAAGCACAAGCTGGAATCAAGATTGCTGGGAGAAATATCAATAACCTCAGATATGCAGATAACACCACCCTTATGGCAGAAAGTGAAGAGGAACTAAAAAGCCTCTTGATGAAAATGAAAGAGGAGAGTGAAAAAGTTGGCTTAAAGCTCAACATTCAGAAAATGAAGATCATGGCATCTGGTCCCATCACTTCATGGCAAATAGATGGGGAAACAGTGGAAACCGTGTCAGACTTTATTTTGGGGGCTCTAAAATCACTGCAGATGGTGACTACAGCCATGAAATTAAAAGACGCTTACTCCTTGGAAGGAAAGTTATGACCAACCTAGAGAGCATATTCAAAAGCAGAGACATTCCTTTGCCAACAAAGGTCGGTCTAGTCAAGGCTATGGTTTTTCCAGTAGTCATGTATGGATGTGAGAGTTGGACTGTGAAGAAAGCTGAGCGCCGAAGAATTGCTGCTTCTGAACTGTGGTGTTGGAGAAGACTCTTGAGGGTCCCTTGGACTGCAAGGAGGTCCAACCAGTGCATTCTAAAGAAGATCAGTCCTGGGTGTTCTTTGGAAGGACTGATGCTAAAGCTGAAACTCCAGTACTTTGGCCACCTAATATGAAGAGTTGACTGATTGGAAAAGACTGTGATGATAGAAGGGATTGGGGGCAGGAGGAGAAGGGAACGACCGAGGATGAGATGGCTGGATGGCATCACTGACTCAATGGACATGAGTTTGAATGAACTCTGGGAGTTGGTGATGGACAGGGAGGCTTGGTGTGCTGCAACTCATGGGGTCACAAAGAGTCAGACACAACTGAGCGACTGGACTGAACTGATACCTTAATGGCCCAGGGCTTTTCCCTACTTTCTCCAATTTAAGTCTGACTTTTGCAGTAAAAAGTTCGTGATTACTTTACAACAATTAATTCTTATCACCTCCTGGTGGAGGAGACAGTGTAGATTTATATAATCCACCAGCAGGTAGGCAATCCTTTCACATTTGCCTGAACTATGAGCTTTGCTCTCTGGAAAGGTGTTTGGTAATGAAAGGAAGGCAAATTGCATTTTACATATCAAAAATGTCATTATGCTTTTTAAAAGCTACTGCTATAGCCACCTGCTAGAGAGTCAAGTTCAGAACAGCTCTGTTTTCAGAGTGGCTGGATGGCATGTAACACATGATTTGAATATTCTTTAGCTCATTTGGAAGTTAAATTGAAGTTAAATTTAAATTGCAGTGTTTGTACTATTTTCCTTTAAACCTTAGATAAAACTCTCCAGTTGGCCCTTGAGAAGTCAGTGGCAAGCTTCTGATTCTCCCAGGCTTCTGTCTAATACTGTTAGAAATATGGGTTAGTGACAATTACCCAGCCTGGAGGTGAGGGAAAAAAGCCCTGGAATGGGCCCAGGTTTGGGGTAGTTTGTGTTCCTGGTTTAAGCAGTTACATGACCTTGGGACAACTGTTCAGCACTTTAACATCTAGCTTCCTCTACAGCAAAAGGAACAAATTAAGGCTGCATCTTCCTCACCTGTCTCATGGAGCTATTGTGAAGACCCAAAGGAATGTGTGGAAGTGCTCTGATAAGAAAATGCACTGTGTAAATGAATGGCAAAGCAGCATTTTGGAATGTTTTGAAGTTTTTGGTGGGCAAGGCTAGGAGAACAAAGGTGATAATTCCTAGAACAGAGCTGTCTGAGACTCTGGCACACCATAGGTATTTAGTGCACGCTAAGTTATGTCTGACCCTTGGCAACCCTATCGACTGCAGCCTGCCAGGCTCCTATGTCCATGAGATTTTCCAGGAAGAAATACTGGAGTGGGTTGCCATTTCCTCCTCTGGGGGATCTTCCCAGTCCAGGGATCAAACCCACGTCTCCTGTGTCTCCTGCATTGGCAGGTAGATGGAGTCTTTACCACCGAGCCACGTGGGATTTGAGTTGGTCCCAAACCAGTGACCACAGAGAAAGAGTGTTTCATGTGGCAGTGGGATCACTGTTACCCTTTCTGGCCCAAAATCAAGTAAAAAGGACTTCCTTCATCTGGCTGCACTCTTTACCTTTTTCAGGGCAACCATAGACCCGGTTTATACCCACCATATCCCTTCTACTCTTAATAGTGTGCAAATTCAAATGATAAATTATATAATCCCCCTTTTTACCAGGTATTTGACCAGGTACTTATAGAATAAATTTGGAAGCTTGCAGGTCATAGGATTTACAAGACTCTAAAGCCCATTAGACACCTCTGTCTGGAGCCAGGAGCCAACTTTTTGCACTCATCTTTCCTCTGCTCGTTGATAACTAGTTATTACCAATCAATGGTTCATCCTTTTGTTTAGAAGCCTTCTTGCTCATGAAAATGGAGAAAGAGAGTTTGTTTTCTGAGAGCCTCTGCTCAGAGAACAGATATCTTGGCCATGTAATTTAATGAATAAGTGCAAATAAATTTAGGGCAGGCAAAATAATGACACCCCCACAGTCCCACCAATATGGCCACATCCTAATCCCTAGAACCTGTGAATAGGTTAGTTACATGGCAAAAGGAATTTAGGTTGCAGGTGGAATTAAGATTGCTAATTGGCTGGCCTTAAAATAGAGACTTTTTCCTGGATTATCTGGGTAGATCTAAACGTAATGGCAAGCCAACACAAAAGTGGAAGTGGAATGCAGAAGAGATCAGAGTGATACGGTTTGAGGACTTGTCTTGCCATTACTAGCTTGGAAGATAGAGGAAGGGGACCATGTGCCAAGGAATGTAGGAGGTCTTTAGAAGCTAGAAAAGGTAAGGAAAGGGATCATCCCCTGAGACCTCCAGCAGGGGATGGAAGGGCCTCCAGCCTAGTGAGACCCATGTTGGACTTCTGTTAACTGTAAGATAATACATTTGTGGTGTTTTGAGCCACTAAGTATGTAGTTTAATAAAAATACTGAAAATTCATAAAAGAAAGCTAATAATAATGGGGAAAAAGAATAGAAAACTGAAAGAGTGCTCATCAGTCAACAGTTATCTATTGGATTACTTGTCGTGTGTCCAGTACTATATTAATGCTGTGAGCAAATCTCAATGAAATATAATACGCAGGCTTGCCCTCAAGGGTCACACTAACACTAGTACATAAAGAACATTTAGAGAACAATTAATGAGAGTGCTAATTAGATGCTAAATGTACTGGGAAAAAGAATTTGAAAAAAGAGATTGCAGGACAGGGTATATGAGCAAGGTGGGTAATACATAAGAATGATGAATAAATGGGAAACTCTTGGGGTTTCTATTATTATTATTCTAATAATAATCTCAGATTCCTAAGGAACTTTTTAATCAGTGGATTTTGGTTGCTGCGTAATGAGATTCTACATGGCACACTGAATAAACATTGCGTTTCCTCTAGGCATGGTCTTGGGCCCTTTTCTCTTTCTACTCTCCATTGTCTGCTCAGATGTTCTTATCTGTATAACATATGCATGCCAGAGTGGGTGAATGTCTAGGGCTCCGTGGTGGGTCAGATGGTAAAGAGTGGGTGAATTGTGACTCCCAAACGTGAGGATATGTTCACATCCTCATCCCCTGGAACTTATGGATGTGGCCTTATTTGGAAAAGGGCCTTCATGGATGTAATTACATTATGGACCTTGAGATGAGACCATCCTGGATTCTATAGATGGTCTCTAAATAAAGTGACAAGTGTTCTGTAAAAGACAAAGAGATACACACATACAGGTGAGAAGACACACAGAAGAGGACAAGGCAATATGAAGACAGAAGCACAGACTGGAGCTCTGTGGCCACAAGCCAAGGAATGCCAAGGATTGCTGGTAGCTGTCAGAGGCTGAAAGAGGCAAGGAAGGATTCCTCCAAGAGCCTTCAAAGGGAACATGGCCCTGAGGACAACTTGATGTTGGACTTCTAGCCTCAAAAACTGTAGAGAACAAATTTCTGTTGTTTTTAAGCACCAAGTGTGTGGTAATTTGTTGTAGAAGCCCCAGGAAACTAGTACACATGGCTTAGTGGCCAACCCCATATTGATATAGAGTCTCTCTCTGGCCCTGAGAGCCCCAGGCCTGTTTACCTGACATTTCTGGATGTTTTAAAGTCACTTGAAATCTATAATATCCAAAACTCCTCCCTGTCCCCAAGTTTGCTTCTATTCCAGTTTCCCCTAGGACACTAAATGACACCATCATCCATTCAGTTGAATACATCAGAAGCTTAGGAGTCAGTCTTGACAGCTCTCTGTGCTACATCTTGAATGTCCAATGAGCAAGTCCCGTGGGCTTCACTGTTCAAATATTTCTCAAATATTTACTTCCCCTTGAATGTCTACCATCATTTCCACCGTTACCTTTGTCCTTGCTCTGATCATCTCTCATCTGAACTATTGCAACTCTCTCTCAGGTCATCCCCCCATAAAGATGGGTCCTAGCTGTCCCCAGTCTCTCTTCTACCCTGAAGCCGTTATGCTATTTTAAAAATGCAGCTTTGATTATGTTAGCCCCTACTGAGAATGCCCCAGTGATTCCCACTGTGCTTATGATAAATACAAAATGAGCGTGGAAGAAGCAGGGCAAGCTTGAGTCTCCGCCTGCGCCAGACTCGTCTTTGAGGGCTCCTCTTCAGTCAGCCTGGCCTGTTCTATGTTTGCTCCTGCCCCAGAACCTTTGCACCTGCTGATCTCCTTGCTAAGAATGTTCTTTCCTTCCTTGTCTAGATTGCTCTGACATATGCTTCTGATTCCAGTGGTTCTTCCTCAGGGGAGTTGTCCCTGATATTCCAAACCAGGAAAAAGTCCTTTGACTTTCAGACTTTCATAGTGTTCTGTATCTCTCCTCATAGCTCTTATCCATGTTGCAATTTTACATTTTCGTTATTATTTTATTAATGGATGCCCTCCCTTACTAGACTATATGCTTCACTGAGAACAGGAGAATCATGTCCCAAAGCCTGCACCATACATAATAGATAAATATTTTAGTGTGAGTTCAGAATTAAATAAGTATCGTATAATTTTACCATTATTCCAAGAAAGCTCTTCTATCATATGCCTTGCTGTTTGAGCGTCATAGTGAAGGGAGCTAAAAATGTGGTCATCAGGCACACATGGGAAGAGAAACGGTACCCCTCCTCCCCACCTTTTTTTAAAAAACCATTCAGGTACTCACCAGCATCATTTGTCTGCTAACTTGCTTAAGTATTGCAAACTATCTCTTAGACCTGGTTTTGGAAGAATAAGTGTGTGAAGTCTATTTTCAGGAAGCATATGAGTCAGTTAAGCTTTTATTTCCCAAGTGGTATACCAACTTGTTGTGACTTCAGTAGATGCAACAGGTGCCCATATTTTTCGCTTTTATGACAATATTGTATCCTTATCCTCAGGAGTCCCCAGACTGAATGCCCTTCATTGAAATGATGCCAGGCAGGGATGAGCTTATCCACAGCAGTCTGCTTGTGTGGAGAACAGTAAAACTATCAGCAGTCCTATGTACCTCTCCCACCACCCCAAAACCAAAGTCTCAGAAACAAAGAACGAAAAAACTCTACTTTTCATATTAATAGAAGCAAAGACAAAAACATTGAGCTTTGGCTTATGAAGAGAGGGCTTTTTTTTTTTAAAGGAAAAAGAGGCTGATTTTCAAAACTCAATCCATGGTAGCTGTGAAATTAGCATGGAAAAAATTGATCGTCATCTGAAAACAAGACACAAACCCCTTAAATGTGCTTTGCTTCTCTTCTAATTCTCTAGGGACCTTTCCCCATGTTGGGGGAAGGTTCTGAAGAGTACTTTAATTAACTTGTATCAAAGAGACCGAATATAATAAAGAACCGTGTAAAGATTTCTTTAATTAGTGAATTTTATCAGATCTTTTCCAGTGTCCATCAGGAAAGTAGTTGGTGGGCTCCCTGGGTCCTTGGTGGTATATTCAGTCAATAAGCTATTCATGACTCCAGCAAGTAGCTAGGTTTTTAAACCAGTGGGAATTTGGTGGACAATTTCCCTTTGCTGCCTTTAGCTGCATGGCTAGAATCTATAAACTGTTCTCTTTCAGAGAAACAAAGTGCTGAGTTGAGCGAGCAGCCAGCAGGGTCTGCAGCAGACACACTAATTGCCCTGTTGAAGCGTGGGCACAAATTTGCTCTTACTTGTAACTAAAGAGAGGTTGTAGTGTTGGATTTGGCAATGTGTACAGTGTTAATACAAAGTCCTTTATTTTTCCCCTGGTGTAATTTTGGAGTCACATACATTTCATTGTCTTTCCAGAATGGCAATAAAGCCTACAGAAAGAAGTCTCTCCTTCAGTAAATCAAAAGTTAGCAGACAAAAGGTCAAAATACCCAAAGCCACAAGAACATTAACACTTTGGATATAAAGATTCCTTTCAAGAAACAAATGCTTGCCCTCACTTTGGAGAAAGCAGACGCCTTATCTTTGTGAGTTTACAAAATGGAGCCAAACTGTACCCGTAGTCACTTTAACTAAACCAAGGCCTGGATCTTTTAGCAGCCCACAGTCATTAAAGCTCTCAGAAAGCCTCCCAGGAGCCGATGTGCTTGCTTAAGTATATGCTGTAAAAGGTCCCAGAGATTTACAAGGACTGCTCCACGCTAAACCAGGCACCATCTGATAAACAAGCAATTTTGGCTGCAGGCTAAATGATGCTCTTTGAGGCTTTGATTTACAATGCTGAAGATGATATATTTGTAGTTCGGGGATAGGTTCTGCTAGGGGCTTGCTGTGATTACTCACCCATGAGCAGAATTCAGGGCTCAAGTCTTCAACTTGGAGGTCAGAAAATTGCCAGTGGAATGAAAGAGGGTTGATAAGGTTTACTGAGATGCTAAATAGATATCAAAGGAAAAACTTATTAAGCCAGTGGTTTTGAACACTTCTTAAGCTTTCTAGGGACCACAACTTTTGTTAGTTTGCTTAGGTCCCAAAGATATGAAAATAATCTGAAGAATTTATCTGGTCTGATTTTACTTTCATTGCATTTTAAAAGCAAATGTAGGTTTTGCTTAATGCTGACATTTAAAAATAAGCAAAAATGTCCAATTGAACATTTATGTAATTGCTTGAAAACTAAGAAATTTAAAGGCAACTTTGAAACAAATCTCATCACCTCAGAGAACACTGAGGAACAGATTTAGAGTCTTCAACCTTGCATTAGTAACTTTGAGAATGCTTTTAACATTTGCGGTTCCAAGAAATGATTTGGCAAACTCCTTTGCCCAGAAGTTTTGTATTTACTAAACAGTGAGTGTCTGCTAATATTGATGCTATACTAGTACAAAGATAAATAAAATATGGATTCTCTGCTTTAGAAGTTTATGGTTCAGTTCAGTTTAGCTAAGTCGCTCAGTCATGACTGTCTCTTAGTGACCCCATGGACTGCAGCATGCCAGGCCTCCCTGTCCATCACCAACTCCTGGAGTTTACTCAAACTTATGTACACTGTACCATCTCATCCTCTGACATCCCCTTCTCCTCCCACTTTCAATCTTTCCCAGAATCAGGGTCTTTTCCAGGAATTCAGTTCTTCACATCAGGTGGCCAAAGTATTGGAGTTTCAGCTTCAGCATCAGTCCTTCCAATGAATATTCAGGACTGATTTCCTTTAGGATGGACTGCTTGGATCTCCTTGCAGTCCAAGGAGATCTGATGGTCCAGTAGAGAAAATCAAAGATCACTTCAGTAAAATGTGAGAAGTGTTTAGAGGGAGTGCTGTAGGATGCTGAGGGAGAATGGAAGAAAGGAACCAACCTGTTGGAATTAAAGGAAATTTAACAGAGGGGGAGCAGCCTCCCCAGTACCCTCCTTTCTGTCTCATGACTGGCCAGGCAGCCAAGCACACAGAGAGAGTAGAGAGAATAGATGGAAAGTGGTGTTTCCAGCACCACTGGTATTCTCACCCGCGGCATATTCAGAGCTGTGTTCCTTTACTGAGAAAAATTCATCCTCCTTGGGTTTTAGTTCAGGCAACAGAAGGCAGATTCAGAAACTGCAGACACAGCTTACTAGTAAAGAAATCAGTGGCTAATTAGACGTTAGGCAATGGGTACAGACCCAAGGTCAGGGCTGGCTCTAGGGTAGAATGTCAGCACCAGCCTTGGCTTTTTGACCCACCCTATCTTCTGAGGATGCAGGGAACAGACCCTCCCTCCTGTCTCAAGAAAAGACCTGAAGAAGTTATGCAGATTGTGGCATGTATGCTAGATGCTCAGAATGGTATATTTCCTTCCCATAGGCCTTTGATGATGCAGGAGAGTATATGGAACTGTCTTTGGGGAGATTAGAAATAAGGGAGGTAGTTCTCTCTTTTTGCCAATCAACTTTCACCATGCACTATTTCCTTATAGATGACACAGCCCTGGTTGGGCTTCAAGGTTAGTAGTAATAACTAACATTTATTGAATGCTTGCTGTGTGCCAGGCACTATTCAAAGTAAGATACACACACACACACACACACACACACACGCACACACACACACACACACACACACATGTATCTTCACAACAACTCCCATGAGGTACTTTGTGATCTGTATTTTACATATGAAGAAACTTTTAAACTTGCTCATGGTCATATGGCTGATGAGGTCATACTGAGATGCCACCTAGGACAGCTCATTTTGCAGAGAAGGACCTCTAGGTTGGAAATTCAGGGCATCACCACCCTGACTTCCCACCAGTTGAATTCTTTAGATTGGTGTTTCAAGTCAGCACCCAGAAATGTTTTCTTTTTAGCCATCCCTCACCCTGATCATCGGAGAAGGCAATGGCACCCCACTCCAGTATTCTTGCCTGGAAAATCCCATGGACAGAGGAGCCTGGTAGGCTGAATTCCATGGGGTCGCTAAGAGTCGGACACGACTAAGCGACTTCACTTGCACTTTTCACTTTCATGCATTGGAGAAGGAAATGACAACCCACTCCAGTGTTCTTGCCTGGAGAATCCCAGGGACGAGGGAGCCTGGTGGGCTGCCATCTATAGGGTCGCACAGAGTCGGACACGACTGAAGCAACTTAGCAGCAGCAGCAGCAGCACCCTGATCATCATGTTGCTTGTCTAGGCCTCAGTTTCACAGTTTAGATAAAATTGCCCTCCTCCTTCTCCTTCTAAAATATTTGGAACATCAGTTATATAATGCCTGTAAAACACTTAAGATTATGCAAATAGAGGATATTACAGAGACACAAGATGATGGTATTTTATAGCAGCCCATTAAGACATATCACTGTAAAGACAGTGGGTTACATTAAGTTGCATCTTTTTGCTATATCCTTTCCTGAATTTTAGCATGGAATTGCATATGCTTTAAAAATCTACCCAAGCTAATTGTCTTTATGAACACAGAGCTCTGCACAAGCTCGACTGGATCTCATAAATTCCCCTGGCCAAAATATGTTTCAAGTATTATAGTGTAATTCACTTTATCATGTCCAGTCTCAGCCTAATAATGCACAACTCCCAGGAGCCAAGTATATTTCATGAAGCTTACAATTACTTTTATAAAAGTTGCAGTAAAGTGTAATGATTTTTAATGGCATCAATGATACCATTGTATATATCGGTTTCAGTTTTGAAGTAGACTTAAGTTCAAAGACCCAAGGGGACCATTCTCCTCTCGATGCACTTGTGTTACTCCCATTAATGCTAATGGGACAGACAAATGCTGCTCTGGAGGAGAATATATCTGCCCTTAGGAAGGTAACAGGTTTTAATTAGTAATGCTTTGAATCACACAAAAGCAGTTCGCCCTCTGTAAACAGCAAGTGTTCTCAGAGATGAGAGTAGAGATCACAGCCTGAGTTACTCATATGGAATCTTCAAATCTGAGCTTTGTAAATGGTGGAGACATAAGGCTTTCGTCAACTGAGAATGAGAGAACAAGCCTTGCTTTGGGGAGCTTTGTTGAAATAAAATCACGGAACGAAAGCAGTATTTATTAAAGTTCTGAGAGTCTGAGTGCCAAGTAGATCTCATAGTGGGGTTATTACAACGACTGTCTTTGAAAGGGAAGCTACGTTAACTCTCAAGATACCGTGGAAGTGAAGGTCTGATGGAGTAGCGTCCATCTTTATTTGATCACAAGCTTTAAACGTAAAAGGGAAACGTCTAGTGTTGCTTCCTCAGTCAGAAGGCCCTGTGGTGGTATAGTGCTAGAGCTTGGGCAACAAAGCAATTCTTGGGAAGTGGATCTTAGGCCGAAAGGATAGACATGGATGGAGGCTTGGTAGCAGAAAGGGGCCAACTTTGGCACGTTGGCCATTCCACATCTATCATTGGGATGGCGTCTCCAATATAAGCTTCAGAGCGAGGAGAAGCTGGAAGGAGAACCTGGAAGGCCAATGTTTGCCTTCTATGGATGTGCTCTAGCTTACTTTTTAAAAACCTGTATATTTTAAAAAATTCTAAAGATTGACATATATTTGATATATGACATTGTATCATACTAAGAGATCCAACATGCTAATGTGAAACAATTTTACATTATGATTGCCATGATAGCAATAATTGCATTACAGCAAAAATCCGTCCATGGAATTCTCCAGGCAAGAATGCTGGAGTGGGTTGCCATTTCCTTCTCCAGGGGATCTTCCCTACCCAAGGATCGAACCCAGGTCTCCCGCATTGCAGGCAGACGCTTTAACCTCTGAGCCACCAGGGAAGCCCTATAGCAATAATTAGCACCTCTATTATATGATTTAATTATTTGTTTTTAGCGGTTGCAATAATAGAGATCTGAAAAAAAAAAAATAAAAACACAATTAATGAAAGAAAACAAAACCTATTTGTGGAATAGAGTTTTTTGGTGTGACTGTTTACCCTAGATAATATACCACAGGTAGAACATTTAAAATAGAATATGTTCAACACAGGACTTTTGAAAATAAATATGTCACGAAGTGAGATAAATTTATATTCATCATCTAGTTTGGATTTCGTAAGCCTGCACCCAAATGATCACAGATTTTGTGTTAACAGTTAGTGGATCAGTCTGTTTTTACCTTTGAACAAGTAGATTGGATTAGGATAACTATTATACAGAAGTAGGCGTGTGTTTTTCCTCTTTGGTTTAAGATTTTTTTTTTTTTTTTGATATTGGGAGGTTAACAAAAAACAGTATTCATTGTGCTTGAGTATAATGACTGGAACAAGAAACTTAGTGTTGGAAAGACTCACTTAATATTTGGAGGAAACTCTGATTGAAATAACATTCTTCTGGTTATAACTGTGCTTTTTTTTCCATATAAATATTTGGGGAATTCTTTGCTTTAGAAAGACTGAAGTAATTCAGTTATGGGAGAAGATACTTTCTGCTGTTTCACAAAGAAAGATATAAATATGCAAGATAAGCAGAGGTTTTCTATTTGTTCCTGTTTCTCTGTCTTACTTCCCCTCCTGTGACACTGAAAAAAAAAATCCCATTTATATAAGTATTAAACTCATAGTAGAAGAAATGTCATAGGCACATTCTTAAGCTCATGAATTCATTATCACACATGTTCAGGCTGGCGATGTGAGATGTAATGCCCTTTTCTCTGAGGTGGCCCCCAAAGATATGCTCCACGGTCAGGATGATTTCATTTAGACCCAATTTCCCCAGATTGTGGAGTGTTGCAGATGACTACCTCTGTTCTCTCCACATTTCCCTTCCTGACTGACTAGAGACTGTAAATGTTATTAACTTTGAAGTGTCTATTTATGTCTCTCTACAGACTGTCTCCCCCTGCCGCGCCACCATCCAGCAAAGGTTGGGATTTTAAGTTTGCACATTGGAAACAGCCTGTTAAAGTCTTTTCAAGCTTGGAACAACAGTCCCACTGCACAACACATCAGGAGGGGCTGAATGTGAACATCAGTCTTTTTTCTGCCCAAACAGTAGCAAACTTCTCAAACTTCCTGGCTGTATTTCAGTACAGTCGTATCATTTACACAACCTTTGATTTTTTTTTTTCTCAATATTTTATTATCTTAAAGTTTGATGGTTTTCTACCCCAAATGTTCTTCAGCAGCAGCATAAAAAATTCTCAGAGAAACTTGGGGACACACCCTATGAAAACACTCTGGATTTACAGAATTACAGAATTCATTTGGGAAGTGTGGGAGTGGGCTTGATTTTAGATATTAAAGTGAATTCAAACTCCTTGTGATTTCTTCACCTAAATACTGGACACTCCAAGATTGTAGTCCCCAGTGATTCTAACCGTAACCACTGCTAACTGTGGCAGCACATGGAACTACCTTGGCTTCCTTGGATCCAGAAATGGAAACCAGAGAACAGTGGAACTATCATACCAGCCTCTGGACTGTTAGTACATCAGAAATAAATAAACTTCTAGTTTAAGTGATTCCAACTTGGGGGATTCTCATAATGGCACAATAACTAATGCAATTCATAAGACAACTAAGTAGAGAAAAATCACCCTGTGGATTGTGCCTAGAGTTTGAATGAAGGCAGGAGGGATATGCCTACAAGGGCCTGGGGCTGGGGTGGGGGACCAGGACTGCAGACCAAATCACTAAGGGTGTGTGGTCTTATAAATTGTGAAGCTTGATTTTCACTGACTTTGGGTTTGGAAACTGAGCTGTTGGGAGTTGGCTCTTCCAAACCTGTCATTGATGGCAGGTTGTACATTGTGTTGTGACACTTCATGTGTTGGTCCCATCTTCTCAACTGGATTGTTGATTCTCTGAGGGCAGGTTCTGTGTGTGCCACTTTGATATCACTAACAGTGCCGAGCTTGTGTTTTCCTTTTAGTAGGAGCTCAGTAAGTACTGGTTTCTTGATTCACTTCAATGGATGATACACACATTAGAGCAAGAATTAAAGAATTATAAGTAGCCAAGCATAATTAATGTTTCTTATCTGTAGAACTGAAAAGAAACAACTTGCAAGATCCTCCGTTTCAGCCTTAATTTTATAGGTGAAGTGAAAGTTGCTCAGTTGTGTCTGACTCTGCGACCCCATGGACTATACAGTCCATGGAATTCTCCAGGCCAGAATACTGGAGTGGGTAGCCTTTCCCTTCTCCAGGGGATCTTCCCAACCCATGGATTGAACCCAGGTCTCCTGCATTGCAGATGAAGTCTTTACCAGCTGAGCTACAAGGGAAGCCCAAGAATCCTAGAGTGGGTAGCCTATCCCTTCTACAGGGGATTTTCCCAACCTAGGAATCAAACCGGGTTCTCCTGCGTTGCAGAAGCTGTGAAAGAAGCCCAATTTTATAGGCAAGGAAACCGAAGTCTACAGAGGTGAAGTGACTCACCGAGGATCAGGTAGTTAGCGAACCTAGTTGGGGGTACTAGTACCCAAACCCTCTGTCTTTTAAGAATCACGTTTACTCTAGCTGTGGCTCCAATCAGAAGCTGTTCACAAGATTAACTAGCAGGTATGAGACTAGCCTCTTCTGTCCTTCACTCTTAAATGGTTATACTTATAATAAAATATATTTAAAGGGAAATTCTTTTTAATTTTTAAGGAGGAGAAAGTGATTTTTTCAGAGTAGTTGTAATTTGACTACAGGATTTTTTGGGAAGATACATTTTTATTCCTCTAGAAAAGGTACTAGTTAATGGGTTATTACTTGTTTTTACTTAACTGGATGCTTTGGAAGAAAATCTAGGACTCTAAGAAGTATCCTTAAAGCAAAAGGGACTCCTGTAACTCTTATACTGCAGTTGTTATTCAGTTGTGTCCTACTCTGCGTTCTCATAGACTGCAGCATGCCAGGCTCCTCTGTCCTCCACTATCTCCTGAAGTTTACTCAGATTCATGTCTATCTCATCCTCTGCTTCCCCCTTCTCCTTTTGTCTTCAGCCTTTCCCAGCATTAGGATCTTTTCCAATAAGTCAGTGCTTTGCATTAGGTCACCAAAGTATTGGAGTTTTAGCTTCAGCAACAGTCCTTCCCAAGAATATTCAGGGTGATTTTCTTTAGGATTAACTGGTTTGATCTCCCTGCAGTTCATAGGACTTGCAAGAGTCTTCTCTGGCACCACTATTTGAAACCATCTGTTCTTCAGTGTTCAGCTTCCTTTATGGTCTAACTCTCACATCCATACATGACTACTGGAAAAACCATAGCTTTGATTATATGGACCTTTGTCAGCAAAATGACCAGGATGCCTGGGTTAAAGGATGTAAAGGATTTGGGAACTTTTGGGAGGGAGTGTCAGATGAACTCATAATAAAAATATTCAAGGTAGAGTTCAGTAATAGACTAGTGATAGAGGTCCAGATAGTATCACTTCAAACTCTTGGGAGTTCTAGATGATATCATGTGCAACCATAATGAAAGGCTTGCACATAATGTAAAGTTATAATTTAGAACTCAGTATTTCACACTGCACCCTGCTATCTCTTTAGTGGGCTTTGTGTTCTGGAAAGTATCACAGTGCATTAAGGAAACAATGAACTGTTACTTGGATGGATTACCTCTGAAAGGCTCTTCAAAAATCCCCACTAGGCCTTTATTTCTCAGAGACTAACTTAGCTCATATCAATACTTATATGGATCCCAAAGCTTGATAGTGAAGGATGTGGTTTTCAGTTTGAAAAAATTAAACATGGATGCCTCCTGGAAAAGGAGTAGGTGGGGTGGGGATAGTGGGGTAGTGCTAAGGAGAGATAATCAGTGGGTACACAAAAGCTTAAACTTCATCCACTTGGTAAGGAAAAGTGTATTCTGTCAGTCAAAGTTTCAGGAAAATTAGGTATGCTCTGACAACGGTTTTTACAGATATAAGCATGTTTAAATGAAATCTAATTATGTAAACGGTAAAGTGTTTTCTAGTTTTCTTTCTCATTCCATCAGTAAACTTTGGTCTAGTTTTTATTGCTTTTGGCTAAAGGCCATTACAAGACTTACTAAGCACTGAGGTTCAGTATGATCTTCAGAATAAATTAATTTACAATAAAAAACAATATGGTTGTATGGTACATTTCAGTGACTAAACTAGGTAATAGGTTAAACAGGGTACAGGTTTTGATTTTCACTAGCAGGCTTATCCCTAAGATGGGCCAGACGTCCTAGCAAACACGGGCTAACAAAGACTCAGGAGCTCCCAGTGGCAGAGAGATCGCTTACAGCAGAGAGGGAGATTTGCTTTTTCTTTCTTTTCCTGTGGACTGATCCCGTCCTGGCTGCCAGTGTATGTCAGCAAGTTCACAGGCTTTAATTCATTGTAAGCCCCAAGTTATTGCACACCAGCACACTTCCAAGAAAAGAGATGTCACAGAAATCCATGTTACATAACAGGACACCAGGACTAATCAAATCTTGTTACAGCGGTACTATCCCATAGTAATTAGATTGATCCTATCAAGACTCTTGGCACTGTAGTGACATTTCCTGTATTATTTTATTCTGTAGGACATCCTTCTTCACAAAGGTTTATCTTAGGCTCTCTGCGGGATATAGAGATCTGGCAGAAAGGACCATGGCTGGAATGTCATTTTGGACCTTCTAATCACTTGCTTTTTTTCCCCTTAAGAGTGAAATCAGCATAACAGTGTTATTATAGTGTCATTACAGCTGAGGGCTATGACTCTCAGTGTTACGTCATGGCACTCCAAGCCCAGCAGTAGCTCAGAGGACCCAGACATATGGGCATGAATCAGGAAAGAATTTGAGGTTTTAGTACCCTAAGAAGAAGGACTTGTTGGAGACATCTCAGTTGCCCTTTCAGGATGAATCCCAGTTAACAGATTCCGGATGGCTGGGAGTTCAGTGATATGTCTTGTTATCCAACTCCTCCTCCTTTCTCTTTCATTCTTCGGAGGTCTAATCAACCTCCTCAAAGCTTAGTGTCCTAATACAGCTGCAGTTTTATTATGCTCATGGATTCTGTGGGTTGGAAATTCAGAAAGGGCAAAGAGCTCTTCTTTGTTTTGCAGTTTTTGAAATGTCTCAATCATCTACAGGTGTCTTAAGTGGCTGAGGCTGGATTAGCTGGGGTTGGGGATCCACTTCCAAGGCGGCTTCTTCACTCACATGTCATGACACCTGGTTGGGATGTGTTGAAGGATCCATCATCAGCTTGGACTGTTGACTTGAACATCTGTTAGTGGCCTCTCCAGTATGGCGGTCTGAGGGTAATCGGATTTCTAACGTGGAGGCTTGGGCTCCATGATAAATAGTCTAGCAAACAACATGGAAGCTGCATGGTCTTTTATGACCTAGCCTCTGAGATCACTAGCAACATTTCTTGGATTCTTTATGAATCAAAGCAGACACATGCCTTCCAGACACAGATCCAAGCTCCTGACAGGAGGAATGTCATAGAGTTTGCAGCCATGTTTTAAAATTTCCACATGAGGTTCCAGGTTGGTCAGGGAAATCTCCAGGCAAACTAATCTGTTACCTTAAGGTAAGGGACTGTCCTTGTGTACAGTAAAGCCTGAGTTATTGAAACTCAGAATAGTTTCAATAACTCAGACAACCCAGAAAGTGACTCAGATAAAATAGAAGTTTATTTTTCTCCATATAACAGTCCAGATGTAGGTAGTGAGATCCAGGATAGTTGGGTAGCTCTGATCCATAAGGTCATTTGGAGATTCAGATTCCTTGCATATGGTTGTTTCATCATTCCTCAGGGTGTTGTCCTCTTACATGTTGTCAAGTGCGGCTTACTGTCACCAGGTTTGCATTCTAGCACATGGGAAGGGGCAAGAGAAAGTGGAAGGTAAACATCTTCCTTTTAAGAAAGCGACAAAGACATTAAGCCTATTATAGCACAAGGAACTCTACTCAGTACTCTAATGACCTATAAGGGAAAAAGTATTTAAAAAAGTAGAGGTATATATATGTATAACTGAGTCACTTGGTAGTACCCCTGAAACTCACACATTGTAAATCGGCTATACTCCAATAAAAATGAAAAAAAAATTAAAGGAATTACATATATCACTTCCATTCACAATCCATTGACAGTGGTTTTATAATATGGATATTCTTAGCTGCAAAGGAGGCTGGGAAATGTAGTCTCCACTTAAGTGTCCATGAGCCCTGATAAAAGTTGTATGTTCCTGGAGTCCTATTACTAAGAAGAATGGAGGACAATTTAATAGTTTCTGTCAGCAGCTTTTGAAACATCCTTGGAACATTTGTCAGAAAGAGGTTGACAGACTTCTGTAAGTGAGAAAAGAGTTAATATTTTAGGCTTCCCAGGCCATAAGGTGCGTGTCTCTATTCATTTTCTAGCGCTGCTGTAACAAATTACCGTGAACATGGTAGATTAAAACAACAGAAATTTATCTTAAAGTTCTGTAGGTCAGAAATCTGACATGGATCACCGTGGGCTCGAATCAGGGCTTCATTCCTTTCTGGAGGCTCTAGAAAAGGGTTGGTTTCCTCGCTCATTTGAGTTGTTGAATTCTGTCTCTTGCATACAGTCTTCTGCATCTCAAAATCAGTGCTGGCCCCTGATTTCTCCCCTTGCTGCCATCTCTCTCACTGGTCACAGCTGGAAAAAAATTTCCCATGTTTAAGGACTTGTGTGATTAGTTTGGCCCATGTGAAGTAACACATACATGAGTTCTGGGTATGTAGACACTTTCAAGGGCAATCATTCAACTCAGCCATTATAGCTTAAAATAGTCAAAGACAGCCCGTAAATGAATGGGCATGGCTGTGTTAGAATAAAACTTTATTAACAAAAACAGGCAGTGGATTGGATTTGGCCATGGACTGTAGTTTGCCACCCCTCTTTCAAGAATATGGAAACAAGTTGTTGACTTAGGCCTTGCAGTCAGCCAGAAAGCTTCTCTTTCCACCAACCAGGCAATTAAATATGCCATATTTTGTGTTATCAGGACAGCACTCAAATGCTTCTGTTAAAGCCACCTTTACACTGAATTGTAATTTCTTCCTTCAGTGTCTGGTTTTTGTGCCCAGATTGTGAGCACACTGAATGCAGGAACCTTGTCTGATTCATTTTTGTATCTTCTCTAGTGCTTAACAACATCCAGCACTTAGTAAGTGCTCATTCGATAAAGGAAACCTTATGTAGTGGCTAAAAGAGGGAGGCATGGGCTAAAACACACACACAAATACAAACTTTTTCATGTGCTGGGGAAAGTTTTCTCTGGACAGACCTTCAATTTTGGTAAGTTTTGACTGTTGGGGTTTTACTCTGCAATTAAATCTGACACTTGTGAGTTTGCATATAGGTTTCTGGAGATAGATCTTAAGAAAAAAGTTTAAAACCAATTTTTTTTGCCTTAATGAAAAATGAAAGGGCAAAGCCAGAATTATACATTAGCTGGTGGAGCCAGTAGTATGCATTTGACAGACATTTAATTTCAGCCTGCTTTTGCCAAAATAACAATGTGACCATAAGGAAATTTACAAATGGAAATGACATTTTCCTGAGTGTTTTCCCAGACATTGGACTTCAGTATGGGTTGAAAAGTGCACAGAAAGGTTTTTGACCTGCCAAGCCATGAGTTCAACTATTGTAGGATAAACACAAAACTGATGATATTAACAACATCTGAGGCTGAAGTGGACCAGGAACTCATCTCTATCTTATTTACATGGAATGTTCTCACACTCACAGCCCACAGCTAAAATAAGAACTTTATAGGTACATAGGTATTTGGGGTCTTTCACTGAAAGTCACTTTATATGTAAAGTATCACAGGAACAACTTCTTTCATCCCAGATGTTCAATGAAATTAAGATACACAGAGGGCACTTTATTCAACAACCTAGGACCAGTCAGGTTGGGACCTAAGCATGGATGATTATTAAGTTATATAACTGGGTTAGACATGGCCATAAGGCTACTCCACCCAGTTGAACTTGGCTCAGATCTCTTAGGTAGACTGAAGGAAAAGAGCCTCAATTCTTAGCATGAATGTTATGCATTTAAAGAGCTTGCTTGCTGCTGCTGCCGCTGTTGCTGCTGCTGCTGCTAAGTCGCTTCAGTCGTGTCCGACTCTGTGCAACCCCATAGACGGCAGCCCACCAGGCTCCCCTGTCCCTGGGATTCTCCAGGCAAGAACACGAGTGGGTTGCCATTTCCTTCTCCAGTGCATGAAAGTGAAAAGTGAAAGTGAAGTCGCTCAGTTGTGTCTGACTCTTAGCGACTCCATGGACTGTAGCCTACCAGGCTCCTCCGTCCATGAGATTTTCCAGGCAAGAGTACTGGAGTGGTTGCCATTGCCTTCTCCGAAAGAGCTTGCTTACACTTATATTTTCACTCTAAGGTGGTAGGTCTAGAATTCGCTAAATTGTCTGCATCTAAGAGAACCTTTTGAACACTCCACCTCCATCTTTCTGCTTTCCTGGCCTCCTTCAAACAAACCTGTTCCCTTCAAATTATGGTCAGTGGCCTAGAAAGCATGGCCACCGAATCATCGCACTTGCTAATAAGAACATTAAGATATCAGACCAAGCACAAGCTTTCTGAGCCTGCCCTTAATGCTGACATCAGACCGCTAAAATTGTGTTTTGGAGCACATCCTTCCAACCAACAATAGGGTCTTGCCCAAGTCATAAAAGCTTTTATGCTCAGACTGTCAACCTCACTGAAGCCTGCAGAGACTGTTTCTGTTCTCTCTGCTTTTCTCCCTAATATGTTAGGATGGCTTGTACAGAAAATGAAAACCAAACCTCTTACAAAAAAAAAAAAAAAGCCATAGCCCCACTTGATATAATTTAATTTACTCTTCCCAAGACTGTATTACCTACCAGCCAGTTCCTTAACTCCTTCTGGAAATTTGGCATGAAATCAGTATTTTCTCTGGCACAGCTTAGCCCTGTGCTTTGCAGGGCATGCTATGCATGCCATACCAAGCTCTCTCCACTGCTTTCTCATCATCCAAAAAGTCTCAAAAGTGTTACCTATTAGACCTGGACATTGTGGTAGGTAACTCTTTGAAGCCCTGTGCTCAGTACTGGCAGGCCATGCTGTTTTAAAAGCATTTGCCTTTTCAAAAATATCCTCCAACAGTTTCCTACCAGTTTTAGTCTGATTTCACCTTCTTGTGGCAGGCTTTACATTTTTATTATTTATGAGCCTAGGTGATTTTTTTTATAAAGTAAATGCAGTGAAAGTAGAGACCTGTTAGGTTTTTGTCTTTGTAAGATTGTTTCCTGTTATGGGCTGAATTGTGTCCTCCCCACCTTCCAAATTCATGTGTTGAAATCCTAACTTCTAATACTTCAGAATGTGACTATTTTTGGAGATAGGGCCTTTGAAGAGGTGTTTAAGATAAAATGAGGTTCTGTGGGTGGGCCCTAGTCCAATATGACTGATTCTGTGCAAGAGATTAAGGTACAGACACACACACACGGAAGACCATGTGAAGACACAGCTAAAAGGGTCACCTGCAACCCAAGAAGAGAGGCTCCAGAAAATAAAGCCAACCCTCTCAACACCTTGATCTTAGCCTTCTAACCTCTACAACTATGAGGTATTTGTTATAATAGCCCTAGCAAACTAGTGCACTTACTGTCAATTTTGTTCTTTTTTCCTAACGAACATTGATCATGACTTTGATGTCTCTAGATTATGCCAGAAAAGATCTGGGCAGCATATTGTGGGCCACAAGGAAGTGAAATGATCTCATGTAGTCTCTGCATGCAGCAGAGTGACCAGAAATTTCCATCATTAACAATGCCATTCCAGTGACAATGACCTTAAACCATCACCTGAGAGATGACTGGTTTGCATGTGACTTTTCTGAACAGCAAGTTTTATAGAATGAGTTACAGAGTGCTGCTCTGGGGCACAGAGCTGAATCAGGAAGCTCAGAGGACCATGTTTGTAACACATGTTTGGCCCAGAGAGTGTTGTTGTTGTTGTTGTTGTTGTTGTTTTTTAGCCGCATAAAAATGGAAATTTCTTACTGCTCTTAAGATTTTGAAATGTCTATCCTACTTCTCTGTGGACAAAACTGAGCAAAACTGAGCTTCCTTCTCAGTTGGATGCTACTTTGTGTGGAGTGCCACAGCTATCTCCGCCCTCCCCACACTGGCCACTTCAGCCTGTCAGCTTTACTTATTACCCAAGCTGCCTGGTCCAGATAACGGAAATAAACAGAT
Source organism: Capra hircus (assembly GCF_001704415.2). Lineage (NCBI taxonomy): Eukaryota > Metazoa > Chordata > Mammalia > Artiodactyla > Bovidae > Capra > Capra hircus. Next base: position 115,178,902 of record NC_030809.1, on the reverse strand, counting down.
GAGTGACCCCTCGGTGATAGATTCTGAAGATCCTTATTGAAAAAGGTGTTCAGAGGTGAACAGTATTTGAGAAGCTCAACAGCCTTTTTAATATATTTACTTGCAGATTTTCCATGTGCATTAACAGATTGAAAGATCTGAGAAGTTCTACAATAGTGCGCAGCATTTCCTGTTCCTATTTGACTAGGAACTCCCATTTCTGTGATTAACATTTATTTGTCATCCTTCTGTGGAACACTCGTTGGGAAATGCTGAAATGGATTCTTATAATCTGGTCCTATCCGAAGGCACAAGAATAAAGTGGAAAATTAGAATTCCATAAACTACGAAGTAATTTGTGTATTCATAAAAGAATACTTGAGTACATATGAAAATGTAAAGTTGCCTTATTAAGGAGCAGTATTATTTAGTGGGGCTTCCCTTGTGGGTCAGTGGTAAAGAATCCGCCTGCCAATGCAGGAGACAAGGGTTCAATTCCTGGGTCTGGAGGATCTGTGGAGAAGGGAATGGCAACCCACTCCAGTATTCTTGCCTGGAGAATCCCATGGACAGAGGAGGCTGGTGGGCTACAGTCCATGGGGTTGCAAAAGAGTCAGACGTGACTTACCAACTAAACAACAACAGCAACATTATTTTTGTGATGCTATTTAATGCATCAAGGAAATCTGCATAAATGACCACAAGCCACAAAATGCACAGTGTTATCTAACATATGCGACAGTCTTTATAAAAGTTAAATGTTTTGCTCATTGTAAAAAGGTGATTTCAGCTTTGAAATTCCAATTACTTTTATTGTGCTCCAGTGTCTTTGTTACTGCCAGGATGAATGCATCACTCTCCCCATATTTCAGGTTAATGATCTGATTGAACTGTAAACATTTTGTTAGACAAAACTTACACCCATTATACTTGCAGTCATTTAAAACAAGGAATATGTGCAAATGAACCTAGATATCCTTCTGTATTAGCTATCTTATTAGAGTAATAATGTGCTAATCCTGATTTGCATGTTCAACTAAATGATCGCAAACAGTTTTTGACACGTAAATTCACGGCTGTTCTACATGCTTCCACTGAGTTTGGTGAAAACGAATTGGTCTATTTGAGTTATCCTCCTTTGATTTCTCCAAGAAAATCAATATAATAAAGTAATTCTTTCCTGCCATCCTCTTCTTTGCTAAGCTCTTCTGAGAACAGTCAGAAGGTGTTTTTCCTTCAATTATTTCAGGCTTGTTTGCATTAAATCCTTTCCAACAGGCGCCAGTAAATGTGCTCTCTTAATAAGGATGTCTCCCTTTGAAATAAGCTAAATAAAATTTTACATTTAAGGTGAGTAAGAACCAGTTATGGAGAAAATTGCTCAATATCTGTTCTATTCTAATTCCTTTTTCCATGCAAAGCATGCTGCAACTCTGTATTGAGGCCCAAGTGTGATGATATGGCATGCATAATTCATGCTTCTGGCCTTCTACACACACTTATTTTTTTCATCAGAATTCCACATATTTAGATAAGGTCAAAGATTTTTCTTTATGGATATCTGTTGAACTTATTTTTAAGGGATCTGACATAAAATATGTGGGTATTTTATTCGTCAGAAGAATGCTTGATTGTGGTAGTCTCACAATACAAGATTTTTCCTGTTGATAGTTTAGATTTTGTCTACTTTGTGAATGTTTGTTTGGTTTTGTTGGATGGCAGGATCCCATTTAAGTGGCTGACTTCCTGGTTTGTATAGGTGTCTAGCATGAAAGCTCATGTACTTATTAGGAATTAAGGGAAGATCACGCCACTCAGTTCCCAAAGAATTCATCATTTTGTGGAATTTCTTATGTGGTTCACTTTGTTAAAAATGGCATTTTATTTTTATGTTTAATTAATTTTTATTGGGTTATAGTTGATTTACAATGTTTTGTTAGTTTCTGCTGCACAGAAAAATGAATCATTTATATATATAGGAACATTTAATATGTGTATATGTAGTTATATACACAAACACACACACTCACTCTTTTTAGGATTCTTTTCCCATATAGATCATTACAGAGTATTGAGCAGAGTCCCCTGTGCTATACAGTAGGTCTTTATTAGTTATCTATCTTATATATACTAATGTGTATATGTCAATCCCAATCTCCCAATTTATCCCTCCTCCGCCTTCCCCCTTGGTTAACTATAAGTTTGTTTTCTACATCTGTCACTCTGTTTTTATGTTTTGTAAGTAAGTTCACTGTACAAAAAAAAAAAAGGCACTTTAATTATAAGCAAAGCACATCAAAATCTTCCACTATATACAGTCTGTTTCCTATTCTTTTTCAACTCCGTTCTCTTAATCCTGTTATAGCTTTTCATACCTCATTAAAGTCTTTTCCATTTGGATGGCCACATTTCCAACTCAGTATGTCTACAACTAAATCTATCACCTTCCTCACCAAGTCAGTTTCCACCATGTAATGAGTGGCACAAGCCAGAACCCTGAGTGCCGTCTTCAGTTCTTCACTCTTATCTGCTTGACACATCCAGACAACAGCCAAGTCCTGTCCATTCTGCTCTCTCAATATCCGTTGAGTCTGTCCTCATCTACTGAGTTATTTCTCATTGGCACTTCCTGGTCCAAGATGCCATACTTCTTTTCCTGGATTACTTTTACTTCCCACTCACACATGTGTGCGTGGCTCCTGCCCCTAAACACACACTGAAACATCTAAGCCTGATTGTCAAAGTGGTCACAGGGGACTGCAGAGAACTCCTTGTCTGGTACATTCCCCATCCAGCCTTCTCCATTACTTACATTTATTGAGTGTCTGCTATGGGAAGTGGCTACTAGGGGCTATGTAGAGTCTAAGAAGTTATGATCTTTGTCTACAGATAATCTAGATAACCTAGTGGATTTTTCTGGAGAGTGCTTGGGGGTGGGATGCAGTGAAAATCACTGATTATATTTTAGCCACTGTGGTAATATTTTTGCATTAACACTCTTGTTGGAAAACAAAAATCAAAGGGAGCCTATGGCCTTTAAAATGTTCTTAATTTGCTACCTACTACTGCTCAGTAATACTCTCAAGAATCAATTTTAATCTTTGAGATTAGGATTTCAACACTGAGGGTAGCATCTGATTTCAAGGAACATCCAAAGGTCAGCACTGTACTCAAACTGCTTCCTTTCGGTTCTGGTGATCTGGGAGTTATAACTCCCTGCCTCATTCTGATCCTCCTCAAGATCACTCAGGTATAGCTATATCAGGGGGAGGAGGATTTGGGGGTCGCTTTGTATAATTCATTCCTCCCTGAGATACCTTCTGAATAACAATGGGGTTTCCTGAGGATCCTGGACACAGAATGTACACCGTCAGCCTTTAATATATACCATTTCTTCCAGATGGTTTCTGAGTTGTCAGAGGAAGTTTTATATCTACAGAGTTGTCAGCTTCCCCATCTCTTTCCCTGCATTTTGACACCCTGTGGCCCCCCTCCCTGTCCGCTCTGTGCTCAGGATTCCAGGAGTGGAGCATCACCGTGGCCGTTAAACAGGAGCAGATAACTCAGATCAAATCTCCGTGGTAAATCGGCTTCTCAGCATCTGGTGCCGTTCCTTTAATGAAGCCTTTTTCTCACCATGATGTGAATCCATTAGCCACCAAGAAACTGGAGTAGGTAAAAGATTTTGTTTATCTGGCCCTTCTCAAAGGTACTGTCTGTCATCATAGATGTCTGCAATAAATATAGCAACAGCATCACAGAATGTGTGAAGCGATTAGATTTATGAGGTACATAAACTGCAAAGCTTCTAATAACCATAATTCCTAACTTCCATCATAATACCTGTATTAGTGTCATGTTTTCCAGAGGACTTCATGTTTCTAAAAATATTTTAATTGTGGTTACCATATTTACCCTGTAATTCCTTTAATTTGAAAGTGAAAGAGCTCTCCAGAGATGAAGCCAGAGGAAACAGCCCACCCGTCCGTATTGTTTATGTGGGCAGTGGGGCAAGATGGATGGCCCATCTTGCATGTTTTGCAATTAAATTAGATAAATCTCCTCAGAAAAAAAAGAGAATCCACACTAGTAAGGAACAGCTGATGACAAAATCAAATGTGGGGGTGGGGAATAAAGGGTGAGATTTCAGTCTTCATCCCAACTCTCCTACCCCCACCCTTGATTCGAGGGAGATTCTGTCTGAGTGCTTTTAACATGGTCTCCTTCTAATTATTTGCCATTACTTGAAAAACCTTTGAAAGGATGCTAACTATCAGTCTGTTAATATTTCCCTTTTGACCCAGGCCTGAGATACTAGCTCACGTGCTTCAGACAACATTCTTGGCCTGTGAAGTTTCTCTTTGACTTTTAAGGATAAAGGAAGACAGACCCTCTTAGGTTTGCTTAGAATAAACACACACACAGTTTTTTAGCAATTTCTGAACTCAAGCAGAAAACACATCTTGTCGTTATTGCATTCAAAACTTGGTCATTTGGTCTTGCTCTTCACCGTGCAATTCTCTCAAGCCCACTTCAAGGATTGACTGAGTGCAATGGCTATTTTTGCATCTTTGCAGAATCTGGCAGATTTGAAGGATGCCCCAGACATAACCCACTGAAAGATGATGTCATACCTGTATCAGTGAATTTAAGACTCTGACAGGTCACCTGGTGGACCTTAGCCAGAGACAGGGGGACTTGCCTAATGGATTTAAAAGAAAATATTTTTCTGAATAGAGACAGAATATAAGCTTATCTTGTAACATTCAAATAATAGAGATGTATAAATACATAATTTCACCCTCTAAATATAACCACTGTTAACAGCTTGAAGTATATCATTTCAGGCTCTTTCCTAGTAATATCCAAATATGTTGTTATTTTACATAAATGGAATAGCACTATACATGCTGTTTTATGATTGTCTTTTAATTTAATAATATACCATGGATACTTCTCTGGGGAAGTGAATACACATCTGTCTCAATCATTTTAACTCTTTTTCTGGCATTTCATAGCATAGTTGGATCATAATTTATTTACTGTTCCCTTTCTGAGTATTGAAATGGCCTTCAATTTTTTGCTCCTACAAATAATGTTTCTAAGAACAGCTTGGTCCATGTATCTTTAGATGCTAATGAGAGTATTTCTGCAGGATAAATTCCTAAAAGTGAAAGTGAAATTAAAATATTTACAGTTATTATAAAATTTATAAATATTCATATAGGTTAGAAAGTTGTTTTAAAATTGTGTATTTGTTTCTAAGTTTACCAGTAATCTATGAAAGTGATGCTTTCCCATACTCCAACATGGGAATTAGGCCTTTCATTTAAGTTTAAGCTCTTCCTTTGGTCTTTGCTAGGTGCGCAGATAAAACTATTTCATTGTTTTAATTTGCTATTGCTTGGATTAATAATGATATGACTAATCTTTTCATATAGGTATACATTTTTTTCTTTTCATTATTCTTTATTCATATCTTTTACTATTTTCTATCAGAGTTTTCCTTTTTTCCTTATTAAATCATAGCTTCTTATTATATAATATGTTCATAATAGAAGCTGGAAATAATTGTCTAAGTGTTTTATTTATTTCTCAATCCTATTTATAGTGTGCTCTATCATATAGACATTTTATACTTTTTTATAAAATCTGTCAATCTTGTCCTTTATGATTTTTTACCTTTATGTCCTGATAAGAAAGGTATCTTCCATCTTAAGATGATAAGCATGCTCTCCTATATTTACTCCTAGTAATTATGTGGTTTTTAAAATATGTTGAAAATTATAATAAATCATTATTTTATAAGAATAAAATAGATAAGAATGGAAACTATTGTTTCTCTTCAAACGGTTAGTAAGAGCTTTTACACTATTCGATGAGTCAGCCCTCTTTGCTAAATTTAAATGCTATACTTAACAGTCACTAAACATCCATATATTCATAGACTCGTTTCTACATTCTCTATTCCATTGTATCCATACCAATACCATGTTGTTTTAGTTATAGTTCCTTTAAAATTTATTTGAATCTGGTAGGACAAATTCCCCTCTTATTATATCTTATTTTCAAAAATTTCCCAGGTGTTCTAAGCATTTACTCTTTCGGGTTAACTTCATTATCCATTTTTAAGGGTTGACTAAAATTGAAATTTTTGAAATTTTATTAACATACAGTTTCTGAAAAGTGAGAAAGAAGAAGCCAAGGAGAGAAGGATGGACTGAAGGCAGGATGAGAAACATTGACTTTTGGTTGCCTGGGCAGGGAAGTCGAGGGGGCTGGAGTAGATTCCACAGTCTCCTTCCTGTTGGGCCAGGCTGCGCGGAACTTGCTGAGGGCTGGCCACGTGGCTCAGCATGAAAGCCAGAGTGAGGGTGGGCCTGGGGACATGGAGGTGAGCATGGTGTCCTTTTGCCTGTGGTCTGAGTGCTTGGCTAGGAAGAATGTTGAGTTCACTCATCGTAGGGAGAAATGAGAGTAAAGGGTCAAGTCAGTAAAGTGGGCAAGCAAGAGGGCCCAGATCAGAATCCAGAGTAGGAACTGGATAAAGCTCTGCCCAGGAACGCAGGCCTGGTGCAGATGGATCCAGCTGGAACATTCCAGTCAGGAGCTCAGTTAGGAGCATTTCTGATTGTGGGGACCTTGTGAAGTCCTCCTGTCTACCTCCCATACATCCTACTCCCCACTTTCTGGGGCCTGCTCTGGGGTTACACTTGTGCAGCATAACTTGTCCAGTCTAGCTGGAACTGATCTGTGCAGTGGATACTTGACCAAAGCTGGGCCACGTACTCACTTCTTAAGGAGAGTTGGCATTGACACACAGGAAACAGATGGATCTTTCTTGAAGTATCTGCATTTTCAGTAGATAAATCTCTGAAGGTCTTGGTGGCTGTCCTTCAGCATGGAGACTGAGAGACTGAGAAAAGTAATCTATTTTGAAGAAGAATAAAACATATTCACAGAAATAGCAGAGACCAATTTTTCCAGCTTATTTTTGAGACCAAGTTGCATTCTTTACTTTGAACAAGATGAGATATCCTGAATCACCCCTTTCATAGAAAAGCTGGCTAGACAGCATTTATGTTACATAGAGTCCTAGAGGTCTTAAATAATACAGGCACTAAGGAAGGTGGGCTGGTGAAGTTATGAATTTCCTTGTTAATAAAAAGCCACGGTCTAAATTAAAGGACTGAAACATCATTGAGGAAATTGCAGAAAGCAGGGATTCAGCAGGTTAGATCTAGAAATGGCACTTAGGATTTTGCAGTCAGCTAGGCCAAACTTGGCAGGAGGGGATGGGGTGCAAAGAGCACTGGGCAGAGAAGGAGATAGTCAAGCCCAAGACCATGGAACATTAACCTTGAGTTAACCTTGGACTAATTCTCGTCCAACCAGAATTGCTGGACCTCCCTTGATAAAATGGGGCAGTTGTGCCTCCTCCATGGTCCCTGCCAGGAATTTTTTGAGATGTGTCAGGGACCAGGTGCACCCAGTGGGTTGTAAAATACTATTTCCATGCAAATCATTGTTGCAGCCACCTTGCAGGACCTGTGTTATAATGTGTCACTCTCTGGGGTAAAGTGCTTATAAGCTCAGTAGCTGACTGATCTGTGCTCATGGGATAATTGGAAGGAGAATAAGAGATGGGCAGGGGGCAGGAACCAGGAGCAGGACAATCCAGGATGTGCCATCCTTACTCTAGTTAGTGGGACCAGCGCCCGGTGGAACACCATGCGGAACATGATGTGAATGAGGCCCCTCAGCATTGTGTGATGTGAAGGTCCTAGTCCCTGGGTCACATCTAAAGAGAATTCCCTCTCGTGCTGGGAGTGCTGGCTGGGAAAGGGACCAGTGGTTAAATATAAAAACAACTCCCAACTGGAGGAATTCCCCTGGCAGCTTCATCACAGCTGTGTTGTCCAAACCTTTGGGGAAAGGCTGAAAACATTAGGAAAAGCATGGGTCTGGCTGGTACTCGAAGCCATGCACCCCATAAACTGTGTCAGCACCCCATAAACATGCCACTTTTAATGACAAGTGCATGTCTCTGCTCACCACCATCATTTATTCTACTGCAAAATCTCCCGGAACCGTTGTTTCCAGAATTCCTTTTATCTTAACCATTAAACCAGCCTTGGGGAGATATTGAGGTCAGTAGTCCTGGACCTGAGTCGTATCTCCCCTGACCTCACCTGAGCAGTAACCTAAATAGTGACAAAGGCTGTGGAATGATGCTAACAGCCTCACAGAGGCTCCCTGACCAGGCTGGCATATGTGGGAACCTGGACCCATCAACTATCCCATAATGGTTTATGAATGTTCGCCCTGGAACAGGGATATTTTAAAACATCTGCTTTGGTGATAATTAGCATGTGTAGGTGCCTGGAAGGTAGAGGATACATTAAAAATGTGTGCACCACGTGGAAAGAGGGGCGCCAAGCCAAAGATGCACGTGAAAATGTGTGATGCGGGAAGCATGGTGTCAGGAGGGCTGAAGCCGGGGATGGAGGTGGGGGTTGCAAAAACAACCCAAAGCCAATCAGGGCCCAGTGAAATCAAATACAGCCACCCCGCCCACTAACAAAAAGAACTCAGGAAGAACAACAGAAAGAAATCTTTTGGCAGTGGGAGCAAAAAGAATAAAGGAATGAGCCCGCTATTGAGTAGGAAGCCCTGTCCCAGGGCAAACAGAGGTGTGTTCTGTGTGTTCTGAGTTTCCTTCAAGAGGAATGAATGTGCTTCAGACAGCGAGGCCCTGGAAGAATGCAGCCAGTGTGCGGCTCTCAGATAAACTTGGGGATTGAGGTGTTTAGGCCCAGGTGATGACTATAGAGCACTGAGGGGAAATTAATTTGCGTGTGTGAGGTGCAGGTGAGAGAACTGGTCAGCCATGGTTGAAACGTCATGGAGGATGGCGGAGGTGTCAGAGGGTTGGAGGATAGTTCTGACTTGATGTCAAAAACAGAGAATTCTGACACAGAAGACCAAGACTGCTGATCCCCTGCCTAATTTTGGAACAGTTTCTCACAAGGTGTGTGAGCTCTTAGAAGTAGAAAGAGGTTAGCTTATTAGGGAAATATATGAGTTCGTAAAAATAATTCATTTCAGTGCAACCAAGATCCCTCTTCTCCCTTCTCCCTCCTCCTTCTCTCCCTCTCCCTCTCCTTCCAATCCACTCTCGCTTTCTTTTAAGTTAGAAGTTGGGCAGTTGAGGAAGTTCTGAAGATAAACTTACTTGCTTAAAAGGCTTTTCATATCTTTAATATTTTTGTGAATAAGATGGAAAAATATGGGAAATATATTTTTATATATAACAATTATATCATTAATTAAAACAATATTATATAACCAACATATTGTATTAGTATATGACTGCTGACGTAGGCTAAATGTTTGTGTCTCCTCCAGATTCATGTGTGGAAATCTAACCTCCACTGTGATGGTATTTGCAGGTGGGGGGCTTGGGGAGATGATTCAGTCACGAGGACGGAGCCCTTATCACTGGGATTGATGCCCTTACAAAAGAGATCCTAGAGAGCTGCCTTCCATGTTCTGCCATGTGAGACCACAATGAGAATGCAACTTTGTGAACTAGCATTGAGGTCCTTACCAGACACTGAATCCACCAATGCCTTCATCCTGGATTTCCCAGCCTCCAGAACTGTGAGGAAGAAATGTTTGTTGTTTAAGCCACCCAGTATGGTATTTTGTTATAGCAGCCTAGACAAACTAAGACAGAAATATTATCATTTAATAAATAAGTATATAATAAATATGATATAATATTGTTATTGATAACAGAATTAAATTAACACATGATATAATATTACATTGTCATATAAAAAATTAAAACTATCTGAATAAGGTGAAAAATATATATTAAGTAGCTAAAGTACAACTTAGTGAATTAGGGTCAGCCAGAGGAAGTACAATGTAGAGGGTAGGATTTTATAGAGTTATCTGGGGAACCAATTAGAAGTGCAAATCCCACCCACCCAGACCTATTGTCACCAGGGGCAAGGCCTGGGAATCACCATTTTAAACAGATCTCCAGATGATTCTCAAGCACATTCACAGGTCTGTACCTTTAGACCTGACATCCCCCCTGAGTTTTGTACTTGTATAGCCCACAACTTCCTCAACATTTGCACTTGGATGCCTAACAGTCTTAAACATAGCTCGCCCCAAATAGAATTCTTGATCCTTCCCAAACCTCCTCTTCTTTCTGTAAATGGTACCATCATCCATCAAGATGTCTGGCCAAAATCTTGAAGGGATTCCTCTTTCCCCAAAATACACTATAGGCTTTACCTCTGAGAGAAATCTTGCTTCCGCCACTGCTCACCATTGCCCACCCCACCCCCTGCCCCAGGCCTAATGTAAATCACCATCTCCCTGCCTATTACCACCCCAGTCTCCCTGCCTCCACTCTTGCCTCCTATTCCTTCTCCTTAGAACAGCTTGTTTAATCTTTGTTACCTTTCAATAGCATTTTACTTCATGGACAACAGATCCCGAATTCCTCATATTGGCCTCCAAAACCTCAATGTGGTTCTTAACTACCTCAGTTGGTGACTCAGCCTCTGACTCCCTAGGTGCCAGCTGCCCTGGTTTCTTTTTCATCTTGTGAGCACAGGATGAGAGGACCGTAGCCCCGCTTGATTCTGCCTCAGGACCTCTTCACTTGACAGCCTGGTTCATTGTTCAAGCTTCACCTTATAGGTCATCTCTCTCCTCAGAGAAGCCTTTTTGGCAACCCCAATTCACTCTCTACTTCTTTACTCTTTGATTTTACCACCTAAAACACCTAAAATTCTTTATTGTCTATTTATTTCCATAGTTGTTGTCTGACTCCCTGACAGAATATAAACCCCATGAATGGGAAATTTATGCCTAGAATGTTGTTTAGCACATGGTAGGTAGTCAATAAATATTTACTGATGAATGAACCACTGATATAACAGACAAGGCTGGACTTTGCAGTTATCTCTGGATATAAATCTCTACTGCATGTCCAGCTTCCAGCCCAATACTCCTGAGCCTTGTATAAAAATCTGGCTCCTGCGAGATTCTTGCTGTTCTTTGTGCTTGTGAGTGTGTGTGTGCATGTGTGCTTAGCCTTGTCAGACTCTTTGTGACCCCCTGGACTGTAGCCCCCAGGCTCCTCAGTCCATGGAATTTTCTAGGTAAGAATACTGGAGTGAGTTGCCATTGACTACTCCAGTTGCTGTCCGTCACTCATTATCTAATTCCCCCTCTTCCCATACCATACAGCACACGTACTGAACACGACCTGCTGCATACCTTCTTCCTCTCCCTAAGGAATAGCCTGGCCCTGGGGATCGTCATTGTTTACACGGCTGAAACAG